>NC_134012.1:25596710-25896710 GCF_047716275.1 Strix uralensis | reverse complement strand
TTTTGGCAGTGTACCTCAAGGACATGCAATTATTTTCTTGAAACACTGGCCAAGGGGAGGAGCTGTGTGCTTTTTCCTTTCTAAGTAGCACCCAAGTGTTCTCCTGATTATACCCCACTCTGCTTTCAAGATTCATGGTTGGCAGAAGCTGTGCAGAAGAGGAGGCTCTGATCTTTGCTGCCTACCTCACTGTGTCTGGCTGATACATTAGCAAAGTGGATAAAAACTCGCAGGGTGGAGGACCCTGGCCTTAGCAGACATGAATTCAGGTCCCAACTTGCCATTTGGGCTTAGACCTCCCTCTGACACTGTGCTGCGCAATGTACATGGCATGGTAGCCTGAAAAAGAAAATTTTAAATCAACATTCCTTCAACTGTTAGCTCCTGATTGCTGTTCAGGTAGTGCTATGAAGGTCTTATGGGGAGAGGAGTGCCGACTGAACCTACTGGCTAGAGCAAAGAACCACAAGTCAGTATTTCTAGGATTTATTCCTGGCTCTTGCACAGAGACAGTCCCTCCCAGTATTTTAGCTGCCAGTGGTTCAGTTCCTGTCTGTAATATTCATCCTCATAACATTCCACCCTTGCCTCTTAGAGACTTCCAGAAACATGTTTAGTAGTACCCATTTTCTTAATCTAGAGGTGTCCTGGTCGAGGAAGTCTTATCACTGCACTTACATATGCAGTGTAAAGAGAGAGAAGTAGATGTGCTGTCTAGGTTACTGGTTTAGGCCACTGCAATAGCGATACTTACTCTAGTGTCAGAGAAAGCAGAAATTTAAGAGAGCTAGGAAGGGGGCGTGGGTGTATGTAACCATGCCATTGGTTAGATGCACTGCACCTAATCAACATGAATGAGCATCTTCCTCACCTGTGTAATGATTTTAATCAATTGTTGTGATTCACAAGAAAGAGAGAAACATAATGGACATTAATAGTAAATGTATTGTCATCTGAATTTCAAAACTGCCTTTCTGTTGTTTTCAAACAAGTATGAAATTTGTTCTTCAGGAATCTGTTCCGGAGATTCTGGAGAAGACAGAGTAGAGTCGGACGTGAGCCACAAATTGCCGAAACCAAAACACCGTTGGAGCCTGCAGAAGGAGCAGAGAGCGGGCAGGAGGCAAGTCACTGGTGTACAGACTGTTATATCTGACTATGGGATATTTTAGAGATGATGTAAAAACAATCAAACAGAAAAACAACTCAAAAAACCCAAACCCCGGCGTCCCCAAAGCTGGGTTTTACTGCACTGCACTTGAAAGATACCCTTTCTAATTTAGGGATTTCTGTGTTCAAGGCTGTGGTAGTTAGTAAAGCCCTGAAATTGTACTTGTTCAAGTGGTGTGTATAATGAAAAAACATTACATGGTTACAGAGGGACTAGTATATATATATTTCTCAAGTTAATTGTTACATATTTGTTTGCAATTCTCTTGTTCTTTGCTCCTCCCTGCAAATCTAAACAGAGCTCAAAAGCAAGCTCTGGAGTAGGAGTCTGATTTAATGGTGCCTACTTGGCTCTGTAGCAGGGCTGTAAGAGGGTAATAAAATCCTTGTAGGATTTGGTGAAATCAGATAGAATGAATGGAGCATTAAACAAAACAAGTAACCCACAGATAAGCCGAATTCTTGCTTCTCTTCAGGTATTTGCCTTTTAACTGAATGAAGAGAAGAAAAAAGATGACAACTATGTCTTACTGTTACTTGAGCACTGGGGAAAAGTTAGGGTCCCAAGCCAACTGGAAAATGAGATTCTTTCCCATGTCTTTGCTCTCATCTGAACTGAAGCCTATGTTCTGTTTTCTGTTGCACTAGTGGGAATCCTTTGTTGGCTTAGACTAACAGCATTGCGATCTGAGACCAGAGAATTGCAGAGAGTGCCCATCTTCCATGAGCGCTTGAAAGAATTTGTCTTAGATCTGATTGAGAAATTTGTCCATGGTGTTCAACAGTCTTCAGCATCCAAAAGACCTCTCTTACATGACTGGCTTCTTAAAATGGGGTCTAGGAATTTCTGAGTATTTTGAAATGTGTCCTGCAATAAAGGGGGACACAGTTTTCAAGTTTAATATGGGTCATTTCTAATAAAAAATTGAATAGGATCAACTATGATAGTAATACAAGGATTTGTGATTAATTTATCCCTGTTATTTTAATCATCTCTTAGAGGTTAAGAGTGTTGAGTTTGTGCACAACATTCAGAAATGCCAAACTTTGTTTTGAGGTTCACAGTTCCCAAGATTGCTTTGTGCAGATTTTCCTCATGTTTTAAGTCTAAGCCATGGAGTTACTTTTGGACATTTTAATTGTGACCTCTAATATACATAATGCCACTGAAAACATGTGATTACTAGGATTTGTTGTAGGAACAGCATTTAAACTGAAACTTTAAAGCCAGAGTCCTCTGGGGAGTGCTTGGATTAAAGGATACCAGAGTGATACAGTCTTCTAGGGAAGGAAATATTTCTTTTTTAAGAGGAAAAATGAAAAAGACTCTAGAGTGAAAGTGAAGGAGATGAAAATCCTCATAGTCAACAGAGATTTCTACTGTTTAAGCACACAGCAACAGGGCCATAAAAGGCATATGTGCAGTATATCTGTAACCAAAGCAAACTGAAACAGAGCAGAAGGGAAAAAGAAAGTTATGTTGGTAAATGGGAAGTTCTGAGAGCTCATTTAATCAAATAGTTACATTTCTTGTTCTGGAGACTGAAGCTTGCTAGAAAAGAACATGACCTATGGCAAGTAATTTGGGAATGAGGGGGAGGATTGAGTACCAACTAGCCAATAATATAAATAACAAATTTGTAAATGTATTGAAAGTAAGAAGCTTCTTACAGACAATCAGCCTGTTCATGGAGATGAGAGAGCAATTAGGGAAAATGAGGATTTTGCTAAATCAACCCAGTATCTGTTTGTGCAAAAAAGAAGATCTGAAATACAGAGAAGGCAATCTTTTGAGTGACACTTGTATAAGAGAGCCATTTGATTCACAAATCAGGAAAGGGGTTTTCTTTTCCTTAAGTCAGCTGATGCAAACAAAATGACCTCTTTATATCACAGTGTCCATAGGAATTTTTTTCCTTGTGTTCGTTGGACTTATTTTGTGATGCTGTCTAGGAGCTGTGGCAGAAAACTCTGTGGTTACAACAGTGATGATACTAAATGGAAGTGGGTGTGTATGTGTGTGTAAAAGATGGGAAAATCAGTCCTTTCCTTGAAAAAGGAAGAAATTGGTGATCTCCATCTCCCTGTCTTCTCCTTTACATCAACACTTGCTTATTCCTCTGTGAAGCAGTAATAAGATAAAGAAGCATGGTCCCATTGTTTACAAACAGAACGATCTCAACAGCACAGGCAACTTTCGCTTTGTTAATACCCCGCTATCCCCCAGGATAGCCTTGTTTCAAGCACTGTGCCGTGTCTGAACGCTTCAGTCACTGCCTCTTCGGGCCTGAACCCTTGACCTGTTATAGCTAGTTTGTACCATCTTATTTACAAAGAAATTACTGAGAGACATTACCATGTAACATTGTATTTAGGTTTTCTTTGTGGGTTTTTTTTGAGATATTATTGAATTATCATGAAAGGGTGGTAAACTCATGCAACCCATAGGCAGTTCAGGTATAACTCCATGCCTAAACTATCAGCTGAGCAAGATGTGGGTTGTGCTGGTGCAGAGTCTGCCGCAGAATCCAAATCTCTATCTGGCTGAAGTCACCAGGTTGTCCTGGATCTCTGCTGTGTGCCAAAGACCGGCTCTGTTAAACCTTGGCCGGGGAGGACTGATGAGGAGCCACCGTCCGCTTCAACCTTAAATGCTTCCGGAGCTCTCCCTCTCCACCGCTTTTCATGTATCTTGTGACATGAAGATTTTGGTATGAAGCTTAGAGGTTTAGGCATTTTGGTCTGCTCTTTTATGGTGCTCTTCTTACAGGTATATAACGCTTGCTGGGTATTTTAGCTTTTCAGGCTTTTCAGTCTTCCATAACTTTTTGTTGGAGAAGGGAGTAATAATTTTTAATAGTTCTGCGTAGGCACTGGGGTTGATTCTGGTCTCATGACAATGTAAATTGGGAGAAATGGAATTGACGTCAGGAGAACTACCCACAGTCAAATTTGTTATTGAGCAATGCTTTTTTATACAATTAAAGTATTTATTCTTTGCAGAAAGTTTTAAAATTGTTCAAATGAGGCCCTTGGACTCTGCTCAAAGGTGAATTTTTTGGAAAGTTTGAGTGAAAACATTTCATCCATGTGTGAGTATGAGAGTGGAAAACTATTTTTCCCTCCATAAAGACTTTTTGCTGCCTTCTTTTGAACAGCTCTGCAGCGTGACTGGCTGAGCTCTGTGTGCTAGAATTTGGCATTGAAATAGCCATAACTATGAAGTGTCTTAGTTGTGGCTTTGATTTGACTGAGTTACAAGCCTTAGAAAACCATGTACTCAGCATGCACTTCAGGGTTTTGTTTCTTCCTTCAAAGCTTGTGAAGGGGGCAGTCAAGAGGATTTGCTGCGAACACCTGAGTAGCTATAGAGCACGAAACTAGAGAAAGATACTGCTTTGAAGCGGCAGGGACACGTGTGGCTGGAAGAAGAACAGAAGACCTGGTAAAGTGCTTATGGCCGAAGAAGAGTTTCTGTTTTGCGATCTGTGCGACTGAGACTCCAGTTCCTAGGACCTGCTGTCTCTGCTCCTCCAGGTCGTTTCCAAAGAAGCAAGAGAGGTTTCTGCAGGCTGAGCAGGGGGCAGGTATAAGACCAGACTCTGAGGTACGCTGACACTACTTACACTCCTCTTGAGTGAAAAGGCTCAGGGGACAGGGAGTAAAACACGCTGTTGTTTCTCCATACGATGTTGCAGCTGGTGCAGTTTACCAGTGATGTGACCATGGTTTTGCAAGCAGCATTGCTTTGGAGTCTTAACAAATGGAAGGCTAAGGACTTGCTGTTCCTGAAGGAGATATGCCACCTAGATCTGAGATTATACAAAAGCATGCCATATCCTCTTGGACTGCACAGTTTGGGAAACAGTGCATGCCTATCTAATTGCAATCACATGTGAAAAGAGAGGTCAAGGGAAGGCTGGATGTGCTTCCTTAACTACATAATTTTTTGAATTAGCATTGTTAATTATGCAGCCTTATGAATCATTAATTTAGTTTTATGTATGGGAGCTCTGTTGCATTTCCTCTGGCATTTTACAGTGAAGCTGGTTAATAGTTCCAATTACTTGAAGGCATCTATTTAGTTCTAGTGTCAGCGAAGACAGATTATGATGAACTTGTGTATCTGGTTCTTTACTGAGCTGCTACGGCATTGTCACATCTTTCAACGCTGTTCAGAGTGAGCGGGGAGCATGGCTTTTCCCTTTTTGCACAGGAATAAGGATTGCAAAGGTTGCAGACAGTGGAAGATCAGACATGCAGTGTGTAATGTAACATTTCTTGTGCTTTGATTAGTTAGTGGTTTGAAATTCAAATTTAATTTTTGATCCCAACAATTTTTCTTACCGGCTGACATGCAGTGACAAGGCACTCATTCATTTAAAGAATATAAATATCCAAGTTAATTTATTTCCAAATGAGGAACATGGAGGACCTGGCTCCCCTCGGTTACCCTCTACATCAGCACGCAGCATGTAAAAGTATTGCCCCTGTGCTGATGGAAATGACTGCATGAGGTACGTGCCTGTGAGGCGCTTTGTGCTGTAAAGGACCTTCAGTGTAGGTGAGATTGCAGCACGCTGAATGTTAAGCAGGTCTAAAGCACTCTCTGACAAACTAACTGTGTAACTGAGTGGAAAGCAGGAACTCAGGTGTGCACAATGTAAAGGAGTACTACCAGGTGATTTTCATACGGTAACTGTGGCAAAGAGCTCTCTGCAGCCAAGCTCCAGGCCAGAGTCCACAGTCAGTAAAACACAATATAAAACTGATAAGTGTTTGCCTTTCTATAGTCTGCATTCTGTAGCTTTTGTGGCTCATCTGTGTGTGATTTTTTTTAATAGTTTCAATCTCAAGAACTGTAGTCTGCAGCACCTGTTAGTTATCAAATTGAGGGCATATGCCGTAAACAGAAAGCAAGAACTAGATGTGGTTATAAAGAAACCAGACAAATAATAATTAATGAGATAGTCTTAATAGAAACAGCATTTATTTCCTTTTGTAAGCATGCACTTCTAATGCCTCATCCATTGCAGGGGTGTCTCTTTGGACAGGCTTTATTCTATATGATAGATTCTCGTATTTTCTACAGGATGAACAGACAGACTGTCTCGTGGAATCCTCTCTTCCATTTAACAGTTGCACATGTATAAGTAGTGTCCTTGAGGTGGTAGCCACTGCTTCTTAAACAAAAACCCCAAAACAGAAAAAAAAGAAAAATATGTAATATTGTAAAACCGTTTAATGCAAAGGCAGGGTTACTAGGAAATGTCTGGCATTTCCAACATGCAAACAGTTCTAGACCCTGGCACAATCAAGCACCAGACAGTGGAAACTGCCATTGAAAGGAACGTCTTGAAACCATGGCCTAACTTACGGTTTTTGTAATGCAAGGAGTGTTCTCCCTCTTTTGGGAAAAAAATAAGGAGGCAGTTGTGTGTTTCTCTTTCCTATCTCCCACTGAGCATCCTTTCCCAGTAAGGCTCATTTGCATGCAGCTCTCTGGTACCTGGCTTCTTTCCTTTTAGGCTGCTCGATGCCTTTCTCTGGTAGCGAAGCTGTCTGGGACGATTCTTACATCACCTGGTTACTTTGTCCTTTTCCTTTGCTGTCCCAAATATTCGCCTTATTTGGGTATCTCTGGCTTCTGTTTCCTCTTCTCCTTTTTCTAGGCCCCTAGCAGAGGCAGTAAGACTGGCTGTTCTTCATTTCCAGCTGGTTTATAGGTCTTTTGCTTTGTCTTCTCATGAAAGTGTCTGCATGCCAGCTGTAGCAACAGCTGAAAACAAGGAAAAATCATCACTCTGTGACTAACCTATTTCTCCGTGGACAGTCGGCAAGTTCTCATTGGGCTTAAGTGGTCAATGATCTGCAGTTTGAGAACTTTCCAGACCTCAAAATATTTTCTTAGATAACATTTCACTGTGAGAAGTGTAAGGTTGCATTCACAAGTGGATTTGTATTTCTTTCTTGTTGCAAGGGGGAGGGAATACATGCTCAGATGTATTAGAGGAACAATTCTGATTCAGTAGAAAGGGCAGGCACAGAGCTTGATTATGGCAGGAATGTAGCTATTGCATGTGAACACGATTTGGAAAGAACCAAATATTTAACACAACGTTAACCAGGAGTGTGGTTCATTGGTGTAGATCGATGTCGTGATTAAAGTCTGTTAAAAGAGCAAAGCAGCAGTTCTACTAAACTGAGTTGCAGACTGTTCTAATTCTTTTTCATGCTGTTTTGGGTCCTTGAAATCTTTACAGAACATCTTTCAGATTAATCAGAGCCTGCTTTGTCTTCATGTTTTCCTGTGCATTCTGATCCTGTCTCTTGGTCTCAAATAAGGGGCTGAACACTATATAATGGTCTTAGAATGCAACTAAATGGAAGTTAAATGTTACATATACTTTTCCTCCTTTTCAGTATTAAATAATCAGTATTTGGCTATAAGTCAGATTTTTAGGAGCCTGGACTGAGCATAATCCTTTCTCTCTGAAAGATCAAATAAACACATACATGTGATGTATACATACACAGACATGCATGTTTTGGTAAAAGTTAATGACAAGAGTTGGAGTCAAAATGGGTCCTTCTGATAAATTTGGAGTCAGGACAGTATATTTCATTCACTTTGAAAGATTCTACCAGTCTGAGAGAAATTTCTTGTATTCCATGTAACAACATTGTTGTAGCTATGAGATCTGATGATATCAATATGGACAAGGTCTGTTGAAAGAGGTAGTATATTTAAATTGACCTCTTTGTTTAGCTGGAAAGCAAGCAAATACTTGTGGCATAAGAAAGGCACACTATGTTGGAAAACACTATCCCATCCCCTGTCAGCTGCTTTAATGAACAAACCACCCCAATCTACAACTCTCCCTTTCCCAAGTGAGACAGTTATCAATGGAATCCAGACTTCCAAGGAAGTAGAAAACTGCAAATATCAGAATTGGCACAGGATTTGGATAAACAGGTTTTCACTGAAAGTGTGTTGCAAACGTGATTGCTGGGCTCTTGGCAATGCAATGTTTGATGTAATTCTTGTGGGGAGAAGACTCAGTCCCATGGAGGTTTGAACCTGCAACTCATTTTGATTTCAGGGTCTAGGCTCCAGTTCATCAAAGAATCTTAAGAATTTAGTTTCTTTGATGTGAATGTTTTAAGCTCATGCTAAAGTAAAGCTACTGCTTACATGCTTTTCTGGACTAGCATACTAGGTAGGGGCTAAAGAAAGATGAAATTAATTTGTCAGACTAAGTTGCACTGTGTATTGTCCTGGCCATCTTGCAGTTTTCCTCTTGCAGCTAAACTAGTTAATGGAAACAGTTTCTAGAAGCTTAATCATGTAAACTAATTTAAGGGATAAGTAAACAAAATAACTAGATTAGGATTTCAATCAAGTAAATACTGAAGGTTTCTACAAAACACAGACTATTTAATATTGGGTTGGGGTTTTTTTGCCTCATCCTTAAAGAGCAATAACTCTCAGCACAGACAATGAGTTTTTTCCTTCAGGCTAATCCTGATACTTCCCTCCCGGACCAGCTGACTGAGGACAGTACAGAACCAAATATCCCATTGTAAATGTATCATCTTCAAGGCTCCCTCAGAAATCTCTTGAGCTGGGAAATAGCTTAAGTAAATCTGCCTTCACAAGTGCATTTAGCACCCATGACAGCAGAGGGGGGACGATGCTGGCAAAACCCAGATAACAACAATTTGCCATCTCAGGTGCATGTTGGCAGAGCTGAGATCTAGGGGTAAAGATTAGCATGTGTGTGATTTAGACTGTTGAAAGCTCCACTTCAGATCTGGAAGAGCGTAGGTAGCTCTTTGTTCTTGTAAAATACGTGTATCTGCTGCCATATAGACCTCATCACCTTGGCCAAAGTTTCTGCCTCCCCTTACCGCCCTGCATGCCACTGTGCGTGTTGCAGGTTCTTGTTCAGCAGCCCAGGTGTGACCACACGCCCGGGGTGCAGTTTATACAGTATCTTGTTTGTGCAGTCCTTGCAGTCTGTTAGGGTGAAAGACAACGTGTAAATTCAAAATACTGTTACAGAAGTACAATGCAGTTTAATATACTACAAAATCGTACGCCTGATTACTGTCCCTCCTGTAACCTTTCACTGTGATTTTGATTTTTTTTTCTTTTAGAAAGGTGTATCTGTGTGTAATGTTACAAAGTCTAGGCACCACATCTCACTAAAAATTATCTGGAAAATAGCCTAACTCTCAGCAGGACTAATGGCAAACGTCATTAATAAAAAGGTAGCTTTTTGCTGCTTGCTAAACTGGATGAGTTCATCTGGCACTCTTTCCTGACGGAGCTTCTCTCTGTCACTTGTCAGTGACCAAGAGGCTTCAGAAACATCATCCACGAGAGGGCTTGTGCCCTGCCTGGAATGAAAAGTCCTGAGCCTGTCTCTCCATAAGGCGTTCCCTAAGGATCCAGTCTGAAATGTGTGATTCAGCAGAAGCTAAATGTGCTCCTCCCCACTGTACTAATTCACTGCCATTTTCTTCTTTTTGAAGAAATAGTTAGAAATAATTGTCATTTTTTGGTGACTGCCATCCAAAGTAATGGTAGTGGCACAAGTGCACTTACTGCGGCAGCAGAACGTCATACCACGATAAAGCTTTTATTTCAGTACAAAAGAATTAGTTGGCTTTGGTGTTACATTCCTTGTAGCTGGATATCCACTTTTGTATGTTTGTCCTGTTCAATAGCAATTTGTTCTGAAACTGCTTGCACACCTGCTGGGCCAGCTACATGAATTCAACACAGATTCTGTTTTTTGCACCTAAAACTTACGATGTGGAAAACTGGTTTGCAAAATCTAAAGCATTCAAAATGCTCTGTGGGGGTTTACGAGAGAAGCCAAGGGACTTTGGAAAATCTAGACTTTGATTTGTATTCTACAATACGTTTTGGTCAGATTAATAAAGCTTGTATCTGCCTCAGCATATTCTGGATCACTTCAGTGTTACACAAATAAAGTAAATGCACAGCCTGGCAAATAATCAGATCAGTTCAACCGTGACAACACAATGCAATCTTGGTTTCATAGCTTAAAATAATGTTCCTTGCTTTCATATGCTTCCTCATGTTAACAGCTGCAAGTGATAACAGTCTCTCTGAACCAGCACTGCTCCTGAGATAATTGGTAGTAACACTTGTGTATAAATATGTTAATATACTGGCTGTTAGTGCGGAGGTTCAGGAGGTCTGAACTTTCTGGTTCAAGTCTTAGTGCTTTCATTGACTTGCACAGTAATTTGTGCATTCAACTGCTCTGCTTTCCTTTGTAAGTCCAAAAAACCACGTAACTAGAGACAGCTCAATAGGCAACTTAAGTCAGTGTTTTTAAGGTGGTTTGAGATCCTCGTGTTAGCATGCTGATGTCTGCAGCTAGTGCTTGTATAAGAGGATGGTCACGGTTCAGACAGGCTTGTGTGTGAGCAAGGGGCTCCCACAGGTGAAAATTAAGGACATTGTGGGTTTAGTCTATGTAAAGAGGTAGGTGGGAAATGTGATAATCTATGGGTTACAGAATCAGTATGAGAAACTTTTCTTCTTCAATAGGAAGAGTCATTCTCTTGAGGTGAGACAGGTGGGAACAGTCAAGGTTTGTTTCCCAGTGCCAGCTGTACAGGTCCAACGGGTAGGAATACTTTCCCCATGCCTCCTGTTTCCCATCACCCTAAACCTTATCTCCCAAGAGCAGGAGCTCCGCCCCGTGACCCTCCACATCTCAACCTGCACAGCCCCCGTCTCCGCTCCTCATGGCTCCCCTGGTTTTCTTGGGTTTCTTATCTGCTGCTGCATGTCTGCACATCCCCTGTCCCTGCTCTTGCATCTCCCTGGCAGGGGGAGGAGTTTTTCTGCCGACGGTCCCAGGGGTGCGGAGAGCCGCGGGGAGCCACGGCTGCCTCCCAGCCAGCATGGTGGGGGCTGCCTGCCCTGGCACGGCCTGCCTGGGGTGGGCAGGAGGAGGAGGAGGAGGAGGAGGAAGGCCCTTGCTCTGCTCCTGTCTGAGCCCCCTGAACTGCCTGGTGGGCAAGTGCAGAGCAGGACCATGACAACCCCGGCAGGGGGGGGGGCGGGCAGGGGCGGCTGAACCCACCGTCCCTTCTCGGCTGGTGGTAAACAGGAAGCCCCTCGGTGAGGCTGAGGCAGGGCCTGGCGCAGCCGCCCGCCCTCCAGCCTCCCACCTCCCGCGCCTGGGAGCCGAGGGGCCGCATGGTGTTTAAAGGCTGCCTGCCTAAGTAATTCTACAGTTTTAAAAAGTGCAATTCCTTCCATAAATGAAAGGCCAAAGAGATTAATTGCTTTAGAAAAGGGAGGAGGGGGAGGGAGAGGGAAGAGAAGTCTGCTAATCAAAACCAAACTATTTCCTTAGAAAAGACTTTATACAACTATTTAAAATATGTGCTAGTCTAGGAAAAATAGTTAAATAGAAAGTCAGGGTATCTTGATACCACAGGAAAGGACAGTTTGCCAAGAATATCTCCAGTGTTCCCTCAATCTACAAGTGTCCCGTATCACTTGGATTGTTGTATTTACTTTGCGCAGCCCATCTTCTGCCCTCAGCTCTGTGTGAAGCAGCACAGCACCTGATATAGATTGTGGTTACAGAGGAGTGAAAATGTTCTTTTCTCTCTCTTTTTTTTTTCCTTTCCCCTTTTCCTGGCAGAGCACAATTCAGGATGGAGGTGAAGAGGTAGAAGAGGGAGCTGTTTACCATGTGACCCTGAAAAGAGTAGAGATTCAACAGGCTGCCAACAAAGGAGCGAGATGGCTAGGCGTAAGTAAAGCTGGCGCGGTGGCATTTTGGAAGGCTGCTCATGGACTGTGGACCCTGCTCCAGGGAGCTGAATTCCACACGAATCATTATGATATTAACTTTTAGCACTGACTGCTCTCACTCTTCAAAAAAACCCAAACACTGAAGTTGTCTGCCTGGGTCATCTGAAATAACTCTCTCCTTGTGTTGACTCTTCCTCTTTTCTTGACATGTAAAAAAGATTTGACCAGTTGTGGCGAGGGGGTCAGATGATACTTAGTGCAGGAATAAGGATCTTAGCTTATGGCCTGAGCAGTTGAACATTTAACAGTTGTTTCAGACTGGGCTGTGGCTTGTTTCTGCTGTTAGGAACCTATCTCAGGTCTCCCAAATAGGTAGTGATAGTATTTTGACTAATGAAGATCTGTCAAAAGTTAGCAGAAACTTCCTGAAAAGTTAAGTGAATATAGGTTTGGGTCTTATTTTTGTAGTGCTTTCTCAGCCAGATGAGAAATTAATTGTCTGCATTTCTGCAAGAATTACAGCTCTGTACTGTTTTTCAGAGGTATATTTCAAAGCACGAAGGCTTTAGTGGTAAGTAAAACGAGCTTAAATGCACATGCACTCAATTTGGCATGCTGCTGAGTGCTTCACCTTTGTCAGACCAAGTCCCCAGCTGATATAAAATGTCCTCACTTCACTGGAATCAGTGCAGCTGTGGCAGTTTGAGCCAGATCTTCAGGAGGTGGCTATAACTTTCATATTATTTTGTTATGTTTATATGTTTTCTTCAGGATCAAAGGCAATGGTGTAAGAACTTGGTTTGATGTAGTATCCAGATTGGTATTTTAAAGGCTTTTAAAACTGCCCTGAGATTTATACCAAATCATGTTCTTGTGAAGTTGCGTGACATAAAGTAGTGCAGCAGCGCTGAAACCACAGTCATGAAAGATAAGCAAATTCTGTCCTGCATGCAGATAATGCTTAGAATCTCCCCTTCCCATGTTTCCAAGAAGTACACAGAGTTCCAGTCAGAACAGATAATTTCAAATGTGCTTCCTTCGAGTGGTAGATTTCCCATCTCTGCCTCCTGTTTTTCCCAGGAAAAATATTCGAAAGTATTTTTGAGCTCCTGTGAATTTCCCAGCTGGTGGTTTTGTGTAAGAGGTAGAGATGATTTTGAAGATGTCTGTGTCCCATAAACATACTTTAGAAAAGTAGAATTTTTTCCTGTGTTGGCTATGTTGTTCCGAGTCTGTAGAAGGAATTTGCCAGGTCTTGGTGATATTCTCAAAGGAAGAGTGCATCTATGTTCCTGAGATCATCACCACAGCTGATGGTGCCAATCTTAATAGGAGGGCAAGGGACTTACAAGGTCACGGATGTGACTTTTAGCTTTCTGTGGCTAGCATTAGTTTTTTCAGGTCAGAATTGAGCCCTGTTTGTGGGGAAGGACACAGCGTGTCAGAAGTCTGCACCTGTTCTGGGCATAAATTGGTGACTTCAGCTTCCAGGCTGGTGTCTTTCATGAGCAAAAAATCTCATGCATATTACTTAAACACATTTTTAAACATATGGGCTGTTTGTTTCCCTTAAGCTCTTCAGAACATGAAGTATTTTAAGCTTTTTTTGTGATCTTGTTTTATTAATGACTTTACTGTGGTCCTAAAGTCAATAAATAGCCTCTAACCCAGAACATTATTTATGAATAGCCATTCCTGCCCCCAGCAGTTTTGCCTTGAAAAGCCTAATTGTCTCTTTTATAATTATCATCAGGTGACTTTTTTGTTTTTTAATCTGGAGTTTATGGGGTTTTATGATTTTTTTTTTTTTTCCTATGCTTTGAAATCCACAGCACTGAATTCATAAAGTATTGGGTTTATCTATGTTGGCCTTATTTTTTTGATGGTGCTCTAAGTCACGCTTAGGTTGAAGATGCAAGGTCAGCTGAAGAGTATGGGAACAACCAATTGTACATCAGCAAGTATTGAGCCTTTCTTGTAACAAATGTAGTACCTCTGTTCCTGATTATATGCGTGCCTGGATTTACTTTTTAAAAAGTTACTTTCTCAGTGTCAGTTAGTGTTCTGTAGAGGTCTACTTAACAGCTTGACCTTCACAGAGGCACTGAGCTTTTCATCCTTTCTTGGTTCAGGTCAAGTTCCTTGTGACTTGGGAAGCCCAGGTCTTTTAAAACCTTGATGTTGCATGTGGCTTTTAAATATTGTGTGGTGTCAGAGCAGGAGCTTGATCCAGCGGTTCCAGAGTGCTTAGTTCTTAGTGATGCTGCGTTCATAAAGTGATTTAGAGGCTTTTCAGCTGAAAAGCGTTAGATGGTAAACTGCTTGATGTGTCTGAGAGAAATGCAGATCTAACTGAAAACTTACAGAACCTGTGTTGAATATAACACGTCTTACTTATTCTGAGTGTGTTGGGATATATTACCAATTCCTTTAATTACTGAGAAGCTTGAAATCTTGCTCAAATATGTTTGTGTACAGGTACCCGTAAGTGAATGAACCTCTATCTTTTATGTCTCGAAGTCTAATAAACATTTCTTAAAATTCTCTATCCTAGGAACCCATCCAGGGTTCTTGGATGGTTGGCCCTGTTAGGAGAGAATGGTCTGTTGAAAAGCCAATCATAAGATTACAGCTTAAGCACTGTAAACACTTGCTTATTTACATACAGAAGTGTCTTCCTTGTGTTTCAAACTGCTACAGTTAATAAAAGAAAAAGACAAACAGGCTGTGACATATGCAGTCATCAGCAGTCCTATAACTTTCAGAAGTGTGAAGCTTTTGTATAAACACCAAATTTCTTAGCTTTAAATTTAATATTAGACATCAAAGGATGCCAATAATAGCTACTGGTTTTGTCACTAAATCCTTAGTCACAAAATATTTAGCGAAGCTTAAGACTTTAGGCGCTACAGTATTATGAAATATTAAAAGCTCTAGTGGTAGCTCTGTGTTGTGACAGATGCTGCACAAAAGCACTATCCTGACTAAAAAGAACTTACAGCCTAAATATCAAGGCTTGTCTGTACACATGTGTTGTCTCAACTGATGATTTACACCCAAGGAATCGGCTTTAAAAATAAGGCAGCTAGAACAGAGTATGGTACTCTACATGTGGTCTCATCAGACCTTTTATGCAGTGGAAGAATAATGTCCTTTGACTTGCTTTGGTACCCTTTATTTATACTTTGCAGAATTGTTTGCTTTTTGTTGCTGCTTCCAAGCGTTGTGCTGAAAGATTGAATGTTCTGCCTACTCTAACCCTTCAGCTCTTTTCTCTGATCTGTGTGCCACAGTGTGACCTTTGAGGGTAGTACTTTCAACAGACTTTTTTGCTGGCCTCTTACATTTCTCTACATTTAGTTGCATAAGCCATCTGTTGCCCATCAGAGTGCTTTAACAGCTTTGGCAATCAAAATTAAACTTTGGCAGCCTCCACGTTAGGTGTGAAGCTTTCGGCCATTTTGCATGGTAGCACTCAATAACCTTCTGTTCTGTCAGGTTACTGGGTTACAGTCTGGTGGAGATTGTACTTGTTCCTCTTTGCCACCAATTTGTGTCCAAATACCAATTCATGTCCAAATTTTTTGCAGTCATCTCTGTAGCTCAGCCCTGCATCAGTGCAGAAGTTATTGCATACTGCAAAAACCACTGAAATTTGTGGTGGTGGTCCTGCTGCTGCTCCACTTGTCTCCCATGGCTCAGAAATACCGTGAAGTCTTCACTGAGAATAAACTGGTTGCTGCGTATGGTATTGAGCACGTGAATTATTATGTATAATGGCCCCATCATACCAATTTGAGCATAATCGTGATACTGGATTTAGAGAGGTACTGCAAGTCAGGAGTCCTGTGCCCAGTATTCATTTGTTAATGACTCACCCTGGGGCTTGAACTGACCAACTTAACTTCTGAGGGTTTAATTTTCTCACCTGTAATATAGTCACAATTCATTTTCAGATCTAGTGATCTGAGGAGTGTAGAGGCAATCTCTTGTGCTTTAATATGAATGTATAACATTCAAAGCTATGAGAGCGAAAATTATCCTACTCTGCTGGACATGCAAGAAAAGTTCCGTAGCAGAGCACGATCCTCCTGATGTGCCCTATGATTCTGTTGTCCAGTCTTTACTGTTGACATTTTGGAGAGCAATATACTCTGCTGCTTACAGAGGCAGGGGCCTGGCACTTCTAATCCCTTCTGTGAAGAGAAAGGGTGTTGGGTGAGACACTGGAGTTTACCTCCTTCTTCTTAAAACCTTCCAGCAGGACCCCGGGAGTGTGCCAAGCAGCACATGGAGGAGTGGGTTGCTGTATCGGAGTGGGTTGCAGTGGCTTCGAGTGCTGTGTGGGTCTCCAGCACACGGCCTGTGGGCTACAGCCAGTGATGCTGCCACTGGGCCACAATGGCACTACTAAGGTGTAGGCATTTTAAATGCTTTTGCAGAGTGATCCTGTTATTATATTCTTTTCTTTCCACTATTTTCCTCTTAAGTTCTTCCCACCTTTGTGTTGTGAAAGCAGTGTGAAGGGTTATTTTCTTTTCCTCTCCTACCCCCTCAGCTGCTTTGAACAGTTGCCTTTCTCCTTATGAAGGATCAACCTTTCTCCCAGTCAATAGCTGTTTCTTCCTTTCTAGGGAGTCCATGGACTCTTTGTGCAAGTAAAACAACATGTTTTTATTATAAAGTGTCATTTTCTGTTGAAAGGTCTCAGAATGATTGAACAATATGAAATGAATGAATGCTTTGAGATGTGTTCAAATTATCACAGCTATTGGGCTTCAAACTGAAGACTTGTGATATATCTCATGTGGTAGCTTAGACTTCCTGATCTCAGTGACTCCTTCTGACTCTTAAAAATCAATAAACTTCTGAGTATCTATATATCCTAAAGCAGAGATAGCCCATTGCATATTACAGAGCTATCTAGGATTTTATTTCCTCCTATATACGGTTTATGCCCTGCATAAAATCTTGCATGCATTGAATCATATTGAGTTTCTGTTCTGAGTTGAGTCAAGTGCAGAATGTCCTTCAGTTGTTTATAGTATTCATGCGGATAGAACTTATTAGATGAGGTTGGTAACGTTTCAAGGCTTTGTTGGTGTTGGGATGCAAATGACAAGTCAGCACACCCTTCAGGATTAAGTGTTGTCTTCAGTGCAAAAGAGATTAGTTAACTAAATGCTCCTGAGGTGCATTTGGAAGCTAGTTTAAATATTACATGCAAATATACAACAAGTAAACGATTATGAAGATATGCCTACGCATCCTTTTGTCTGTTTGCTTGGTTTGTAGTAATCTCTGGCTCTACCTGCGGTCCATTTTGTATTTTTAGAGTAGAAACCCTTTAGGGCAGGGATGGTTCCTTAACGTTTTGACATGGCAGCCATTGTGCTGCTGTTGGAAATGTTTCATAAGTAACAATAATATGTTTCATTTGGAAGTCAGATCTTACGCTTTTGCATTCCTCCCATTGAGTGCTTCAGACTGATTCTGGCTGTGCTTTCGGTCTGCTGGCTCCCTGTAGCATACAGAATGTGAATGAACTCTTGCACACTTACTTAAATCATGAGACTTGCATTCTTTGTGCGAAAACAGTCATTTTGTTCAGAAAACATCAGGTGGAGGACAGAGAAGAACAGAGCTGTGCTATTAACTCCTGATGGGTAATTAAACAACATGCACACACAAAACCAAACCCCCAAAACCTCCCGAACCAAAACCAGACAGTAAACATGAACGACTTTATCTTACAGCCTGACATTTTTTGCTCTTTCTTTCCCCGTTACTTGTAAGCTATACTTATTTTGCATTGTGACTCAACACTTCCACATAATTGTGTGTGTTTTGATTTGTGTCCGTTGTCTAGGGATTTAAGTTCAGCTGCCACATAACATTCTTAAACTGAAATACAAATGTCTGCAGCGTGTTCAGTGCCAGCTCGTGCAACCCGTGCTGCTTTCTGCTGTGTCAAAAGAGGTGGGTTAGTGTCCAGGTGCTGTAGTTACAAGAATGCAGTAAGCTGTGTAGGTATGCAGTATGTTTATGCCATCTGCTTATACAGTTTGACATACAAAATGCAGAATTTGACATAGAGAAGATACCTATAGAATCGGCACAAGGATGTTGCCATCACAGGTACAGTACATACAGACACACATGTAGTCATACATAGACACTCTTTATATGTGTGTGTGTATGTGTACAAGAGAAGAATCCGAAGAGATTCTGTATCTGGTCCCCTGTGATGTCTAGATAATATAGTAAAAATGAGTTGGGCCTGAACTAATGATTGCACTAATACTTTTGGTCTCTTTCTGCTCTTAAATAGATGTTCAAGCTGGTAACTCTTAATATTAGGTTATATTAGCTTATTATTACTGTTTTTTCTAATCTGACCCCACCCTGGAGAGGTCTCTTAGTTTCAAAACACAGGGCAGTAAAAAGCATAGCCATTGAAATGAAGTTTATAATGCAGTTAGGTATGTATTCGTGCTGTGGCCGTAAAAATGGTTACTTACTGCTAACCTATTTTTTTAAGAAAAGATTAAAGAAGCTTGGCAATAGAGATTGCTCACAGTAATTATTATGAAACATGTAACAACATTTCCTGGATATTTTTTCTTTCACAAAAATACTTTATGTTTCAAGTTCAGTTTATTTTAAAATCTGAATTAGTCTTCTGCTAATTATTTTCTCCTCTGTCAGAATGTATTTAATCTCCCCGCACCTACCGTTTCGTTCTCCAGCTATTCACGCTATTAAAATCTATCACTCTTGCCTTGTTGTTTACACTGAGTGTGGTAGCAGTTTACACTGGTTTCCTGAGTCAGTATAATTTTAATTTCTGTGTGCTGTTTGAGCAAGCTTTGCAGTGTGAAAGGAGAGCCAACAATACAATCAGGATGAATCAAACCAGTTTGGGTTATATAATGTGCATTCATGCTACTGTTATGCAACAGAACTATTACTTGTGGCATTCTAAAATACATTTTGAGTTCAACAGTGTTGCCTGCTGTCTCATACAGAATGTTCTTTGTTTCTAATGACTGAGCAGAAAGTGATGATGAGCTCCACAATGAAATTAAATTACATTCCTGGAAAGGGAAAAGTAGTGTGACTTTTCCCAGGTACTGGTGAAAAATGGTCTTTATGGTTCTGAATGGTCAAAATACAACTTTTGACTGTTTCTGAATGGTCAAAATACAATTTGTTCATGTTGATCTATAATTTTCATAAAATGGTATGACTCTTACATGTTAAATCTGTCTGACTGTGTTAGTGGTAATATCAATCATCCCTTCTCTTTGCTATACCTGGCACATTAAAAAATGACAGCATCTTTTGGTTTAGCATTTTTCATGAAAGAAGCATAGCAGATGACTTTACTGATGAGTGTTTCACAAACAAAATTTGTATAATAGCTTTCCTCTGATATTTCTTAGGATAGACATAGAGTAGTTGTCATCTTTAACATCCAGACATCTTATAAATATGAGGATAATTGAGAATTTTCAAGTTCTGTGTGGTGGTGATGTCACTGGGCTGATATAATAGCAGTATGAAGTGGCATCAAAATTCAGTTGTACTGGAAATACTCCTGTGATGTCTAGCCTTGTGTCAGAATAATCAAGGGTCATATAACGATAAAATAAGGAATTAGGGAGATGGGAGGGGATGCAACATTAAAATTGCAGTTATGCAGTAACTGTAGCATAAGCATTAAGGTGTATGAGACCAGGAGATGAGTCTTGGGAAAGGGTTACATAGAAACACTTGAAGGACAAGGTTTTCTATTTCAAGGTAGACTATAAGTTATTTATGAGCTTGGACAATGACTTTAGCAGCTGTATATTTTTATATCTGGGAGGATATTGATGTGGGTGACATGGGGAGAACGGTCCAATTTTGTAGGCCTTCAAAATCTAGATTAGTTTACAATAGGAGAAAGTATTCTCTGTAGAGGCCACAGTGTTCTTACATGTCACTGAATCAGGTAACCTGACTTTTTCTAGCTTATACAGTCTGTCTTGTTGTATAAAGTTCTTTACTATTTGCGTACAAAAGGAGTCCTGGAAGGACAAAAAGGGACTAATATGTGCTTTTATGTCAGTAATTTAGCTTAAGATGCCTAGCTTATTAGGGTGAGGAAGGTTTATACCTGTACATGTTCGTGTTTGTTAGAAATGCTCTTAAAGTTGGGAAGTTGACATGGCCTTAGCCATTTATGCAACATTTTCAGAGTCTAGTTAGTTCTTCTGTAGGAGATTTACACACTGATAAGGGAATTCCATTATCTGTATTCAACCTGGCTACTTACAATGCATATCAGCATGTCATGTTATTTAACAAAAATATCACAATGATTTTTGACAGTATTCTTTATTCAAAGTGTTTGTTCATACCTGGGTTTGTCCTACTCCTTGCTTGCTGTGCCCTTAGTTGTTGGCTCGTGACAGTATTCTGCAATCACCCGGTAACAATGCAAAAGCTAAAGCCATGTGAAGGTCTCTTCTGGTGAACACTCTGGTGTCTCAACCCTCTATTAAGATCTAGACTGACTGGTATTGCATGACACCAGCAGGTGACTCTTCCAAAGGTGGTAAAATGTGTGAGGTGGAACTGGGGAGAAGTTTTCATTTTGGTAAGAGATGGTTTGTTTTCAAGTTCCCAGTAGACCTTACAAAGAACTGAGCTGGGATCTGGCCTTTTGAGCCGAATATATGAATTTGTCATGTTTTCAGTTGCCATTTTTAGCTTCCCTCATCTGCTTGTTGCAACAAAACTGGGTTGGTTTGGTGGTCTTTTACATCTTTAGTGTAGAAATTAGACTGCTTAGTTTTATAGAGTACTTGTCCATCTACGGACTCTGAAGTACTCTACAGAGGAGGTTGGTGTTAACTTGCCCTTCCATAGCTGGGAAAACTGACGCACACATAGGTCTTGCATAAGGCTCTACCCAGGGCTAATGTTACCATGGTGTGAATTTTCAGAGTTCTGAGACTCTCTTGAGCCACCTTTGAGGGCCTCCCAGGAGGGACTCTTCTTCCTGCAAAACTGTCAACTGAAGAGCCAAACTCCCAACCATCTGTAGTTAACAGATGTTCTGCTTTGTGCAGGTAAAATTTTTGAAATTAGTTAAAATCTCTAAGCAGAGCAAATAGTTGCATTTCTTGTAAAGGTTGGCCAGTAGTTCTGGCTAAACTTAGTGGTGGCCAAATGCATATTTGGCTGCATAATCTGATTTGTCTAATGTTTTATAGATATGGATGATGTTAACTTCTGGAGTGGTGAAGAGTAGAAACATCCTGCTTGATTATGCTGTGTTTTCAGATAATCATAATTAAGGTTTGCATTCTGTATGTAAATACAGTATTTCCTCTTCTGTGAGCTTGAACCTCTAAGTATTCCTCCTATGGAAGGTGCAGTATACCAACCGTTGTAATCTATAGTCAGGATTACGGAAAGCTGTTTCAGAGTCAAGTGAAGTTTTTGAGTTCTCTGCCACCTTTTTGTACTATTTTTCCCAGCTCAACTCCTCTTCCTCTCTCCTTTTGGTTCCTAATAAGTAACTCAGCCTGGAAACTATAAGCAGGCTTTGGCACCCAAATTTCCAGGCCAGACTGGAAGCAGTGAGAGTATGGGGAGGTAGGAAGAGAAGTTAACATAAGGGTTGTTAGCAGAAACAGTAATTATCATATATCATAAATTTGCATAACTTCAGAAGGTGTGAGAATGCATAGCTCAGCGCCATGGTATGCATGTTGTTTCTTATTTTCCCCAGAGTGGCTTTAAGTAGCTGCAAGGTGCCTGAGTGAAAGGGTTCTAACTGAGCAACAGCATTTGTGTAAGAAGCTTTTTTTCTTTTTTTTTTTTTTAACCTCTAAATCTGACCCACATCTTTTGTTACTGTTTGCCAGCTCTTCAGACAGATACCAGCCAGGCTGTGAGCTCTAAGGATACGAGAAAACGAGAATGCTTTTTGTATAATGATCACGGAATTAATTGGTCCTGGAAACTTTGGGCTGCTGCCAAGAAAGGTTATTTATGTGTTAAGAAAGCAAAGGAAAAGGGTGGAGCTTTGGAAATCCAGGAATACCCCTAGCTGTTGGATCGTAGGAAAGAGCTCATAAAGTTATTTTGGCTTCTGAGATTGGTGCAGTCAACATGCAGAATTGTGATTTTCAGCAGCATCCAACATGAGGGAATGGGAGTTAGCGAGGTGGAGGAGCTCTGCAGAGAGCTCCATTGTCTTTTTATTTCCAAGTGCACTGTACGATACAAACAGACGCTCTTGCAAAGGCAAGCATCTACGCTGCCTGAAGTCTGCAGGCTGCAAGAGATCCTACCTCTGATCACCCAAATCCTGCATTTCAAGCCACGGTTTCCTAGACTGGAAATTCTGCTTCCAATCCAGAGTCTTATCTCATGCAAGCTGTTTTCCAGGCTGACAGTTCTGCAGAGTGGAGGGCAAGGACAGAGAGGAGAGTGGTGGGATGCAAGGCTCTTAAATACTGCCAGCATTGCAGAACCCATTGCAAGTGGAAGCACGGATGTGTACACCCAAATGACACTTGAAATTGTTGTGACTAATTTGATAAGCTCAGTCCTGTCACTGCTTTTTCTAATGTGCACTGTTAATGTGGTATTGTTAGTGCAAAATTACCACTTTTTCATTTTTTTTGTGGGTTTTTTTTTTTTTTGCTTTTAATGGTCATGTGCTGTGAACGGGGGAGTCAGCACAATGTGTGCAAGTTTGAGTCAGTTCAGCATAATTGTCAGCTGCTGTGGATTTTAGCTGTCAATATACACAGGAGGCAATCTTGCTTTCTTTTAAGGGGAGCAGGCTCAATTATAAAGTTCATTAAGATCTTTGTTGGAAGGAAACACTATGTCAAATAAGTTAGTATCTTTGCAGTTATTTACAAAGAGAGTAGGAGGCTTACGTAGCATCTTGAAGACGTATTATTAAGTTTGGTGTTTTTGCCAAAGAATCCAGTTGTTCTTCAAACTTCTCTGTTTCAACTGTCTTGCTACTTTAAGTGATGTATGACTGCATGTTTAATGAAGGATACCTTAGCTTTTTCTTCTCTCAGGCTGGTGTTATGGATGCTTGTATTTCTGGAGTTTTTGAAGCTCAATCTTTTCATGACTTGATGATTATTTCCCCCCCCCCCCCCCCCCCCGCCCCCCCCCAGTCAAAGATGAGTATAGATATTAAAGGCTTATGCTGGAGAGCCTGTGTGTAAGAAAGCAATATCCACAAAATAAGGACAAAAGCATCTTACTTCTGTGTTCAGAAGGTTAAAGCTGATTCGGGCAAACAGTGAAATGAAACACTCTTGATTAGAGTGCCCTATTTTTAGTTAACTTATAAGTTACTGCACTTCAGACACTTCAGGCAGTTTTATTCCAGCATAAAATGTCTGTCCAGTAAGTTAATAAAAATAGGTAGAGTGGAAAACTCCCCATCTGGAAAAGCTATAGGTTTCAAGAAAAGTCAAAAGCATTTAAAAATCCATCAGAATCAGTTAAAATGGAGTCTGAGACACTAGCTAGGTGCTCTTGAAAATAATTTTGCAGAATTTCTAAATAAAGCAAGTCTTTAGTGAAGTGGTGATGTTTTAAATGACTAAGCCTGAAGAATATTTGATATCTCATTTACTTATTGTTCATCCCAGTTGTTTTCTTTTGGTACTTTTTTCCAGCCTGCTGCCTAACGAAAAACAATTCTACTGATTTCATTCCACAGTTCTCGCTTTCAGAATATCAACAGATAATATTTGCGCTGGAAAAAACCTGCAGACCAGTTTTTTTTTGGGTAAAAGCGATTGCTTCCAGTGCTATTTCTGAAATAATGACTACAATTCTGTATGTCGTTATTTATGTAACAGCCTATTTTCGTACTGTTCAGAATTTGAATTATTTTTTTACCTTGAGTGTCTACTTCCTCTTGCTAGGGTGTATCATTAATTTAGGAGATGGTGAAGTTTATAATTGACTGATAATCCCATTGAAGGTTAACAGGTAGCATTTGTACCTTTGGCCCATGAGTCTGTGGGATCTAGATCTGTATTTTAGCTGTCAAACTGAGTGAAATACCTGGCAACTTCGGGGCATGTGGAGGTTTTGCTTTATTTTCCTGTCACTGGTAGGCAAAATGGCAAGAGATCAGCGTATCTTGGCCAGTTCTTGCAGAGAAGGACTGATAGGAAATGGAGACTGTGGTATCAAAGGTTGCACATGGTGTCTCAGCAGATTCATAAAGGAGTGTTGCTTTTACAAACCCAGTAACAAGCTGTGCTGGTAATGAGGTGCTTGTAACTGAGGACCTGCTTACTCAAGCGCTGTATTGGTGGCTGTAGCAGAGAGAAGAGGGCTGTTGGATATTATGCCAATACTCGTATCTTTTCCTCATCCTGCAATTGTGCGCGTGGCTATCTTGCACTTTCACAATGCCTTGGTGAGTCAGTGAGATTGTGTGTGGGTTCAGGAGCCAGCCTGCGTGGGGCAAGGTCAGGACCTTAATTGTAACCAGCTTGGAACCGAATTACAGCTCCTTCATCAGCAGGGCATCTGCAGCCGGTTTTGCAGTCGGTTTGTGTTTGAAGGAACTTTTTAGCCTGAATGTTTTTAGTCTGCAAAGAAGTGTATATGCGGGTAATGTTTTGTGCTGTATAGCAGTAAGACGATCACCTTAAAAGAGAGTGGGCCCCTCTGAAGGTACAGCATTGCAGAGGATTAGTAAAGATGTTAGAATTACACTAGATCTGTATCTGCACAACCTCAAAAAATAAGGACTTGCAAGAATATACCTCAGTTCAATCTTTCTACATTTGCTTTTGAAAGATGCTGTCTACCTGGTAGGAAACTATGTGCTCATCAGTTACATTTGCAGATTGTCAAGACCATAATCCATTGCCTGAAAAAATCAAAGTAAGACTGTTGAAAAACCATAAAATAAGTCAGACTATAAAATGCCATATTTCTTTACTTTTAGCCTTGTAGAGGACCAAGAAAATCTTACTGAAGCCCCCAGATGTTAGGGTCTACCATCTTTGTTAGGCAGCTGGACACATTGTTGGAGGAGATGAACAGAAGGAGCCGGAGAGCCCTTTTTGTCTTTTTGATGCACAAAACAGTGCAAAAGTTCTGGTGGCTTTAATTGGTGATCACAACAGTGATCACCACGTGCTGCTGTCAGAACTTGTGAACAGCTTTAGGAATATCTTTTAATAGCAGTAGATACAGTATTCCTCTGATCAGACAAAGCAAAAGCAAACATGAAAACTCTTTGCCTTTGGGTAGCCTGGTTATGTCCGTGAAGAGATGGCCTCTTGATTAAATCCAGAGTGAGCAGTTTCCTGTTAGCATGCTAACTCAGCCCACAATGTCTTATTCTGAAAGTCTGTTACTGAGCGGGTCTGCCAAGTCCTTTCTCCTTTTAAACTTACAGGCAGCATTGCTAAAATAATACAAACACAGACAATCCCTAAAAGTCTCTTAAAATGTTTTCTAGCAGTTTAATATTTGCTGACAAACTCAGTTTTAGATTTTCAGTGTTTGGTGTTGTTTTTTTGTTTTGCTTTGGTTTTCGGTGTAGGTTTTTTTGTGGGTTTTTTTTTGTTGGTGTTTTTTTTTTTAACATTCTCCCAAAATGATAATCTTGGGGAAGTTGCAGTGTTGCAATTAGCAGAAAAATTTGTGCATGTATCAGACTTGGAAGCAGATTCTGCCCTTGTTTGGTACACATTCACATTAGCGAATGAGATGTTTTTACACACACTGAGTAGAATATGGCCATAAATCAATACATCATGGGTTGGACAATCTGCTGGATAGAAAATTAATAGTTAAATACAGTGTGCAGACGTTCTTCCCTGTTTGAAAGTGGTTGTATTGTGTAACTAGTTATTTTCAAAAGTATATTTTAATTGTAAGATGAAAAGTCAGCAAGAAAATTTAGTATTTTTTTTTCTCCTGAGCAAGTTTTGCTTAGGGAGAATTTGAATGGAGGAGATATATAGCACTAGTAACAGTATTCTTATAGTGTTTCTGTAATGGTGATGTCATATATAATTCTATATATACCTTTAAGTCAGGTATATAACAAATTATACACCTTTAAAACAGCCGTAAGATCCATGGAACAAAATTTTGCAAGTTCTTCTGGTGTAATTTCACTCATTCCCTGTGGGGTTGCATTTGGGGTAACGGTGGGGTTTGGTGCAGTAGTACTGTGCATTGCCTTCTCTGTTTATAAAAGGCATTAATGGGTTCATGACACAAGCCCAAGTTACCAGTCTGTTTGAACAGATGTAAACCCACGGTGCTTCCAGAAATTGTCTTACAGCGTGCACCCAAGCTCGTGTTCCCTGCGTCAGCCTGCGTGTTTCTGCAGCTGTGGGGTGAACTTGTGTGGGTTAAACCTTCTGTTTGATTGCTCTTGTTGATGGTTTTTATTTATAATCCCATTTTAAAGTTTTTATCACACATACTTAACAAGTAAGTATTTAAAGTAGTCACAAAAATAATTTTCCGAACCGTCCTCTAAATAATGGCAGAATTTAAGGGAATGTTTCTAGTTATTTCAGACTTAAACCAGTCTGTAAGCATTAAAACCAAATGCTGTATAAAAAACACACACACCCCCAACACCAAACCCTAAATTTGTTGACAAATATTGTGCCAAACAAAAACTGTAAGAGAAAATTGAAATGTTAGAATGGCAAGTTTGCAAGATGACGTTGACATCCTCCTTGCAAAAGTATCATGAAATGTTTCACATCCAAATGTGTTCATGACCTTGGGTTCTGTGTGGCAACCCAAAGTTGGTATTTTCGGAAAGGGAATCGCAAGTGCTGATGCTAAAGTTGTGGTCAGTTTTCATGTTTATTCAGAAGTTAATGGGGCACTGAGTTACCACTATTGTTCCTTCCAGTAATATTATTATTTGTGGGATAATGGATTTTCTTTTAGATACTAATATATGATGGGATCATAACTTAATAGCAGTCGGACTATAAAATATTTTGTGGAGCGTGTCAGAGAAATATCTGAAAGATAAACTTACTGAAAACCTCCGTTATTTGGTACAGCATTTGGTGTTCAGATAGCCAAAATTGACAAAATCATTTAGTAAGTAAAGGTGGAGTATTCATGTGAAAAGATGGAATTTAATCTGTGTTTCATTGTGAAAGCTGTGTCAGGGATCTGGCTTCTGTCTGATTTTTGTGATTTGTTTTTGTTTCAACTTTGTAGGCTGAAGGGGACGAGTTACCTCCTGAACATACTGTCAGCCAGTATGAAACACAGAAGATAAGATCAATAAAAGCTGGCACTGTGGAAAAACTTGTGGAGACCCTTGTCACAGCTTTTGGGGACAACGATTTCACATATATCAGTATCTTTCTGTCAACGTACCGTGCCTTTACTTCTGCTAAGGAAGTACTGGAACTTCTTGAGAGGTAAGAGCCAGTATGTAATGGAAACTGAGCCATCATTTACGTGATAGGGGGATGTGGTCAGCAATTTCTTCCATTACTTTTAGTGGACATGGACTTAATAACCCAATGGACAGATGTCAAGAGTACTGCAAGATTCAGAATTTCAGCATAAATATAAAATGTGTAAATGCATGCTGCCCACATCCCAGCTGTCATTAAAGCATAGTCATTAGGCAGTAAAAGTGTGCCAGTCTGACTGCTAGGGAGCCAAACTAGGACCAACACAAGCAAATGAATATAGCTTCCCTCCAACCACACCCCCCCCCCCCAAAAAAAAAAAAAAAAGAATGCGTGGGCTGCAAAGTCATGCCTAGAATAGATTACTATGTTTTTCGGGATACTGATATTTTCGGACCTAACTCTCCTGTTTGGGGGCTGCTGATTTGAGACAGGGGTTGTACAAAGATAAGAAAGAATTCACTATCCCCTTCTAATACTTCACATGAGCATGCAGTCATAAGTTTTTGCAGACAGCACAAGAACTGGATAATGTTACAAGAATAGCTTATGGTAAGACTGTTAAATCACATCTGCTATGTCTGTATAAATGCTTAGAACCCACAACATTAGTTTTCTCACCCTAAACTCTAATTGAGACATGACTGGGTCGGAGATGATCGTATTTTGGGAGGACTGTATTTATTGCATTTTCAAAATCAAGTGATGTACAGAAACAGTTATTCTGGCATATAGTAATTAGAACAGAGGAGTAGCATAAGAACTCCTAGCTTTTAATTTTGACTCTCCCACCAGGTAGATAAGGAACAAGGCATGGATAAGCTATCTGTGCTTTTCTTTTGTATCTGGAAAGGAGATTAATAATACTGCTTGCTTTGTAGGGATGTTGTTATGTGGCTCAATTAATAATGATGTTGAAATGCCTAACTGCCAGTCCTGCTGTGATTGTAGTAATAGCTGTGGTTGCTCAAGTGCAGTAACTTCACAGCCAGGTAAGTAGTCAGGTGAGGAAAGAGCAGCCACCCTGGGGAGCAGACCGTACAGTTAGATTTACTGCTGTGAGCTTTACCTCTCAGTCCGTACTAATTCTGACATAGAGCATGAGGAGCAATAAAAATTGACAGTGCATGTATACAAGAAGGTAAAAGTGTTGAGGAATTCGTTCTTTTGAATGGGTAATTCTTGCTATACCCTCAGTTTTGGATTCTATGTTTTGGACATATGTATCTTTGAAAAATAAAATACGAAAGGACACCAAGTTTGTGTGGATTCTAGTAACTTTAAAGAGGAGTTGACAGTGTGTCATGAGAATGTCTTGCTCCCTAAGCATGTAAATTGCCAAAGAGCCACAAATTTATCAGAGGAGCAAATAGTTGCACGCATATACATTGCCACTTTTAGCCAGTAGTATTTCATGTATGGTTTATTTTACTTACTTTTATAAAAGATACATTTTTAACAGGAAAAAGTTGGAATAAATAAATAGTAGCCTTTGCAAGGATGCTTTGCGTGAAATGGCTATTTTAAACCATTCCCCTAACAGTGCAGTTTTTGTTGCTCTTTGTTGGTGGGTTGTCAGACTGCTCTTTTGGGGTTCTTATATATTAACTGACATGCACCTGGGGAAATTTTCTTTCTGTAATCAATGAGAACTTGCGAGTAGCTCAAATAATGTGAATCAGTCAAAGGTGGCTCTAAACCCGAAGATACACACCTCGTTTTTTAATGAAAGGCTCTCAAGTTGTCTTAAGACAGCTTATTTTGTCTTAAAGTACATTCATATATCCTGTTTAAATGCCCAGAAAACATCTTTATGTGCATTCCCCACCCAGTTCGACAGTAGTTTCCATTCTTCTTTTTTACTGAGGTACTTCACTAATGCAAATAAATGTCCCACCTGAGACTGTGACCATTTTATAAATCACTGTACAAACATGCCTAGAATTGTTGCAACAGCCCCCACCCTGAAGACACTCTACTGTCAACAGATGATAAAGAAAACCAGTGAGATGAATAGGCTATGATGCAGAGACTTAGGAGGAGTGTACTAAGGCAAAGAGAGACAGGCTTTAACTCACAGTGACAGTTTTGGAATTTGACCTGGGTTGTCACTCGTTTATATTTTTACATATCCATTACTGGTTGTTTTTTGCTGTCGTCAGGAGGCAGAAGGCCATCGTGCAAAGAGCAATTCATATATTGTGCTTATTTAATTTGTATAGTTATAAAAGATCCTGTGTATCTGACAAATAAGTTTAAAAGCTCCTATGAAATCTGTTAAGCTGGGTGATCACCAAAGTGATGTTTTTGGAGAAAAGTTCTTGATGCTGGGAGGCTGCCTTGGTGTTGGGCTGGCTCTTTGGTCAGTGCAAAGGCCCTGGGCAGGATGAGGAAAGGGGTCTTGTAGCTGTGGGGCTCTTTTGTCCTCCTGTGTGCTTCTGCGCAGAGGACTTTGCGTGTATAACCTTTGTGTGGGACAGGAGATTATTTCATGTGCAAGTGTGTGGATCTTGGTCTCCTTACCTGGCTGGATTCAGTGGGAGCTCCAAGGTGGTTGTGCTCAAGAAGGTGAGCTGCAGGTACTGCTGAAGGTCTGGATGAGCTGAGGCAAGGGAAGGCATGTTCAGCTGCAGTGTCCCTGCTCGTGCCACTTAACAGGGGACATAGCTCTCCAGAATTGTCAATTCAGCCCTTCAGTGACTACTGAAATAATTAAATCTCTCTGTAATTGAGGACTGAAGCATTTTAAACTTGGGGTTGGGGCCAAAGGGGTAATCCATTGAAACAGCAGTCCATTTTACCGTCAGTTAGCCTTGTTACAGTTTTGATTGTTTTGTAGTGTTTCCTCACTACCCATGAAAATGTTCAAACTCTGTTCGGCTGCACTGTTAATAAGGATGATGAAAAAGTCTTTTGGGAATCTTGCTTTTGCACTGAAGTTTGTAGAGTCCTCTAGATAAATGGATGTGTTTTCTTCCCCTATTTTCCCCTGGTGAAAAGAATCATAGCAACCTAGAAATAGAAATGTACAAAATTAGTGAAACATTGAAGTTATAAAATCAGATTCTCAAAGATCAGGAATTTGAGAGGGGGAAGAACTCAACATCTTTATGAAGTTCATCATGGGCTTTAGTTTCTACTTCTGTATCATCTTCTTTAATGTAGGTATTAATGACAGGATTAAAAAAAACAGCCTGAAGAAAGTAATTACTCATTCTCTGAGAATCATTGGTCATGAGACACCTAAACTCTTTGGGACCCTGTGAAAATGCAGCTCCATGCAGTAAAGGTTTCTGTAAATTGTACAGCTAGTGCAATTTAGCTCAGCTAACTCTGCAATTAAGTTCTTAATATTTTCATATCTGGGAATAACTTCTGTAATATTACAATTGGATTGCAGCACAAAAGTGCAAGTCTGACTTATGAGTCTGTCTTACATTTTCTCAGGAGTGTATCAGAGGAGAGAAAACCAGCCTTGATTGGAAAAGAAATTGAGCAGACAGGACTAACTCAGCTCTGAAATGTGCAACTAGCCAGTTTATAAGGGATTTCATTTGAGCATTGAGGCAGAAATGAACAGGAAAATAGGTGCCCTCTTCTAAAGATGATGTGCTTGTTATTCACTGCATTGTTTGCTGCTGACTGAGAGGAATGATCTTGCGCCAGACTTGTGCACTGCTGTGTTCTTGTGGTCTTGATGAGAATGAGTTCCGGTCCCATTGGGTTTTGGTGACATGTTGGCATGGGAGAGGACCTGCTTTGGGAAGGGATATCCTCCTGTGGTTGGCTTTGAGGGTAGGAAGGGAGAATAAGGGCATTTCAGATACTGCAGCTTTACTTCAAACAAATAGCCTAAATGATATTTCTAGCAGTGTCTCAGGTAAATTTGGGTAGTCAGGTTGTTTAGAGCAGCAGCAAGTCAGGAGCGTACATGACTCTAAGGACGTCAGCCCTTCTCCTCTCCTCTGATGCTGCTTTAAAGAGGTGAAAATGTCAAAAGAGGGCAAGAAAGCACAGGGGAAAAGTCTCCGTAGAACAGAACTTTCTTTTCTGAGCCCAATTATGATCTCACTGGCTTGTGTACCTCTCAGAGCAAGTTATAACGTCTCCTTCACAGGAAGGGCATGTTGTCAACATTATCCTCAGTCTTTTATAATAAATGATAGAATCCACAGGAAATCCTAGGAGGTCACCACTTCCTTCCCCTCTCACAAATCTGAGGAGTGTAGTGCTTAAGAATCCATAGATGTTTCTCTTGGCTTTTCGAATATCATGGATAATCTAGAATTTTATGGCTTGGGACAAAACACAGATGAAATTTAAGCTATAAAAGTTAGCATGATTTACATGCAGCTGTGGAGTATGGACTTGTGAAGAAAAGCAGATGTTATAAGGAAAAATAAAAGAAATTAATAGTAATAAGAGAAATGGATAGTAATTTAATTTGACCAGCTTAGTTTTCATTGGTGTAGCATAATAGCAAAGAGAGTGCATTTTTGCAACTTTCTTGGTAGTGATACTTGTTAATAATAACAGTACAGAGACTAAAGTAGGTGTCAGTGCATAATCTGTGTTTTATGAGTACTTGTATTTTGTTTTCCAGTGAAGTAAAAAAGTAATGAAAAGGGCGCTCTTAAAAAAGCAATAAGATTTTGGCATTGGTTGTCAATTTTAGTTTCATGCGAAGAGCTTGAACCCTGTTTCTTATTCCTGGTGATAGAGCAGGATCGTAGAGTAAGGGAACAATCGTGAATGGCAGTGCTGAGCTCTTGTTTGGCTCTTGTTTGGTCCAAGGGAGAACAGTGATGTGGTCAGATCAAAAAAGGCCCTTTCATCTTTTTCCAGGTGAGCAGCCCCTTGACATAGAGTAGGAGAAAACAGCATCCCCATCTCCCAGTTGTAGGACGCGTTTTTTTGTAGGAAAGTACACATTGACAAACTTGCTTCAAAATTTCTATGTGTGGAAGCTGGGTTGCCCCCAGTGTATTCAGTTTATGTTGGATTTGCTTTGGATACACCCCTCACTGTGAGTGCTGCAGAACTGTCTGATGTATGCAAACACAAATTCAGATTAGACAAAGAGAGTCCGGGACTCTGGAAAAGTGTCCTTGGAAATCTGGATGTATTGTAGTCTAAGTGTGGGGGGATACCTGTTGGTCAGTTCATGTGGTCTGCAGAGTATCCTGTCCAAGCAGTGCAAGCATTAACTAAATTTGGGACATGAAACATTTATTCCATCCAAAAAAGGTGAGATGCTTTTCCCTGAGTGGCAGAGGCAAATAAAGAGGCAGATGCTGTACTTAAGAGAAACTGAAGTGTTAGGGCAGGAAAAAAAAAGAACTTTATATAGGTGTGAATAATTCAGAATAATGCGTGCTTTTGTTAAATCAGTTCACATTGCGGTGAGGTGTTGTGAAATCTTCTGGGCAAAACCTTTTTCCTTCCTTGGACCTTACTCTGTTAAAGTAAGCTGTGATTTGCCCTGTGAACATGTGAGGCCCTGCAGCCATCGGTAGCTCCAAAGAGCCCTTTCTGGGCTGCACGCTCTAATCTTCATTTCCTGCATGGCTGTGGAGGAGTTGGTAGTTTTCTCTCTTGTGGTGTGGCAGCATGGACTAAAGGGACACGGGTGTTGCTTACGCTGCCTTTACTCCTCTTCACGTGACGTCGGGAAGCAGGAGGAAGTCCTGCCAAAGCCAAACACCCATGGCTGTGGTCATGTCACAGCAGGAATCGCACGGTTTCACGGCGCTAGTCCTTGTGGTGTTTTTGACTCCCACAGCCCGGGCTGGTATTGTCGTCACAGCAATGCCCAAACCAGCAGGGCAGAGAGGAACAGGCCTAAAGGTGGTTTCTGCCCTATCATCTAGTGCAGTGAGTGGACTTACAGAAAGTATCGAACGAGGCATGTGTAAAGGTTTAAATTGTTAATGTACAATTCAGAATATTTTAAGACCGATGTAGTTCCCTGTGGTTCAGTCGGAAGATACTCAGCGGATTTTGAGTGCTATGCTACTTATTGTAACGGACTTTAAATTGGGACCTTTGATAACTTCTGTCTTCAGTAAAATCAGAGATGTGCTATTTGCTCTCTGAGTAACTTTTAACACTTCTTGGAGATTGTGAATAAATCTGTTCTTCCCCCCCTCCCCCGACTTCAAATTAAGCTTTTGCTTTTTATTACAATTGAGACTGGAGCCCTATTCATTCTTGTGGTGGTTTAGTCCCTGCCGGGGTCTGAGACCACGCGGCCGCTGCCCCTCCCCCACAAAGGGAGTGAAATACAAAGCCCCAGGGCTGAGATAAGGAGAGGTTTAATACAGCAGTGCCACAGCAACACAACAAACAGCAACAATAACAATAACAGTAACAGTGATAACAATGAACAGAGCAAGATATGTACCAATACAGCAGTGAGAGGAGCGGTTGTACAAAACCACACGCTCCGCGCTCTCGCGCCAGGATGTGACGTCCGCATGGTATCTGAATAACCCGGCTAGAGCTTCCCCCCCACTGCTGGGGAAACTTAACCCTATCCTGGCTAAACCAGGACAATTCTTTTGGCTGGATTCAGCCTATAAAGGTTTTCTTTTAACACAGAGTAAATGTCAAACTAAACAAAATCTTGGGCATAAGCTGGTATGTTGAAAAGTGAGGGGGATGACTTGTATTCTCAAAGCTATTTAAGAGTGATTGGACATCCGTATCCCTTTAGTATTCATGGAAGTTTGGCGTCTAAACGCAGCAGACAGCTTTGAAAACCTGCCAAGTCTTTAACACTGTATGTTCTCATATTTTCTCTTTCTTTGGTAGAAGTGGGTAATGAGATTTAAAAGAAAAAATCTTGTTGGCATTTTGATGTGAAAACACTTGATGGAAGTTCCTGGAGAGAGGAAGAAGAGACCAGCTCCTTCTGCCCCTGGGTGTGAGATACAGCATGGTGCCTCCTTGGAGATCCTTCGGTATCCCCAGTGTCGCTGGGTGCACGCTGGAATTAACCGCTCACAAGCGTGATGGAAGCCAAAGATGTTTATCTGTCCCTATGAGAGCAGAAGCAGGCCGATTTCCTCTCTTACATATTTTATTTTGCCCTGGTAATCACATTCCTTGCAATGGCACTTAAAAGTGGGGCCGTGCTGTGCTCGGAACAGTTGCATATAAAGTAGCAACCGGTCCCTATCTGGAGGAGTACAGAGAAGGGAATTGATACTGTTGGATGGGAGAGCTAGAGCTGGATAATGACTGTGAATAGCAAGTTAGTTTTACATTTTCAGTTCATGCCTTTTGCTGGAGAATGGCTTGATAGGGGGTAAATGGAGAGGAAAATGAAGGTAGAGAGGGGACATGGAAGGAATGGGTCCTTTGGTAGCAGAGCCACGTGTCCTGGGACAGCAGCTTTATATGGCATCTGGCTCACTGTTGTTGCTGTAGCATCTATTCTTTCCTCAGTTGTTTTCCTCTATACCAGGTGGTTTGTCTACATAACCACAGAAGCAATTTCATTTCCGTGATTCTGTGTGTGTATAATTCAGAACACCTTATGGTTCTTGCTGAGTATCTGTGCTGCCAAGTTGCTTGTTTCAATGCTTACAAGCCTTATTTAGGGCTTTGTTTGGGGTTTTTGCAGAGAACCACCTTTCCTTATTATTTCTGAGTTATTCAGAGTATTTTCCTCCCTCTTCTTCCCTTCCGTTCTTAACAGAGATGCAGGGGTGCATTTTCTACTCTATTTTTCAGTATTTAAATATTCAGTACTACCCATTGCATTCTGGTCTCTTTTGCTTAGTCAGTCCCTTTGAGTGGAGTTTATAACTTCCCAAACGCCAAGCAAGGCTGAAAAGTTCTGTGGGCTACAGGATCCTTTTGTTTCTCATGTCCCTTTTTGTATGCAAAGCATTCATACAAGGCTGGGTAGTGAATGGCTCTTTGTACAGGAGCTGGTGAGAACAGAGCAGTGGAAGTCTGCAGCAATGCTGTTCTTTACATCAGATGTATCATTAACTCCTCCTAACCCGTATTTAATGACCTGTTGTTCATGCAGAGGTTTACATCCGGCAATATAACGAAGTGTTATATACTTACCCAATTTTGTACAGAAAATTTGCCTGCTCTTTATTACTGTTATGCATTTATGTTATAAGAATCAGCGTGTATCTCTCTAGTGGGATTTAAATGCAAATGCCTAATGTTCTGCAAATACATATTTTATATTTCATACAATACTAGGACAATGACACTGAGTCATCTCAACAAATTTTGCTCGAAGAATTAATGGCAAGTTTTGAAAAATGAATGTAAAACTGTAATTGTTATTCAAAAACTGAAGCTTTCTTTGCAGATTTCTCCCAGCAGGGGAAAAAAATGTCTTTTGTCTATTGGCTAAGAAGTACTTGAGTCATCTTACCTAGCAGATGGCAGTGGAGAGTGAAATCACTAGCAACAGGACAGGGGCAGCCATCATAGCATGTAATGTACGTCCTGTCAGCAGCATGTCTCGATTCTGTCCTGGGCAATCTCCACTGAGGAGGCGTCAGCATAGTTCTCTAAATATCCCTCTTTTGCTCTTTTTGTATCTTCTAGGTAAAATGATATGTTACCCAGCGTTATAATATTTAGAAATGCCGGACAATCTACAGGTCTGCAAGAGCAAATGTTGAAACCAATAGAATTAAATCTAGTAAAATTAGGCTGAACTTTACACTTCAGTTTAGCAAAGGTTGGAAGCATTGTTCTTAAGGCTCTTCTCATGTATTCCATCCTTGCAGTAAAGCAGTGGGAAGTATCTCCAATAGTTAATTGCATTCACTTTGAATTGCAAACACTAGTAATGAGCGTTTAGGGTATGACTGAGAGCTGAGAGAGGCCAGGTAGGATCAAGTGGTGAATTTGGGCATAGCCAAGAGTTGGAAAGAAGGTATCTACTCAGATTTACAGCTTCGGTAGTGCTGATCCCAATAAAAAAGAAGTACAGGCAGGGTGTGAAATTGCTTGGGAGAATATAGGAGAAAGCACAGAGGCCATTGATTCACCAAAAAAATTTCCGAAGAAGATTGACACCCATTCTTGTACCAAGCAGTGGTGGTTCCTCTGTGAATGCTCCTGTTGTGATTCACTGTGACCACGGAGGGATCGAGGTGTTGTTCAGCATGTTTGGAAGTGGATTCTTACCCCACTGTCAGTTTAGCTAAGCATATTTTTCTTTAGATGTTTGGATTAACTCTGTGAAACGGCAACGGCAAAATGGGTTATCCTGTATGTACCTCTAAGGACCCTTTCTGTTAAGTCCTTAAAACCTACTCTTGTACTTCTGCTGTCTTATAGGACTAGAAGGACTGTTTCAGAATAACTGAGAATCTGGGCCCTTTAAAACATATGTTTGCAAGTTCTTATGCATGCGCTATGCCTTTTTTTTTTTTTTCTGAACAGATAAAATGCTGAGATTTCTTAAGTCTTCACCACTGATGTGGGAACTTGGGTTGAACGAGAGACAATGTATTGGTCAGACTAAGCTGTTGGGGTCAAGCAGTCATATTTGTCACAGATATGTGGTAACAACTGAAGCAAATAATTTTTTGTTATGTCTACCTGCAGTTTAGTTGGAGATGCAAGATCTGGTTTTAAATGAGCTGTTTCAGATAATTCAAGTGGTCTTAGCGCAGTATTCTCAAGGCTAAGTAAGCCCAAGCTGACCTCATCATGACTGTGGCTATGCTGCTCCTATCAGAGGGATTACTTGTTTGCCTTCATTAGTTTGGGTTTACTTTGCAGTGCAGTGGAATGTATGCAAACCGTTGATCTCGCTCTGCCTCAGCTTCCCCATCCACAGTGGAATTGCCCGGCATTAAGCCCTTGTCATAAGATTGTTGAAATTTAAGTTCTTTTCTTTAAAGTATTGTGGAGTTCTGAGATTGTGAGCCATCGTAGGGTAGAATATCAGTATGAGGGTGATAGATGGTGGTGCAAAAACCTTTTATTTATAATCTAGCAGATCTGGTGTGAGCAAGCTTGAATTCAGTTACACTAGTTGACTTTCTGTACAGATCTGGGATTCTTGCATATGAAGCCTTGGACTGATACTTCAGCGGAGCATAAAACTACCACTTCTTATTTTTGTCCTTTGAAACATCTTGGATTAATTTGTTACAGTTCTGACATGAACCTCCTGGACACAAACTGACAGCCTGCTCCATGTTCTCTGTCTGATGTTACCAGGATGTTGTAGCACAAACACTTAAAGATGCACTTATTCTCCTAACTATTCAGATTAAATTCAGGTGCCTGACACAGTTGAGCACAGAATGTGTAAAATCAGCTTGCCTTATTCTGGACTGTGAGTAATTGTCCGCCTTCATTAAAGCTGGCTGTAAGGAACCATGAAATTCTTTATGGAGCTGTATATCTGAAGCAGTGGGCACTCCCATTGAAAGTGAAGTGCATAATCCTGCCTTCAAGGCACATGCGCTGCCTCTGTAGGTAAGAGATTTTGCTTTGCGCTTTTGGAGTTGTGCCCATGGTTTCCTCTTTCCCAGTGGTAATTTCCACAGTGCCGTGGGCCATTGCCACTCGTGACAACTGTGTCAGTAGTTTTGGCACAAGTGGGCACTTGCCACCTAGAAAACTTTGTGTGAAATCACTCTTGGAGTTAGAAGAAGTGACAAATACTAGAGAAACAGAAGCTGTGTTGGAGAAAATGGTTGTGTTACAGCCTCATTGCACACTGGAATATGGCTCTGGGAAAGGATGGAGTGCAAACAGGCAGAAAGGGTCTTGGAGCTGTGAGCAAAGAACTGTTGATTCCTCCTGTGTGCAGGCTGCTTCATATAAATTAACAGATTAGGTTGGAAGATACTGTCTGTGTCTTTAGGATTTTTTTCCTCCTAAGTGAAATAATCTTCAAGCCCCTTAATTTCGCCCAAGTGTTAGATTCCGTATTTGTAGTTTGAGCTTTTTAGTTGTTTATGAGAACTGTATATGACTTATGCTATTTAGGATTTGCTTTTATTCAGCAGGGGTTCCTCTAAACACCCATCTCATTTTTCAGGCACGGAAACCTGGAGACCCCAAGCTGTGAAGAAGATGGAAGCCAGAATTGCTCCGAATCCAAAACAGTACTCAGGACGTAAGCGTGGTTTTGCACTGTTATTTTGCACAGCAAGCCCCAGTCAGGATTCGGTACTGGGGGAGGATGTGGGCAGCATAGATGTTGTTTCCTTTGAAATTTCACAGGTCTGCTTGTTTAAACAGGCTTGTGTAAAGGCCAACTCTCAACTGTCTGGTAACATATCCAATCATATAACCCAGAGATCTTTCTGTCAGGGAAATTGTCTCAGAACTAAACATGAGATGAACACATCTAGGCCAACAGTTTGCTGATTAAACACAGGAGGAGTGTTTGTTTCCCCTGCTTTATCTGTAGTGGTAAATGATTATTGCTTATGACTGATTTCATTCTGCATAACAACAGTGTCTGCAGACCAAAGCTGAGGTTGTTTCAGGCAATGTGTGTATGCATGTATCTTTGCCATTAGTGCCCCTATGATTTACAGTGTTGCTTTTAAGAGTGAGATTTAAATTCTGAAGTCATCCTATTTGCAAGAAAAATAGCAAAGCTGTTTTGAAGTGCAGTTAAAGGGGAAAAAAGTGGTTTGGTTATCCTCCTAGCGGCATATGAAAGTGCATTTTATCTTTAGACATCGGGTGTAAAATGTGCCTTAGGTCATCAGGATTTGTTCTTTGACATCCACATTCCTTGCGCCTTGGGATGTGGAGCTGAGCTGGCGCTGTTAGCTTCGCGGTGGTGGTCGTGGAGCACTGGCTGTTGTGTGACACCTGTCCTGACTGAGAAAAATAGTCCTGAAGCTCCAGATAAAAAGTTTGGCCACCACTGACCTAAACTATGAAGGCTGTGCTTGTTGCACGTATGGTGGAAGCTTGTCTGAGCAGAGTTGTGAAAATTCGGTCCAAAATGGGTTTCAGATGTGAAGAGAGTCTTCCAAGCTACACAATCTGTGTTTCATGTTTGCAATGAAACCTGAAATCCAGAACATGTTTGCATGTTAATTTTTGGTTGTAAATACTTTTTGTACAACTGTAATTCCAGACTTTCTCCTGAGAGCAAGCCTAACCAAACAGTATTACTGATGGATTTCCAAATACTCTAATTAGAAATTCTAAGTTGCCACAATATCAGGGAAAGAAACAGAAGAAGCAAGAGACTAAACTGGATAGGACTTCTAAAGTGATATCTATATGGGATTGAAAGTTAATTGAGTTTTGAGGAAAAACCAATACAGCTAAGATGAGACAGGGAGAGTGGAAGAAACTATCTTTACTCTTTCTTAACTATTGGTTTATTTTGAATGCCACTGAGCAGCTGAGTTAACCAGATATTACTGTGGTTTCCCTACTTGCAGAACAAACGTGCCAGTATTTTTTGCAACTCTGATATGGAATTTTGTGGGTTGGCTTTTGGGTTCCTCGTTGTCTACATGTGAAATCTATGTTCATATTTGAACTCCTCTCATGATCTCATAAATTGAGGAAGGAGAGGTCCTCCTGGTATGCTTGTCCATGTGCAGCTATTAACACGATAGACATGAGCCACTCTATCTGTCTTTTTGAGGATTTGAACTTTAAAAGCCAAGTGCCTGATTGTCAGGAGCACGGAGCACAGATGTTCTTTGAGCTGACACATCAGTGTGTCTGACTGGATACTCGTGGTTAGAGGTTTTTACTGAGAGCGTGGCCCTTCTCTTCATGGAATATCATTGGGAGTATGGGATACTGTTATTGCATGAGGGTCTTGTGAAGTGGGGTTGTTGGAACAGGTATCGGGGAAGGTTTCTGTAGGTGTGAAAAATACGGTCATTGGAGGGCTGAGCTCTCACAGCTAACTACACAGCACGGCCCTAAGCATTTGTAGAAGTGAATAGGACCTGCTGCAAACCAGGATTGTTGTCACTTGGTCATCTCAGCTATTTTCTGGTGGCAGTGGAGCTCATGAGATCTGCTTCTCTATAAACCTGTTTCTTCTCTCCTAACATCTTCCCCCGCTTTCCACGACAGCAATACCTGTAAGTCACCTCTCGTGCCTGCAGCAGCATTTACGGCTACTGGCTGGAAGAGATTTGAAATACAGGGATGGTTTCAGTGTCACAGGGGAAATCGTCAGGACTTTCTTTTCTCAGGAAGTTTAGAGGTTTATTGTGCCTTTTATTCTGGAACAAGGGGCTTTTTCCCTTTCACTTTATGTCCTACTCTGTCACAGTAGGTGATTAAGAGACTGTGGCCGTGGACAGTGTGTCATGTTATGTGACTGCACACAAAAGTCCTTTTCCCTAATCTCTTTAAAAAGTTTTTTGACATGCTGTTTTCCCAGCCTGTAATATGTGCTATGGCCAGTGCTCATAGTGCACCAAAATATACATGCTGATTTACCGGCACATTGCTATGACGAACCAAAGATCTCACAGAAAATGCAGCAGGAAAAAAAAAAAAAAAGTTGATTGTTACTTTTTTTATCCAGGCTTGAAGTTTCTTAAAACTTGAAGAAATTTGGTTATTTTTGCAGACTTTGTCCAGTTTTTTTCACACTCAGTTGAAATTTGTCAACAACTGTAGGAGTCTGGGCCGCGCTGGGAGAAAGTTAGTGCAGACAGAAGAATGCAAGGACGAAGAGAAGGCCAGCAAAATAAGGCTGGCAAAAACACACAAGATAGCAGATAAGTGGGAAACACCTGTGGTCAGCAAAAGCACACAAGTCTGAGCAAAACAGGATATGAAATAAGGGAGTTTTGGCAAGTTTTGGGCTTTACGTGCTAATTGCAATTAACCAATGCAAATGCTTGTAGAGGCGCGTGAACAGCACGTGTAGATGACCTGTAGCCTATTAGAATATAGATGAGTGCGTGTACGGAACTTAGTAGAGTATAAATGTAACCAGAAAAGGAATAGAATACGATAATATATAATAAAAAAGATGGACGACCTGATCATCACATTGGTGTTGCGTCGTTTGTGTTCCCGCACGGAGAAATAAGGACCCCGGCTAATGGTGACTCCGACAAACAACATTGTGAGTTATTTCTGGAAAACCATGTTACGCATTTCATCCTGAGATTAGCAAGGCCAATCTGTCTTCTGGGTTCAGCTATCTTGGCGCTTCAAGCTTGATACTGGGCACTGGCAGCACAGTGCTGCCCATGCTGCACGTGTCACGATTAGGGTTTTATCTTCACAGATGAGGCAATCTCACTGTGTGTGTTCACAGGGGTTAGGCTCAGGCTTAGACAGCTTTTTCACAGAACCCAAGGTTTCAGTCTTTCTACTAAGACAGCAGATCATGAGTAGTACGGTGTGGAGGACGATGCAGCTTCAGTTTGGTCCCTAGACCTGGCAGCAGCAATTGATGGGAGGAAGGGCAACAAAGGAAGTGTTTGATTTAGCGCTTCCACGGGGAAGCTGCTGCCCTGAATGTGTCCAGAGGAGGGCAACCAAGGTGGTGGCAGGGCTGGAGGCATGTCCTGTGAGGAGTGGCTGAGGACTTTGGGCTTGTCTGGTTTGGAGAAAAGGAGGCTGAGGGGCGACCTCATGGCTCTCTGCAGCTTCCTGAGGAGGGGACGTGGAGAGGGAGGTGATGAGCTCTTCTCCCTGTGATCCAGGGACAGGACGCGTGGGAATGGTTCAAGGCTGTGCTGGGGGAGGTTCAGGCTGGGCATTAGGAAGCATTTCTTTACTGAGAGGGTGGTCAGACCCTGGAACAGGCTTCCCAGAGAGGTGGTTGATGCCCTAAGGCTGTCAGTGTTTGAGAGGCATTTGGACAATGCCCTTAACAACGTGCTGTAACTTTTGGTCAGCCCTGAAGTGGTCAGGCAGTCAGACTAGATGATCGCTGTAGGTCCCTTCCAACTGAAATAATCTGTTCTATTCTATCATTATTTGATGTCCTGAATTTAATAGAAGAGTCTCAGTATAGCATAAGTGGACTTGATTCTTCATTAGTTTTCATTTGGGGACTATAATGGGATCCACTTGGAGGAGGGCAAATCAGGAGCAACTTCACTGAAGTCCCTGGCAAAATCTGAGTGACATCTTAATAAGATTCCATGCATAAAAATTAAATTCCTTGCTCAAAAAAGTCTTCATACTGCCTTCACGTGGGGTATGAATGTCTGTGTTTTTATTGTTGTATTAGATACCGATACATGCGATTGCATCAATACATGCTGTTTACAACCCATGTGTTCTTGTGTATTTGCTCTTAGTGCAGTAACATCAATCTTGCGAGCCTGGCTTGATCAGTGCCCAGAGGATTTCAGAGAGCCACCTGACTGCCTGTGCTTGATCAAGTTGCTGGATTACCTGAAAAGGAATATACCTGGCTCTGACTTGGAGAAGAGGGCGCAGAACCTCTTGGAGGAGTTCCAGAGCCAAGAAGTTGAAAATGACAGTAAGTTACCTTTCCCTTCTGCCTTCCTGTTCTCCCGGACTGTATGGTGATGCAGGGATTTGTGTGGAGTACACTTCATTAACTCGTATGCTAATTGATTATATCGTGAGGCTCACCAGTGACTTTTTTCTTGTTTCTTTCTTTAAAAAAAATATCTCTGTGAGGCTGCAGGTTCTGTGCAGGATGAAATAGTCCTATAGTGTAGGTGCCTATGCCTGTTTATTGTGGGGTGGATTGGGAAATCCAGCACTTCTCTAATAATTAGCCAAAACTTTGAGACTGCTGCAGCAATTAAGTCGTTAATTGTCAGCGCACTTCCCATGTCGTGGAATTAAAACACACAGCTGGTCTGTAGCTGGTCTTTTCATTTCAACCCCCCCACACATACACCAAGAAAAGCCCAAACCAACAAAAAGAAAAATACAGAGCTGCGACAAAATACAGCTTGAGTCACAAACCTTGTTATCGTGAAGCTTTTCTTCCTAGTTACCATCATGACAAAGGAAGTGTCTGTGGCTGTTTTTTCCTATTTGAGTGGTCGGCTGCTGGTATGCAAGGACAGAGGAAAAACTTACGTTATTGGGGGTCACAGACTACTGAAACAATAGTGAACTATAGTAACACAAATACGCTGCATGCAGCGTCAAGCTTGACACATACCCTTATCCTGGTCAGAAAGCTTCCTGTGGCATAAGCTGAAAAATCATAGGAGCTCACGTAGTGTGTGAATGAGAACTAGACCAACTTCCAGCTTTGGTAGAGGGGCAAGAGGGAATAATTCATGTAATAAAGGATAAAGGAAATGACAGCGAAAAAACCCATTTCATCCCATAAAAATCATGTCTGACGGATGTTCCAGAAATACCATGTCAATGCATAATGCTGTGAAATGCCAAATTAACTCGGTCATTAACACATACATGAAAAGAAGTACTGCAGAGAGCCCAGGCATTTTCCTTATTGAACATGGGTAAGTGAACAGGATTGCTGATATGTGCCTATTTGTGTCCTTTCCTGGGTTTGATTCCCCCAGGTCAAACAAGGAAAGCTCATGAGAGCTATATTTGAGTTCATCTGTTGTTCAAAGTGAACAGAAGTTCACAGCAGCCCTGCTTCTTCTGCATTTGTTTCCTCACGTAACAGTTGAAAAGGTTCTTTTCTGAGTTATAGATGGGTCAGTTTGAATGATAACAGTTTCCAAATTGTGGCAGAAGAGAGGCTGTTAATTATAGAATAAAATAAAGAGGAGGAGAATGCAAGTAAACTGTGGGGTTAGAAGAGTTTTAGAATTGTCACTTACTGTATCAGAGCTCCATCTTTGCTCATATCAGAGATTTCTTTCAAAACTCTTAATGTGTTGTCTGCCATCAAGACTTGCTGATAATTATTGTTCCAAAGCACTCATATTGTGCTATGAATTTACAAATTTGGGTCCTAATCCTACAGTTTGATTTGTGTAATCAGACCTCCATTCAGTGCTGCCGTCAGCCATGCCAGTAGATCAGACTGCAGTACCAGATACGTAGATAAAAGCTGTTTCTGGCCTCAATTCTTGCTGCTTGAGCAATACAAATCAAGGTGAGTCAGAGATTGCAAATCCAAAAGGGGCATGTGGTTGCTCTCAGTGAAGTCAAGAGGGCAGCTGGGCTTTGAGGGGGACCTAAATGGATCAGCAGTTTGAAGATGATGAGATACTTGAGTACAAGAGAATTCCAGCTTCTCGGAGAGTAGGGAAAAGACTGGTTACACATTTATGAAGGTGAGGGAGAAAAGAGGAAAAAGAGGCATGAAAAAAGAAAAGGAAAATCTTGTGTAGCCTCCAGGACCTGATTTTAAAGGCACTGTGAGAATTTGAGTAAGGTTGCAACTTGGTGATGAGGATTTTCAGCTGAATTTCAAGGCTGAAGGGAAAATGAGGAGTTACATAGCCAAAAAGAGAGAGCAAAAAGCGTAACTCTTGTAACAGTTTGGTAGAAATCCATTTAATTATGCGTATTGTTACAAAACAGGCACAGAAAAATAATGCTGGAACAGAGGTCTCCATTTATTCCATTTAGCTCTGTCAATTGTGCAATTGGCATGTACAGATGGAAATCTGGATCCAGCCTCTGGTTATAATTTGTTGTATCAGAACTGTAGCAATTTACATTGATGATTAGGTTTTGCTAATTAACAAAGAAAGGAAAACCAAAGTATTTCGAAAAACAATGATAAAATATCACAGTCTGCTTTTGTCGCTTTAATGTCTGTTCTGCTTGAAGTATTGCATAACATACTCTGAAATGCACTGGTTGTTTTTGTTAATGAAATCTCACTAGTAGTAAACTCAGTTCTTTCATTGTTAGTCTTCAACAAGTCCAGGTTTTTTTCTCTGCCTTCTTACGGAGTTACTGTCGCCTTACAGTAAAAGGGATTAGGAAGAGTATTTATTTTCAGAGATTTTCTGTTTGACTTTCTCCTCTACCATGGGAAACAAGGGCATATTTCTTTGTGTTTTAATGTGGCTCTGTTCTCAACCTGTGGGAGCCAAAAGGTGACATGGGAAATTCTGTGAAATCCTTTCCCTTCTGCATGGGATCTGGTCCCTTGATGAGGACAACTCTCCTCTCTCACCTCTTCATTGCTGCCCAGTGCAAATTTAGAAGAAGCATTCAGCTGCATGCTGTAGGTGCTCACTGTTCTCCCTTTTCTGGGAAAAAATCCCAGAGCGGGAAGGTGAGGGATGCTGGAATAAACTCTCTTCAATATAGTTCATGTAACCACAAATGGTGCTAAGAAATCTGATATCTCCTTTTAGTTCCACACATGGGGGATGAAATCTGGCTATAAGAGCACTCCTAATGCAGTATTTTGGGGATATAACTGCAGTCTTGTCCCTTTTCAGTTTGATTTATTTTTGTTTTTTCAGATTATAAAATGCATAAATACTAAGAAGTAGATTAACAAAATTCTGCAATGTTAATAAGGAATTTTTGTTGGGGCATTCTTTCAGAAGAATGGTTAGTGAAGGGGTTAAGCCACTTCTCTGCTAAGAGACCCTGAACAGCTCAATTCTCTCTATTTCTTTTTCTTCCACCTTTTCTTTGCCAATTTAATCTTCTGGTCATCATCTTTCTCACTAAAATATGCAGCACAGTGGGGCCATTAGGTCAGGCAGGACTCTTTGGGCGTTCTGCTATAATATATACAGTGGTGGTTTAAAATAAACATCTGCTTTGATTCACTGTTTGCTGTATAAATTTACTAAGTGGTGCTTTCCATCCTGGACAGATGGGTTCTGTATCACTTCCCTCTGTAACCTGTGTGATGAAGAGGAAATGGAGATCAGCAGTCCAGAAGAATTCTCTTTTTTCCAAGCAGACCGTGTGGCAGAACAGTTGACATACATTGATGCAGTATGTAGAGTACACATACTACTTGAAATGCTAGGGTAAATGGTGCTGGGCTTCTAAAAATCTTTTTTAAAGATATGTCAATGTAAGTATAGTGTTCCAGAAAGGGTCTGTGTTGGGACACAGAACACAGCTCTGCCTGGTTATCCAAACTTGCTTCATTCATTGGGCTTTTTCCTTCAGTCATTCCAAAGATTTTTTTTTTTTTTTTTTTTTAATTAAAAGAAGTGTGAATGTATACTGTAGCCTTTTTTGCAGAGTTTAATATTTGCACCTGAGAAATAACACATTTTTAGGATATTGCTACCTGGCCTAAAGATGTATAGGTACTATTAAATGCAGTGCTCTGATTTGATTTGTCTGTATCAATCTCCTTCAAAATATTATTACGTAAAAAATTTTCCCCTTGGTTATGCAACTGATATAATGGTGTCTCTTATTTTCCCAAGACTGTTTAGCTGACAGTTCTTTTAGGGCATCAAGCCTTTTATAAAGTGTATATTTCTGCCAAATATATATTAAAGTATATACACTTTATATATAAAAAATATAAAGTGTATATACTGCCAAAGTGTATATTTCAAACAGAAAACAAATATTTACCTTTTAATACCATATTAGATTTAGATCCATGTAAACATGCATTTCTTCTTGTGAATAGTAGTGATTTAGGTGAACCCTGCTGACCTAGACACCTCTATTTCCCTCTAGAAACTCTTCAAGAAAGTTGTGCCCTACCACTGCTTGGGATGCATCTGGTCTCGAAGGGATAAGAAAGAAAATAAGCACCTGGCGCTGACCATCAGGGCTACTATCTCTCAGTTCAACGCAGTTACCAATTGTGTTGTCAGCACTATCCTGAAGGACAAGAAACTCAAAACACGGCAAAGAGCCAAGATTATTGAGAAGTGGATTCATATTGCACATGTAAAGCATTTATTCTAGACTGTTTAATGTTTCTCGTGTGGGTGCCTTGGAGTGAGGGAGTTGGAAGGGGAGGAAGGGGTTGTATGCATTGGTCCCAGGCCAGTGAACATCTTAGCTCTAATTCTATTTTTGACTGACTTTCTTTGTAACAGCAGATGAAGTATTGCCCTTCCTCTCCTTAGGTGCTTCCCCACCATGGAAATGGGGTTGCTGCTTGTCTCTTCACAGGTTTGGGAGTGCTAATTAATGGGTGAGGCAGATACTGTGTCTTGCAGCTGGGGAGTGCCATATACTTGATAATGCAACATTTATGGTAAGATAGGTATCAATTCAACCAGTTCACTTCCCTAGAACTAAATACTGCTCATATCAGAGAAAGAAGAGAAGTGATGGTTGATATCATCCAAAGGTTAGACTTGTTTGCAGAAGAAGGTTTAACAAGAAAGGAGTAGGACTGGCAGTGGTGCAAGCAGCAGGCAGAGTCAGAATAAGCTTTGCACTTGCCTGCCTTTGGCCATTCATGTTCAGTCAATGAGCATCATGCTCCCTCTCCTGCGTCGATGAACGCCATGGAACTTGAAATCAGATGTGGTGGAAGACAGCACAACTGTTTGTGTTTTATACATTTATGTATGTGTGTGGACATATGAAAGTAAAGTAAATACGAGGTTTTAAGTAAGTGCAGACAAAGCTAACTTACTTCTAGGAAGTACTAGCCTCTTTAACATGGAAAAAATGAAGTTATTGTTTGTACTCTTTTGTTTTGAAAAATTCTTGAGGCTGAAAGGTCGTTTGCCTACTGAGTTATTCATGGTTCACATCATGTATGCAAACCAACTGAGTTGGGAGGGGGTGAGAGGTGCAAGCAGTGACCAGAAAAAATAAGTAGAGTTACAATATGGTACCAGACTCCTCATCATCTTACCTTTCTGCTTTATCATTGTCGCATGTGTTTCTCTAACACATTTTTACTCTTGGCTTCAATTCCTTTGTCTTGTAGCAGATTGTGTGCTTCTTATCTTTGTGCGAAAGGGTTTTTCATGACTACTTTACATAACTCTGGTTTGCTAATTTCTTAGATTTTATCTTTAATGTTTTACTGTAACCTTTTTAACTCCCCTCAGAGCACTGGGCAGCTGGCAGCAAACTAGATCTCTCTTTTAAAGAGAACGTTTAAAGCACTTTCATATGGCTGTGTGTTGACTTTTAAGAATCACGTGGATTCTTTCCGAGCTATACAAAATAAGCAGTCATAAAAAGCTCAAGCCAAGCAGAGGCTTTCCAGCCTTGACAATGCACTTCTATGCTTCCAGCGGCAGCATTGCTAGTCCTGGCACCTAAGCTTTGGCAGCTGCATGGTTCAGGAAACTGGTATGGGGAAGAAGACTTTCACCTCTCTTTTGGCACCTACATTGACTCGTTTTTGTTATCATCTGATGGCTGCTTTATAGCCCCTGCGAATGGATTAGGAAGTTGGATTCCTATTTTCTGTGTGCAGACCTTTAAGTTGCAGAGGGTACGAGCTGAAGGGGCCTTTATGGGGCAGCCTGGGCTGCAGCCTGGGCGAGCAAGTACGAAGCAGCTTCCTGCTCATCCCAGGAAGCAGGGAGGCCCGGGAAGCCAGGACAGGGACTGCTCTCATCATACTTGTTGTGTGAATGGAGAACTTTGTTCTCCACCTCTGTTGATTCAGTGCTTCTCCCTTTACTTAGTTCATACACATAATTAAATACTCCAGTCTTAGCTAAGCACACGAAAAATGCATGTACACGCTCTACAAAATAATTGCACGTGTAGAACAGCTAGTTGCATGTATACTTAGCTGCCCACTTCTGAAGAAAGTTGCTTGCTTTCTGCATGCAAATGAATGTTTTGAATAGTTAGATGCCTCAATTAGAAAATAATCCACTCATTAAAGTGCAGTTATTCACTGACTGCTAACTCTGTAACTAAGCAGCATGGAGTTCCACGTTTGTTATTTGTTCGTGACTTTTGGATCCAGTTTCTTGGTTTACAAGATAAACTGAATACTTTTCCTAACTGCCAGCCCTCTCTGCTCCGCCTAGATCTGGGGTTCCTGAGCAGGAGCAGCCAATTTTACTCACACAATATTTTCTTTAAAAATAGAAAGTAAAATTGAAATCGTTAATATCCTGTTATGCTTAATCTTTTAAAATCAAAGTTGCTTCTGCACAGGATTCTTTCTGGCTTTCCTCTTGTGAAGGACACAGCACGAAACAATGTTATTCAGAGCAGTCTTAAAAATTCTTCTTATATATAAATGAAAGCTTGCTAAAGTTTAGTCTGCAATCAGTTAAATCATTAAGAACACAAAATCCAATATTGAATTCCTAATGTGCTTTAAATTATACAACGTGCAATTAAGTCAAGATGGTTCCAAATTGGATCTTCCAGTACAAACTCCTGTTGTATTTGAAAAAACTAAATGCTGAGAATTTGTGCCTCTCAATCCATGTTCTCCCCAGTCTGAATTTCAGGTTGAACTTAAAGAAAGAAGGCTCTTCTTCTTAAATGTGTCAGTCTCTGAAGAAGAGCTGTTATGTGGCTCCTTTGGCTCCAAAGTGTGCAAGAATAGCTTTCAGGTCTTGCATGTCCTACCACGTGATCTTGAACTTGGTCTTTATCTAGCCTAACTGTTAACCTGCTTCAAGTGCTGTGTGTTTAGTCAGTCTTCTTAAGCCATACTTTGTTAAATGTACCCTCCTAAGTTGCTCAGAGATTTTTTTTTTTTTTTTTAGGTAAAGAAATGGGAGTAAATGTACTTGCCTTAGTTGTTCAGTCAATTTTAATGCAACTCACGAACAGAGTTGCTGATACACTAAGGTCTGACTTTTGTTTATGTTAACGTTGCTTTACATTGAATCAGTCCTACAAAGGAAATAAATTATGTCTATTTTCACTGTAAAGATCCTTTACATAATCAGCATTATTAGTGTAATAATCAGTCCCATAAAAATTTGCAAGGTGGAATTGTAGTTTGAATATATTCTCATCTACATGCAACCGTCAAATTGGCACGTGTTTTGTCTGTTAATGTTTTGTTTGCATGTACAGACACCTGCTAGTGAGAGCTTGTATTTGCAGGAGTGTAAGTCTGTGGTGCCTGGGCTCTAGTTCATGAGCCACCAACAGATTTACAGGAGTTCCTTGAAGAGTCACAGGCCAGACTTTCCCTCTCCTCCTTGCTTCCATCTGCTTTACCAGGAATCTGTGCTATTTTTTTGAGAATTAAGTTTTTCAGTATCCTTTTCCATCAAACCTTTTGCCCCAGAGAAGCTGTGTAAGAAATGTCTATGAACCAGTCCCTCTGTCAGGATTTGATCCTGACTCTGGAAAAGCTGGGAAGGTTTTTCTCTTTAACAGTGTGCACGTACTTGAATAACAGGATATTCCTTTGCATGTGTCTATTTTTAATTGACACTTAGATGATTGAGGGTTTACATTTTAAATACCACACATAAAGAGGCAAAGCCTGTTTTTTCCCCTTAAGGGTAAAAGGGATTGGTAACTATAAAGAGCTTTTTAAGAAGTGTAATATTTGTGCTTCTTAGCCTGGCTTCATGGACTCAGTTCCACTTTTATTTTTACTGGGACAACTGGAAACTGTAACACTGCAATGTCACCACAAATACATGAAAGTGAGGAAAACAAGATATAAATGCCAAAGCCCATAAAGTGTTTGTTGGCTGGTGGGGAGGGGAGTGATATTTTTGATGCTCAATATTTGTGCAGCTGCCTGCTTAGCAGTGAGAATGTGTAGCAAGCATGACACCAGTCAAACAGAAGAGCACTAACATATTCGTAATGCTGACATTTAATGCTCCTGTATTTCTAACCGTTCCTTTCACAGGAATGTAGGATCCTGAAGAATTTTTCCTCCTTGAGGGCCATCACTGCAGCACTGCAGTCCAGCTCCATCTATCGGCTAAAGAAGACCTGGGTGTGTGTTTCAAAGTAAGCATCCCCCTCTGCTCCTGTGGCTAGCCCCAAACAAAGACAAAAAGCTCAGTGCTCTTTCTTTTCATCTTGTTCTTCTCAGTCTTCCTATTCTGCTCCTTCATGGACAAGTGCTCTCTTAGAAGATAACTCTCATTCCTGTGAGGCTCAGACCCCTTTTTTGGGTCTGACTGCTGTGAGCTCCTCTTTCATATCGATTGGACAACCTGCCCTCAGGGGTACTGGGTCTCTTCTGTCCTTTATAGCGTATTGGATCTTCCACAACCTATTTTGAAGAACTATGGGACTAGCTACTCACCCAGCACAAGCACACAGTTCTTGGAAGGTCAGCAAAAGGGCACCATGATACTTGCCAGTTGCCTACTCTACTGTGAAGTTGGAGGAGGTCCAGGCTGCTACAAACCCTCACTAATCATCTCTTGGTCCTGACATTTCCTTAAAATATATCCCCAAACTACAAAATCCAAGCCTGTGTTGAAGATGATATTTCTTACAGGGGAATACCTTTTTGTGCAACTGGTATATTTACTGCATGCCAAACGGACACCAGAAATCTGTGTAGGAAAGATGGTGTTCTGCTCATTCAGTTTGTGAAGAATAGATTCTTTCCTTTGTCTTTGATAAACAAAGAGAAACGTCACTCTGCCACACAGTATACTTCTGCATTTCCACTAGGAGAAGTGGGTCTTTCCTTCTGCTGCCCCATGTTCCTGTTCCTGATCAAGATGTTGCCATCTTGTGTTTATAGTGTTGGGTAATAGAAAGGGGCTCATACACTTAAAGGCTTCTAGCTTTCCAGAGTGCATGGCACAGGGCAAAAACGTACTACTTAGGATACCTCTCACGGCTATTTTTCTGTTTCTTTGTATCCATTTACCCGCTTTCTTACAACAATCTGATACCCCTCAGTGTGACTGAAAACCCTGCCCAGGATCTGTGTACCTGTGGCATTCCTTGTGATGCTGTCAAATAAGGCTGGTGTTACTGGGGAGCACCAGAAGATCCCAGGAAAGTTCCTAGTTGATGTGCAGCATCTCACTGGATGCGTTTTGGTGGTGGTATCTTTTATATGCCCAACTGTTAACGATTCATGAGGAAAAAAAACAGTGATCTGAATTAGAGTGCTTACTGATAACCTAAATGATTTAATCTTTTCCTGTACAGGGACATGATGCTGATGTTTGAAGAGCTGTCTGATATCTTCTCAAACCGTGTCAATTATTTGACAAGCAGGGGGCTGCTAATGAAGGTGAGAATTAGCTTGAGTTGCAAGGCTTGTGTTCGCAATCAAAGCTGAGGTTAGCCCTTTTTCTAATGAGCTGTCAAAGCTCATCTCTCCCTGAACTACTGTATGCAGTGCTTCAGGGAAGAGAGGTCTGTAAAACCTTTTCTGCTGGGATGAGAGGTGATTCTGTTGCTCCTGAAAGCACCTATGCCCGTGTTAGCCTGCTGAGCTTGGATACCCACATACAGCAGGGTGCAGCAGCACAGTTTCTGTGTGGACTTGTTCACAGGACAGCAGGTCAGGAGTCTTGGAGCCCCCACTGCTGTAGTTAGACATCTCTTGGGCAGGGTGATGTCTAGCTCAAGAATAGCTGTGATCATACCTGTGGTAGTGGGATTTTACTGAGATGAGTTACAAGTTAGCTCTTTGGCTTTAGACTGGACTGTACAGAGAGATGAACTGCTAGCTCGTGCACCCTCTGAGCAGACCAGGAAAGGCTCTGGTTTGCACTGGTGAGTGCCGAGCAGCTCCAAATTAGATTCTCAAGTGGGCTGCACTGCTGTAGTGCTTTTGACTTCACTGGAACAATGCCACTCGGCTTCAGCTGAGGAATTAAACCAAGATGTTTATCCAACTATCCCGTACCTGTCTTGGAACTAGAAAACAGGGCTGGGAATTTCGAAGGAACAGGCTTCCTGCTCTGTGTGTGGCCAGATGGACAACAAAGCAGGCTCTGTCTGAAACAGTTTGACTTGTGCACTCGCCTGGGCGAACCCCAACAAGCGCAGGATCTTGACAGGGGTGAGGAAGAATAGCAGGGAAAGGTTATATTCTGTAGAAACTATGGAATGTTTGTGGCAGTTTTTTCTGTCTGCATAAAAATATTTCTATAAACTGCCTGACCAGTTTATTTTCTGGCAGTTCTATCCAGTCAGTCTGGCATTTGTACCTTACCCCCTTGCCTTGGTATTTGACACAGTGTCTTGCTCAGGAATGATGGGTGAACACATTCAAACCTGTCAATCTGTTTTGTTTATCATCCATTTATCAACATCTGTAGCTAAATTTTAAAGCAGGTGAGACAATAATAAGCATAGAGGGAAAATGTGTGTTCACAACAGCTTATTAAACTAAATATAAAAAAGACAAAACAAAAACTCAATCTGAGCCCAGACCTTCTGGCTCCCAGCAAATCACCCTCTCCAGCTGCCGTAAGTAGATTTGCAAAACATTTTGAAAGCAGTGAGAGGAGAAAAATTCCACAGAATAGCTAGAACCTCTCTCCTACTTCTCCTTTTGGACTGTTTTGTAACAACTGGAGGATTAATGTCCACTGAATCCCTAAAGTCTTTGTTTTCTTTCACTATAAATAGTGTCTCTAGGGAAGCCGTGTTTGACCTTGCCTATCCATCCTACAAATTTAAGTGTAAAGCAGACAAAATGCCATATGAAACAGGTTGGTTGGCACGGAGAGGGAGCACTGTGTTCTCTCCTCCCCAAATAATGGCTCTGCTGCAGGCTGCAGTTTTAGCTTCTGTGCCTGCCCGCCGGCTGCTGTTAGAGGATCTCCAGTTTATCTTTCAGTATCTTGAAGACATTGAGACAACACTCGTTTTTCATTTGCTCCTGTTTTCCAGCTGAGGAAGGAAATACAATTTGAGTTTGATCTCTTCCTTAACTGTGACTGAGAGAAGTAAATGTTGTGATGAAAGGATCTTTACAAGTGCAGGCTGTTGTTTTGTGCCTCTTAAAAAGACTGATAATGATTCATGCCCCATCTGTCCAACCACTGGAGAAAATAACAGTAACTCCCAGCATCCCATATGGATCCAGGGAAATAAAGGCTACAGATCTATTGTGAAATAGCTCATCCATTCACAGGAAAGCTTGAATTGTGGAGATGAAAACCTATTCCTTTCATTTCCTGCGTGTTTTTGGATTAGTCAATAAGCCACAGAGGGTAGTTGCTGGATCTCTGTTGTGGCATAAGAAAAACAACAAAGCATTACATAAGATAGAGATGTTTACTTGTAGCAGTCCTGATTAGGAAATTAAACAGAAATCCTGAGGTCAAGAGTGTCAGGATAGAGTTCAGAGAAGCATCTGGCCACCTGAAAGTACATCTAAGCTTCTCTGATTTAAACTCTCAGGAGATTTTCAACAGCGCTTAGCTTTGACCAGAGTAGAGCCACTTTGCTGAAAAAACTGCCTTGTAGTAATTTTGTGGGATTTTGTCCACAATTCCCAATCAGTGTACAAGTCCCAGAAGTTTAGCACATGTATGTACACGTGCATGTACCTATACAGCAAATAAATTTGCTTGCCCCATTAAATGTATTTGCAATTATTTTACACAAACATAGTTGCCAGCTTATCACTTAGATCCTTTGTTAATTGCCTTTAATTCTCTTTTAACTCACAGGAAGGAACACCCAAATTTGCCAACCTGGACAGCAGTGTGAAAGAAAATCAGAAAAGGACACAGAGGCGGCTGCAACTTCAAAAAGATATGGTGCGTTTGGGGTCCTTTTCCTCCCCGTTTTGAACTGATAACATGATTAACCCTAACTGGTGAATTATATAAGGAGCAAAAACTGGAAAGGTATTTAACAAAGAGAGCGTGCGGTAGGTAAAGCTCTTGAGTGTGCCTCTGTCAAGAAAAACAATCCCATCAATGCTATTGATTAGCTGATGCAAAGCAAGTGAAGTGAAAGGTTTAGACTGAACAGGCAGTCGGAATGTTTGTTCCTGTAAATATATGTCCAAAGCTGTATTTCACTTATGCTGTGCATCATAGTAAGCAGGTAATACCCTCTGTGTGTGTATATAAAGTGCATATATATGTAGATGATCCCCCACACACATACATCTGTATATAAAGACAGTTCCAAAGCAGGATTCGTGCTGCACCCCGCTCAAGCTGTATGGCCTACACTGAGCTGCCACGCTGTAACAGCGATGGTTTTCAGTGCAACCCAGCTGTCCTTCTACTCCAGTAACACCCGCCTGTGTACTGAAAGGCTGGAGGAAACGGATATGCAAAGCATCAGCATAGCTAGTGTGTTCAGAGATCTGATGCTGGGAACGCTCAGAGATTTCAGGATTGGGTGGTTGTACGCAGGGGCCACGTTATGTTCCCTGGCACCAATCTTCCCCTGTCCCCTGCAAGGGGGTAACTGGGTGGACAGGTTTGCTGCTCCCGCTTGCGTTTGCTTCCCATCCCAATCAGCTGTTGGGGATGGACACTGAGACAAGGGTTTGGCCTCAGTTTCAGGTCTTCCAGAAATGTACTAAATCTGTCATATAGAAGAGTGATAAATGATTGATGAATATAAACCTGTGTTCTTCGTTTTCAACTGTCTTGTTTCTGTCCTGCAAGAAAGAATTCCATTAACTACTCCTGCTACCCTTTAGAGAGAAATACAGGGAAACTTTTTCATGTAGTAAAATACATAATATAAATACTGGAATTCTTGTGATAAAGAAAATTAGCTCTGGCAGAGCAGAAATCTCATTTACTTTTAAGCAAGCTCATGAAGCTTCTGACATACCAGCTTGAAAATTGCACAGACTTTTACAGAGATTGCTTTGTAAAATGTGTCCGGTTTCCAGTCTGCTGGTGCAAATGCCTTTTGTCTCAAAGTTGGCAAAGATTTAAAAGGACAGGGGGGAGAGAAATCTGGGATAGGGAGGCAAAAGTGCTGAATATGATTTTTTGTCTATTTGTTTGACTGGAAAAAGTACGGAGCCTTTTGGATGGTAGAAACAAGCGTTTCCTTCACAAGTGTAGAAACAGCCTGAATTCTACAACTTCTAGCAGCCTAGAAAGTTTAAAATTTGAATAATTAGTATTAAAATGAAAGGAATGGCTGAGGAAGATGGTCACTTCTTAGAGGAGAACAAGTGTGACTTGATTTGACTTGACTGTCACATGGCATAACACCATTAAGGAAAAATCCACTGGAATGAGGCAGAGCGAGAAACTGCTTACACAGGCTAGCCGGGACCATTCCCCGGCTGCTCCTCTTGTAGCAGAGATCGTCCCTGCTGCTCAATGCTTCTTCCACAAGTGGGGTTTCCTGGTGACCCACTGTTAGAAACCAGGGTGTGGTGGCAGTATTGTAATATAAAACCACTTGGCAATATCTGTGAGAGCATCCCACTCTCATTAGAATTTGATTTGAATTCTAGATTAGATACTGAGAGGATGCAATGAAAGAAAACATAAGACCACTGTTTGGTTAAGCAGACTGCTTTTATTTCATTTTCCTACACAGGTGTATTCTAGCATTCTAATTATTACCATTTCTCAGTCATTTAATCCAACGTTGCTCTGATCATTTGCAGGGAGTAATGCAAGGCACGGTACCTTATCTTGGTACCTTTCTCACTGATCTCATCATGCTTGACACAGCACTTCAGGACTATATCGAGGTAATTTGAGGCAATTTTTTGATTCCTAAATATCCTCCCTGCCTTCCTGGCACTGAGTGTGTCTGTTCCTGTGTCTTCTACCGGGTTCTTCTGCAGTTCTTAAAAATGGAGGAATCTGTTTTCAAAAAAAAGGGAGCAATATGCAGTTTTATCAGCAACAAGAATCTTGTGTGAATTCAAGTGCTGTTATCTGAACGGACAAGCTTAGCATCGTGTTTTGTCTTGTTTTCTTAGGTTAGAAAATGTGAAGAAAGTAGTCTTTCCATTATTCTGTTTTATTTTTCTGAAAACAACATATTAGGCGTGAAGATTTATGTGAATAATTGGGAAAATACACAGAATCAACAATTCAGCACTTCAGACTGATCACTGAAGTGCTTCCGTATTGACTCAGGTGTGTCTGAGCCCTAAGGTGATTGAGGACTTGGTTTTTTTCATTTGTCTTTAGCTGAACAAGCAGGGGGAACCAATTTACTATAGGAAGGGGAAAAGGACTGTGAGAGAGTCTGGTTGTTTAACAGAGACTGAGGATGGGGCCAATTTTCAAAGGTGTTTGAAACCATTAATAGAAAGACTGCAGCCTTCATTGTGCTGGTGTTGGTATTTATGATAAGAATGGGCAAATACAGTTCTCCCTGGGCTGGCAATCATTGCTGGGGTCTTTAGTGGTGGTTTGTTTTGCAGAACTGCACTGAAGCAGGCCTGCATAAGGTTGCTGTCCATCCATTTTCTTTTTGGCAGTTTCCCTCCTGTCCATGCTTTGTGTTCACTTGGTGTTTCTGAGACTCACTGGGAACCCTGCTAAACTCACAGCACAGGCAAGAGCCAAGTTTGTTTCTTGCATGCAAAATCCCAGTAGCATCCTTCAGACCTGATCTCAACACAGCTTTTATGAGCATTCTTGTATTGGGCTTTTTTTTCTCGGGCAGATTGCCATATAGGCCGTGAGGACAGATGTCCCTTGGAGGCTCAGATATATGAGCGCTGGGGTTTATACCAGATCTGGAAACAGGTTATTTTTAGAAGGTCCTTGCTCAGGGCAGGTCTGCGCTTTACATTAGCCTTGCGACTTCATCCTGTTCGTGATTAAGTTCAACTAAGCATGTGTTCCTCTATTCTGATCCCTTCTCTTTCCTTCCAACAGGGTGGCCTGATCAATTTTGAGAAGAGACGAAGGGTAAGTTGAATGTTCTGTGATTTTTAGTTTACTGATACCCTCTTCTAGAGCGTTCTCTTGGCGAGGCCATTTGTCATTGCTCAGGCGTATATAACAGCTGTGAATTTTAATGCAAGTTCATGAGGAAAGAACAGATCCCTGAAATGCTGTGGGCTTCTGCCAAACTGTGAACAAACTGCAGAATGAGAACCTACTTTTTAGATGTGTGCAATAGGGGAAGAGGAGCTGCAGGCCACTTCCATGGGAATTACATCCAGGGCATGCACACTCCCTCCATTTGGTGTTCATGGGAATACGATACATGCGTATGACCTGTGTGTTGAAACAGAGCTGGTGGCATGAGACCTTTGCTTTCCAGAAGATAGAGTTCATAAATATCTTCCTTCTACTGCAGTAAACTATTTCTAGGTGAAAGGCTGCAGATGAGACAGAGGAATAAAAGCTATCAGTCTTCCCTTTCAGCCTGATCCTTGTTGGTCAGAGATAAGTAATGTTATGTAGGAGTAAAGGTTCTAGGGTTTCATCTGTCTGAATGAAGTCATGCCAAATCTCCCTTCTGGGGTCTGAAAGCAGACTTGGAGTTGGCTGGGATGGAGCCATTTCCTTCCCTTAACTGCTCCCAGCTCTACAAACCACCTCTTGGACTTGCCTTGCATGTACAACTGCAGGGCTCAGGATACTAATAATGGGATACCGGAGCTTCTGGTTGGTCATCAGTCCAGCTTCATACAAACCAGCGGCAAAGCTGCCCTCTGAACCATGCTGAGTACTCAGCTCCATTCCCACATCCTGATTCTATACCCTGCTCTAACACGAGGGGGTATTAAGAATTATTGTGGCAAAGCGTGTGTGCAAGTGGAGTTAGAGAAGAGCTGCAATTCCAGTCACACGTATTATGGGTAGCATTTTATGTTCCTCTGGTGCAAGTGTGAGTGTACAACGTGAAAAGCCGGGGAGAATCAGACTCTCTGCTTTCATCGCAGGCCCCCCTAATTATTACCCTCGCTTGCTGTCTGAGAACCACCTAAGCACAGAGCATGTTTTTTCTCTCACAGCTGCTCTGGCCAGAGCAGGGGTCAGCAGGTAGGGTAATCTGAAGACTTTATGACCCTTTGCTACCCTCGTTCCTAGAGGAACAACCAGCAGTGCTGCCATTCGGTGGGTTTGCACTAGCATTGCACTTCAGTTAGTACTTGGGAAAAGCGCTGTGGTGAAGTATGATTCCTTGTGTTTGTCTTCTGATTTGTGCTTGTCTGAAAATGTTCACATTTCAATAAACATTTCAGATGCTGGGGGGGTGGGGGGGGAAGACTTCATTGTTTGAAAAACTGGTTCTTGAAATAGTCACTCAACTGAAACTGAACTTCAGATCAAATTAAGTTTGTCCTGGATCTGTTGTTGCATGTGTTTAGTATATGAATGAGTGAATTTGGCTTTATGTTGTTTTCTAATTAGAATTCCCGTTTGATTTTTTTTTTTTGTAGGAATTTGAAGTAATTGCCCAAATTATGCTCTTGCAGTCTACATGTGACAGCTACTGCCTGACACCAGACCCAAAATTCATCCAGTGGTTCAGGAAACAAGAGCATTTAACTGAGGAGGAGAGGTAGGTTCTCAGTCCAGCTGGCAAAGCAGGCTTTTCTTACCCCACACCCACCTGCAGGTGGGTTATGTCAGCCTTCAGCTGTCCTCTTACATGAACTTACATGTACTGCTGCTCCAGGAGGGTGGAAATACCTCTGTCTTCTGCTAAACAGCTGTAGAAACCCTGTTGAACATTTAGCAGGGTTGTTTTGAGACTGGATTTTTTTTTTCTTTTGAGATTGGAAATCAGGCTCCTGACTCTGAAATCTGATAGTCTATTGTGTCTGGGCTGTCTGTATGCCCAGACACACGCTCAGAGGTCGATCCTAGGGGCCGTCAAGATGCAGGCACTGAGCGTTCGGCTGGTGGATGCGGGCAGCAGGTAGCCAAGGCAACACAGAGCTCGCTGAGCGCTCACCAGATAAACGTCTCCCGGGTGTTTGGGGTGGGTTTTGCAGCTCTGCTGAGTTTTGTGCTACGGCACATGCTGCTAGACCAACCCAAGACAATTTCTTTACAGCATTTTAATATTTCCACTAGGTATCTGAATACCACTCTGCTGCACTAAGAGTGTAAGCATAGATACATACTGCATTGTACTGAGTCATAGTAAAAAAAAGTCAGCTTATCCAAGATTCACATGCTAAGTATTTTCTTGACTATTTTTTTTAAATGAAATGATGAATGTCATCCAAAAAAGCACTGATTTTAAAAATTATTATAAAGAAGTGAAATATCCCCTTCATCAGGGTAAAATGTAGACAGAGCTATGTTCCTCTTTGTGGGGTTGCAACCTTTGGTGAAGTGGGAATAACTGAAGGTTTCTCAAATTTCTTGAATATTACTGCTTTGAGATACATAACTAATAGTATTGCCTGTAAAAATTAACCCAGTGCCCTCTGTTCTGCAGTTACAGCCTTTCACGTGAGATCGAAGCAGCTGCTGACACCAGCACCACACTGCCGAAATCTTGGAAAAGTGTGGTGAAGAGGTTGAGCCAGTGAATAGGATGGGGCAAAGGCTATCTACTGTGTTAATATGAACCTGAATAAATCAAATGTGAAGAATATGGTGGTGATTCGTGTTAAGAAAATATAATGACTTTAATGTATTTTGCAATGTATATATGTTAAGGGAGATTTGTCGTGGTTTTATGGTTAAAAGGGTTTGGGGGTATTTTTTCCTCAGTGACTGTTGTTATGCAAGTGGAAAATTACTGGAGGGATCCCTGTCAGAAGTCCCCAGCAACACCGGATTGCGCAGGTGGAAAATGATTGGAGGGACCCCTGTCAGGAGCCCGAGCAACACCAGAAAGCCCGGGAGAGTTTGAGGGGCCCTTGTGCATGTGAAGCCCAGGATGGGGCTATAGAAGGGAGTGACGCAGCACCACCTGGTGTCTGTCGGTGCGGAGCAGAAACCCCCCTGCCCCCCGGCGTACCGAGCTTGTTCTTATTGCAATCAATTTATAAAAGTTATTTTCGGCTCTGCCTCTGCATTTATAACAATTTGGTGACTCCGACGTGATACTGCGAAACCCGTGGAGTATTGGATTTTTTCAGGGGAGGCGCCCCACCTTTTAGGTGGCCCCTGGACTCCGGTGCTCTCTCGGACCGGCAGTATCACGAACAAAAAGGCAATAAGAACAAGCAAAAGAAAAGCGAGATCCCAGGAGAAGCTCCCAGAGATTTCCCCGTAAAAGATCCAGGCGAAGACCTCGGACTGTGAGTGCTGCTTGGTGGGGGAGGGTATCTGCCTGAGTGTGCCTGAGTATGCCTGAGTGAGCGTGGTGTGACTGAGACGTGACAGTGTCACGAAGTGAGTGCGGAGTCCTTCTAGCCGCGGTTCCAGAGTTCCGCGAGGAGCCTGGCCGGCGAAGGGGCGAAGTGAAAGGAAAAGTTTGAAAGGACTCAGGCAGGTTTTGGACTCAGGAGGTACTCGGGATAGGTTAGATCCCAGGACAGGGTACTTGGGATAGGTTTTATCCCAGGGACTCAAGCAGAAATACAAGGACTTGAGCCTAGGCAAGTCTTGATTATGGGCCAGAAGGGGAGTAAGTCCCGCAGCTCGGGGAACCCACGGAGAGGTTCCGAGAAAGGGAGCGATTTACCCGATATTCCCCAGGACAGTCCCCTGGGTTCCATGTTAAGAAATTGGGCTAATTGGTCAGAAACAAAAGGAAAAAGTAAAGAAAAAATGATTCAATATTGTATGGTCGAATGGACCAAAGAACCTATTAAATCTAATTATTTATTTTGGCCGAAATTTGGAAATTCTGACAATTGGGCATGTCAGGCACTAAATTCATATGTAAAAATTAAAATCCTTGTAACCAAGAGGAATGTGACTGCACATGTGTGGAGAGATTCCCGGACGATATCAAAAATCCTATTATTGAAAAATAAAAATGCAGAAAAGAAAACTTTAAAAGACAAAGAATGGGAACCTTTAGAGAATCTTCTTCCTCCTTATGAGGGAAACTCAGAGGATGAAGAACCAAAACCAAGTGCTCCTTCCCCTCCACCAGCTAGCAGAACCAGTAACCAAGAAAAGCAGAAACAAGTAGAAAATAGTGGGGCAGAGGTTTGGGGAGGCGTTGGCGGCGGCGGGCGGCCCCTAGGACCGCAGCACGACCCCGCGCCAGGACCCGGCCCCCCTGCGGCACCGCAGGGAGGGGGCCTGGCCGTGGCTGTGCCCCCGCAGGGGCTGCGCTGAGCGCTCCAATCTGACCACGCTGCCGGAAGAGCCTGGCCAGGGAATACAGCGGCAAGCGAGCAAAAGATTTTACAAATGTATTCGGGAGTAGACCCTGCATCCCCGGTGGGGGAGGCTTTATTAAAAACTCAATTCGTGACCAAATTATGGGGAGATATTAGAAAGAAGTTAGAAAAATTCGATGATTGGCAAGAGCAGGGTCTACAGGAATTGTTAGGAGAAGCGCAGGAGGTGCATGTTAGAAGAGACGAGAATAGGTTTCAGAAACTAAAAGAAACACTGGCTGAGCCTCCAGTGTTAAGTTTACCAGATGTTAAAAGCCCTTTTCAATTGTTGATAACCACCTCAAATCAAACTGCTTATGGGGTTCTAACCCAAGATTGGGCTGGAAGTAAAAAACCAATTGGATATTTTTCAAAATTATTAGATCCCGTAAGCAGGGGCTGGCCAACACGCTTACAATCTTTGGTGGCAGCCACCTTACTGATTGAAGAGGCACGAAAGGTAACTTTTGGAGCTATTATCACAGTGTTTTCCCCTCACGATGTGCGTGGGGTACTGCAGCAAAAGGCTGAGAAATGGCTCACTGATAGTCGACTATTGAAATATGAAACTATCTTAATGGAAGCACCAGAATTAGAACTGAGAGTAACCGGTGCTCAAAACCCTGCTCAATTTTTGTATGGGGATCCTAGGGGTGAATTAAATCACAATTGCATCGAAGCAATAGAATTACAAACCAAGATAAGGCCTGACCTTGAAGAAACTGAACTATCTGGAGGCAAGAGATGGTTTATAGATGGGTCCTCTAGGGTTATAGATGGGAAACGAAAATCGGGATATGCAATAGTTGATGGAATCAAGTTAGTAGTCAAAGAATCAGGCCCTCTCAGTCCTGCATGGTCAGCTCAAGCATGTGAACTATACGCTTTATATCGAGCTCTTGAAATTTTAAAAGACACAAAAGGCACTATATATACCGATTCCAAATATGCATTTGGGGTGGTTCACACATTTGGAAAGATCTGGGAAGAAAGAGGAATGATTAATACTCAAGGAAAAGATCTGGTGCATCAGGAATTAATAGTTCAAGTATTGCAGGCACTGAGAGGCCCTGAAGAAATTGCAGTAGTACACATAAAAGGACATCAGAAGGGAACAGGATATCAAATCAGAGGTAATAATTCAGCAGATGAAGAGGCAAAGAAAGCAGCTTTAAGGGAACCAATAAAATTGTATGTAATGGAACAAGAAGTAGATTATGGGAAAAAGATAGATAACCCTCAGGAGTTAACTGAGATTCAAAAATTGGGGACCACTGTGGTAAATGAGAAATGGATCCTTCCAGACAATAGGGATACAAGGAGAATTGCAGAAGACTCTGCAAGCCAGACCAGAATTGAAACGAAACTGTTGGGTGATGGGTACAGTGTAAAAGAGATTAATGAAAACCAGTTAAGTGTTCAAGCCACAAACAATAAGAAAGATCTTGATGGCTGTGCAGTGCATACCATTAATGGCACATCATGGATAAAAAGCAGGCACTCTGATCTTTTACCTGGTGACACAAATGTTAATGAATGTGACCCAAAAATCAATATGTTTGAGAAAACTGAAAGTATGTCATGTATTTCTACCAGCAAAACAATTTCTGCAATGAATGAAAGAAATGAATGAATTACCCACATAGCCAAATCAGGTTCAGGCTTTACGAGTCATATAAACAGATGTAGCAGAATACACCAAGAGAACAAAGGCTCCCCTGATCACCAGGACCCTGTCGCTCATGGTGCCACCCTGGCAGCTGCAGGCACAGGGGTTGCTGGCTCTGTGAATAACGGACACTGGCTAATTAAAGCACAGCAGATCCCTCTCCAGCCTTCTCCCCTCAATGCTTGCTCTCTCCACAATGTGTGGCAGAGACGGGAAAGGAATTTCTGCAGGATCCTGGGGCACTAGCAGTGTCAGCAACCATCTTTCTAGTTCACTTAAGGCCCTAGCAGAAAAATGTGGTGACCAAGCAGGGCAGGGGGAGAGCTGCCACAGTAAGGACACAGCACACATGATTTTCACCACCCCTGGACATACCTAGCTTGGGCTAGATCCCATCTGTGAGCTGGCTCCCCCAGCTGCTCTAGGCTCTCCAGTGCGTCTCTCAGGTGAGAGAAATTGTTCCCTTCTGTCACTGGAAAGCAGGAGAGGTTTCCCAAAAGACCAGTTTTTGTTGCAGACTGTCAAGCTGCTCTGCAGAATCAGATGTAGAGGAAATGGCACAAGAACTGGGGAGTTAAATAACATGTTTTTCAGCCTCACTTCTGTCATCTCCTCCTGGCTGGATTAAAACATCCATACCATCAAAGCAGGAAGCCCAAAGATTCGCTGGGCACTGCCCTTGCACACAAACCTGCACTTCTGAACAGGACTCTTGTAGCAGCTACTAAGTGCCCACAGACCTGACTGGCCTCATTTCTCCACAGCAAACGCCAGAGGGAAAGAAAGCTCCTTGAGCCCTTTCCCTTCTGCTTCCCTGAACTCGGCAGAAGCCCTCCCCACAAAAGGATGTCCAAAAAGTTTAAGTCCAAAAGATGAGTGATTGGGAAAGAGCTAACTACATGAAAAGATAATATATTCCAATGGAAACGGCTGGAAGCTCAGCTACAGGGAGAACCCAGGTCCTCGAAGTGATAAATAGGAAGACAAGACAAGACAGGGGCAGCAAAATAGGTTCCTTACTTCATCAAATCCCATCTTGTCAGGATTCTTCGGAGGAACAGAGACATACTGAGAGGGTTCAATGGGAGGATGATCGACTGAAAGAGAGGAAAGATCCCCAGCATCACCCTCATGTACAAGCTGCACTGATATATCTGCATGTGTTTTCATCACGGGGTCTAAAAAGCCCCAGAGAGCTGGGTTATGAAGTCGGTGCAGGAGTGGGTGTAGCAGAAAGCGTCCATGTTGCAAAGCAGAAGCCAGCAGCCATGTGCCAGACAAACCTCATGACAAAGACGAGGTTCTGCAGCATCCTTTCCACATTAAAGATGCATTTTGGCATTTAATATGGGGAGATCAAGGGGTTTTGTGAATGGGGTTGACCTGACTGTGAAGTGATTACAGCCCTGAGTAGAAAAGCGGTGGGAAATGGAAAACTGCAAGTCAAAACAGTAAGAGAGCAGTCAGATCAGGATGCAGATTCCCAAGGGGAAGACAGCTTGGCTGCTGGCAGGAGAGCTCTACAAACATGAACTTGGGGGGTCCCTCATGGCAGAGCACAGCAACTTACTCATAGCCTCGGTTAGTGTGTGCACAAGGTTCTCGGTTTCTTCTTGTAGCGTCTGGTGCGATTTCAGGGGCATGGGAAGGAAGCCATAGTGTTCACGGTTGCACATGAACATCTGTATTCCTGGGGATCACAGAAAAACAGAAATTACAGTCAGGTCTTCTACCAGCAGATTTTGCTGCTCTTTTGCTGCAGAGCCACAACCAAACTTATGCCAGGACCTCAGTCCCAAGAAGTTCTGCTTCATAAGCAAACAGTTCAAAAACATCACAGTACCATTTTCTGGTTTATTTGGCTGGCAGCAAGTGGTCTTTCCTATGAAACCAATTCCTACTCGCTCCCTAACAGTGGGTATTTTTAACTGCAATCAGTTTTCTCCTAGGAGAGATGGGGGACAGCCCTCTTAGATCAGAGAAAAAGGTTCTTTTTCTGGCCTTTGCCTTCACGCTATGAAAACAGCAGAGGGCAGAACTGGCCTTTAGGAAAAACAGTGTCTGATACACACAGCAGGACTACTGCGAGTAACTGGGGAGTACTGCAGAAACCCTCATCCCCAAACCCCCTCCCTGCACTGCTCAGACCTGGCACCTCACCTGACAATCCCTTCACAGACCCAGAGCCGACAGCAGGACCAGGTTTTCATCCTCTGAGTAAGCCAGCCTCAAGCAATGCAACAGCTGGCACAGGAGCCAAAAGGGCTTCCAAAGGAAAAGCAGCAGCGATCCTGGGACATGGGGCCTCTCTCCCCACACAGACTCAGGGCTCAGCAACAGCCTTCAAACCAGGGAGGGGGGAGGAAATGGGGCTCAAAGGTGGGGGAAACACACAGTTTTCAAAGCTTGGGGTGAAGGCAGCCTTAGAGAGGGTAAAACTCAAACCCAGCGTGGCTAGGGGTGATGGAAGCTTTTGTCTGAGCTTTGTGAGGCTTCTCTGTCAGACTACAATAAATATGGAATGACTCTTCCAGGGTGGAGGAGCCAAGTCTAATCCCTGGCTTCAACAGCACATGGTTGGTCAAATGTGGGCCCGAGCAGTTCAGCTCCCCTGGGATCACACGGGATGAAGCTGCAAGGCCCAAGGCATCAGCATAGCTGCGGGGTCTGTTACTAGCCTAGCAAGGGATTCAGTCCGGGTTTTGTAGTCAAGCATCTTCCTGCTTCTGTTTGCTTTAGCTAGAAAATAAAGCCAATATATTTTCACCTGTGCTGGCAAAGGGCTTTGAGGAATATATATGATAACCATCTTGGAAGCGCCCAGTCTTCCACCAGACATGGTCCTTTCCTCTCCAGGATTAGTTTTTATAGTGCCCTGAAGATTAGGAAAATCCTAGAGAGACACCAGCAAAGAGAAAAGATGCTTTCAAAAAGAGGCAATAAGGTAACATCCTTCTAACTCAAAAGCTTTTGCAATTGCTTCTGCAGTTCTGCAACTGCTTGTTCAAGGAGCTGAATCTGAAGGTGCAAAACAAAGAGAAGAAAGATGCAAAGCCTCTCCCGGGACCAGATGCCTTTGCAAGGGAGAGACCCACCCACTGCTGAGATTGTTCACCAGGAATGTCCCAGCAGATCAGCAAAGCTCTGCTCCCTCTGCACTGACCAAAGGTTTGCTCACTCACTGTCAGCTATAATGGCAGCAGCAGCAGCACTGGCCCTGGTGGCACATCAGGCACCATACTCAAAAGCTACATCCAGAGAAGCCAAGGGAAAGTATTTCCATTGTTTTTCATTGAGCTCTGGTAAGACCCTTTATTAATTAACCAGTCTGAAAGCTGCTAGAACCCGTACAACTGGCCAAGCATATTTAAAATAAAAATAAAAATGAAAGCCTGCCTTTTCCTTTTTTTTTTTTTTTTTTTTTTTTTTTAAATGAAACAAGCACAACCACCCCTCCTCCCTCTAGGAAATAAACACTATCTGGTGTGTTGATGCTTTGCTTTCATGTATTAGTCCCCCTAATCCTTGGTATTTTTAGCAGAGCAGAATTGTCTGCATTAATGACCTCAGTGTTTCTACCATTTTAAGTTCTGCAAGTAAATTGCTGGCTACGCTGCTTGCCAACACACATTCAGCTGTCAGCTGCAATGTAGGTAAATGGCAGAATAAAAAATACTACCTGCTGACATTAATGGATTTGGCACTGATCTAATCAACTAATCTTATCTGGCTCACTGATCTCCGTTCTTATCTTCCACTGGCTTAAACACAGTTAATCTGTGTAGATTCATGCCAGTATTTCTGCTCCTTCTGGGATAAAAGCTACTTTAAAATAGTAAAGTTACCTCAAGCTGGGGAGGGGGACTTGCTCTCCAGTGCTGTTTTTATAATAAAATGAACAATTTCTTCAAGTGACAGAAAAGCTATAGATATTTGTGTTATTACTAGCCTTTGTAAGGCAGTCACCAGGATACACAGCCATGCCCTAAACCGACAGCCATATCTAGGCAACTTAAATTTCCCTCCCAACCCTGGGACCAGACCTTCCTGCTGGCTGGCTCTAGGTCTTCAGAGCCTCAGGCTGAAAGGAAGTTCAGAGGATCTGGCTGGCTAGATGCTACCTTGTGAGTGCAGGTGGCTCTACAGAGTCCACCTTTGTCAATAAAACACCCGCACCAACTTTTGTTCTGAGTCAGTACTCCCACCACAGGCCACGTCCTCTCAGCAGAAGTGGGATGATCTCTTTGGGGAATCACAAAACAGTTGCTTTGAGCAGTAGATTCACTGCTGAAAATCAATGGTTTGATCTGAGGTGTTAAGTACAGTACTTGGCCTCGACAAAAGCCAACATCATTTACGACTTCAACGAAGTAAGTGAAATTATTCCAAAGAGATGATTACCTCAAAGTCCATACATTTTTCACATTTCTGAACTTGGATGTCATCCTTTTACCCTGGGTGACAAAACTCAACCCAGGACACAAGCCAGCAATCTGAGCAGGTAAATGGGCCAGACTGCTGATGCAAAGCCTTTCATGTCAGTCCTGGAAAAAGCTAAAGTGTTCTAGGATGGAAGGAAAAATTGATGGGTTTGAATCCCTGAAATATTCCTTAAGCATTTGGAGCTAATGCAATGCAGTTACCATGCTCATTGGATGCCGCATTTCTGGAAGAGCTGTCAGAGGGAACAAGTGGGGCAGGTAGATTTGAAGGAGCCCACTTTTCTACCCAGACTTAAACTTCAATTATCCTCTGGAGCCAGCATACCGATGTCCTGACCCTGAAAGTCAGGGCCCCAAAGGTGCCCTGCAAGTGCACATCTCACCTCTGCCTCCCAAGGGCTCTAATTTCAGCTCTTGTTGCCTCTCCTCTATCACTCCTTTCTCTCATTTGATGCCCCTCATCCTGTCATAGCTGAGTTTTAAAAAGCCTTGCTTAGTCTGCCAAGACACCACCATCTTTTTCAGTGCTGTCAAGAACTTCAAACCAGAAGCATCACTAAGAGGAAAGCTACCAACAGCTGGTGGCTGCTGTGCTGGTCTGGAAAGGGTGGGAAAGGCAGCCTTCTCAGTCCATTTCTTCTGCAGAAGTGACTGCCAACAACAAGAAGAAGCTATACTTCTTCACTTTCTCTCTGCTTGTCTGTCCCCCAAGAACAGCCCTTTCTTCCCACTTAACTTTGTTTCTTTTACAAACAGAAGACAGGTAACACCAACAGTACATCACTCTGAGGACCCACAAACAACTACTATTTCACCTCAGTAAGCCACCAAACCAGTCGTGAAACTCTCAACAGAAGTGCATTGCATTGGTGCTGCTGAGATTTCAACAGTCCCTTTTTCCTTATAAAACCCCAAACTTTCCCCTTTTCAACACAGCAGGGCAAACAATACAGATGGCCATTACCACCGGGTCTCCAGCCAGGACCTTTTGCTGGAGATGGAATACCCAGCAGATCCACTCTCCAAGAATAAACGTGACTAAACATCCTCACTGCAAGTACAAGCAGCAGTAGCAGCAGTATCATGCACTTCAGAGACAGTGATTTCTTCGAGACACCTGGAGCTCTCTGCAAACACCAACAGCCATTCCAGACAGAGGAAGAGGACACTGAGGTTGTGACCTGGCCTGAAAGGACCCCCTGTACTTCAGGTCTAACAGAAATCCTCCCACTGTCCGTCAGAAACTGATTCCAGTATCAGCTGGGGTGGTACATATTTTCTCTTTGCTGTGCCCCAAGGATCTCGAGGCAGCTCAGTGCTTGACTGGTTCTCCCAAAGTACCGGTGATACAATGTCAAGTATGCAGAGATTTTACTGCTCACACACCAGCTCTAACCTGATCTTGCCTGCAAGAGATTTCCTCTCAGCACAGCCCACAGGCTCCACATCATTCCCCTGAAAATTGCACTGATTTTGCTTTCAACTAAAAGACAGAACAAATTCCCCCTACTTCTCAGACTAATCTTGCTGAGCTGTCATGAAGCCTCATCAGCACTGTGAGTAAGCAACTTGGTTTCTGCTTTCCACAAGGGCTGCTACATTTAAAAAGAGTTTCTTGCCCTCACCCCCTTCATCATGGATGTCCTGGAAGTGGTGACTTTAGATACCTTACCTACAGACTTCCAAATACCTTCCACTCTCACTGCATTCACCTGCGTTCACTACTGTCTTGCTGTGACACAAATCAAGGGTGGATGCCACACATTTTGTCTCTGAAACACTGCACCCATCCCAAGAATGGCTCCCATGTCCTTTGCAGCTAGCTGTGACTCAAAACTGCATTGCCAGTCCCTTGCTGCTGGTTATCCCTGACCAGATCCGAAATAGGAAAGGGAACAGGGTCTTAACTTACCACTGAAGTCAACACAGGACTTTTGGCCTGTGAACTCGAAGTAGAGGTCTGCACGTCTCTACTAGTGAATCCTGCCCAGCAAAGGCTCCAGACCTACCTGCTCGGCAACTGGAGAAGGCAAAGACCATGATATCATCAAAGCTCCAGGTGTAGTCCTGGTGGGGGGCGGGTAGAACATCAGCTTGGTGGAGGCCTCTTTCCTCAAGTCAATAAGGAATGTGGAATGAATCACTGGGACAGCAAAACAGCCTGTCCTGTTCCATTCCCGAATCAGGGGATAATCCAAGGTCCTTTTGTAATAGCCCTGCAATCACAACGAAGGGGCTGCTTGTTACAAGAGATTTCTGTAGATACTCCTTAGCAAGAGCTCTCACACCTAGCCCTCCCCAGCAGGGATGGATCAGTTCTCAATTCTCAGATTTTTAAGTATCTCCCATTTGGAAAGGGCTCAGTCAAGTATTAAGAAACAATCTCCATCCCAAAAGTTAAAGCTTGACTTTCTCTTTCTGTTTTAGCAGCTATTGGAAATCCAAGCCTTTCCATTGCAAAATTCCCTTTCAATAGAACTTCAAGCCTTGGACTATTTTCTCTGGCTCTTCAAACACCTTTTTTTCACATAGACTCTCAGGTTTGATCCTAGAAGATGCTGAGCATCCGTGACATCCTCCATGTTCCACACGCACAAAGGACATTCAGTGTTTCACAGAACAGGACCTGCAAATTATTTCTGACCGTGACTTTAAAAAAAATCATTTGCTTCACTGCAGCAAAGGCAACATCTCAGTCTCCATCAGTTGTGCAAGAATTCCTGCTTCCTCCATCCCAGGGCAGGCAGGTTTAATACTCCTGAGCACTTCAGTCAGCTCATTTCTCTGCCACCAGGGGCTTTTCTAGCCTTCCAGCACTGGGGGTGCAACAACCACGCTGTGCGGCTCACGGCTGGTTTTGCAGGTGTAATATGTCTAAAGCTATTGGAAATAAATACACTGAATCCCTCCAGAACAAAAATCCTAATGCACCAATTAGACATCCAGCCACAGCTAACGGTTGAATCCAGAGCAGATTCTGGTCTTTACAGAAATGATGAGTCACTAAAATAAGTTAAAGTTACTTTTACGTTATATTTTCCGTGAGCATCCTAGCAACAACTGAGCAAATCACTGCAGAACCACTTTACCCTGGTTTTGTGTAGAAGCATGGTGTGGTACGTTTATGTATCTTCATGTATTTTATGTATAAAAAATGTCTGTTTATGTACCTGTTGATCCTCCCCTCTGCACTTTGGGCCTCACAGCATGGTCAGAAGGTATCTCAAAACCAGTCAGTCTGATTTTCATGAAAAGGAACGAGTAGGTAGAGACCTTACTAGCATTCCCACTGAAGGAAGTGTTAAGACATCCAACCTTTAATATACATCGAGAATGCCCGCAGGTGAAAGATGCTGGAAACTAGTCTTTCCTCCTCCAGTCACTCACTGTGGGGTTTGGGGGCTTTTCACTGCTCGTAAATCCCATGTAGTCAAGAAAGACTGCAACTTGTCAGCACTGTTGCCATGCTCTCCTAAGGTTATAGCTTCATGACTACTAAATGTCAAGCTGTCTGGAGTTGGGTTTAGCTCGCCATTGCTCAGCACCGGAGGCCGTGTTCAGGGTGTGCTCCAGCTATTACTCCCTCCCCAAGACCCCAGGGAGAGCAAGGCTTAGAGCATGAAGCTGCGGGACTGCGAGAAACAACCAGCAGCAACAAAGAAAAAAAACTAAAGCGGGAACTTTCCTTTTCATTTGAGCAGCTTTCTTCGCCAAATTCTGCAAGATGCATTTGCTGCTAGGTTTTTTCCCCTCTCCTTTCCTCAGCTAATGCTGGTAATGATGGAAATTTACTACCGCAGAGGTAATACCAGGGGCCAGGGCTGAGGCTGGTGCACACAGGCTGATATCCACTTCAGGCTGTGGAGTAACGCTGATTTACATCCGTGGAAAACCTGGCTGTCTCAGGGCTTAACCTTAAAAACTTAAAGGACAATACCTTCGCTGTGAAATTTATGTCTCCATTTTTTAAAAAAAAACAAGTAAACATCCCCCCCCCTCCTTTTCTTATCTGTATATTTGCTTCCCAAGAATCTGGAAAGTTCAGGATCTTTTCCTGCTATTTTTACTCAATTAGTTAGTCTGAAGTGTGGAACTCCTGGCCATAAGATCACATTGGTGCCAAAAAAAAAGAAAAAAAAAATACTCAGATAGTGATTTCTGTAAAAGAAAAATAAATCACTCAGAGCTTTAAAGACGAAGACCTTCCTCAAGAAATCCTAGAGAAGGAGATTGCCAGAGGACAGAAAAATATTTTGGGAAAGTATCATTCATTCACTAGTTTGCCATGTTCTTATTCTATTCCCTAGGCATCTGCTACAAACCACTGCTATCAGATGTACCTTTGGTCCAACCCAGTACAGTTGTTATGTTTTCACTCTGCCTGTAGCCCCTCCTTGTGTGATTGATATCACTGGGAAGGAATAATGATGTTTTACACCAGAAGAAGTGGGAAACAGAGTTTGCTCTTTGTGTCACTCCGGCAATGATGACAATAATTAGTATCTGCTTAGTTCTCTGGAATAAAGCAAGAGGGAGGGATGGGCAGGACTGTGAAGCCTCTCTAAAGTACTCATATTCATATGCCCCAGGGAAACTCAAAGATGTATGTGCAGCTCAGGCTTAAACACATTTGTCCATGCAGCAGAGCAAGCTTGTCTTTACAAAGAAGAAAAGGCAAGACTCAGGGATGGAAGGAAAATGGAAATCCTGAAGCTTTCCAGGGCAAATGTGGGCAAGGGAAAATTTTCAAGAGAACAAAAAAACTCCTCTTGCTATTCTAGGAGACGTGCAGCTTAGGATTCTGCCTCCCCAAAGGATGACAAGACACACGCCAGCAGCAGACTGGAGAACAGGTCAAAAAGCTGATCTCAGTAATGAGGCTTACCTGGGAGAAAAAAAAGCATTAACTACAGTCCCTGTTTCAGCTTGAACATCTTGGAAAGCCCATCTAGAGCTTAGTCAAGAACATTTCAAAGGAAAAGAGTGAAAAAAAGCAAAAAATGACTGTGACAATAGACCTGCCCCTCTATACATTTGATTCTCTTACCGAAATCCTTTCATGGACAAGGTGACTGTACTGGGTTTGGCTGGGATGCAGTTAAGTTTCTTCACAGCAGCCCATACGGGGCTGTGTTTTAGGCTGGTGACCAAACCAGTGTTGATAACACGCTGATGTTTTAGCTGCTGAACAGTGCGTGCGCAGCAGCAAGGCCACCTCTGCTTCTCACTCTGCCCTCCCACAGCGAGCAGGCTGGGAGTGGGCAAGAGGCTGGAAGAGGACACAGCCAGGACAGCTGACCCAAACTGACCAAGGTGATTTTCCACAGCATATAACATCATGCTCAGCAACAGCACTGGGGGAGTTTTTCCAAAATAGCCGGTGCTCGGGGAATGGCTGGGCATCTGTCTCCTGGTGGTGAGTGACTGTTTTGCATCACTTGTTTGTTTGGGGTTTTTTCTCCCCCTTCAGCTATTAAACTGTCTTTATCTCAATCCATGACAGTTGCTTTTGGGTTTGAGTTTGGGGTTTTGTTCTGCTTTTTCCCTTTGAATTTCCTCCCCCATGTGATAGACAGTAAACTGTTTGTTCATCAAATTCCATAGAAGATACTGGGAGCTCGTGACATGTTATTCCATAAACTATGTAGGCCTAAACTTAATCTTAACTATTACACTGTGTAACGACTAACAGACTGTAAGTGCTTATCTAAGTTGAAATGCTGAAGCAAGGACTCCTACTAGGCAAAAGACTGAAAAGAGGGAGAAAGGGGAGAAGGACAAAGGGGAGAACAAGAAGAAAAAAAAAAAGAGGGGTAGTGCTTATATTCTGTAAGATATAAACAAAAGCTTTGTGAGCCACTCTCAGGAAAGCAGGAAATACGAGGAGCTGGTGACGTGAGGAAGACCTGGATGGAGCGACCCCCTAGCTGCAAAGTGCGCAGACGCAGGGTACACCTCTCAGAGAGACCCGATAACGGAAGGCGGAGGATATAAAAAAGACGGACCCTCGGGGACTGATTGCGCGCCGTTGGTGAAGCAGGGACTCCCCGGCCGCCCAGCGCTGTTTTGCTTATTGCCGCTTTCTAAATAAACAATTTAAATTTAATTAGTCCTAACTTGCATCATTTTGGCAAGATAGTCTATAACACCCCATCCCGCTGGGCGGGAGCAAGCAAGCGACTGGGTGGGGGCTTACCTACCAGCCAGGGTCAACACACCACAGTGATGTGCATCAACTTGTAAAGTAATAGCTCAACCTTGTTCTGGCTCTAAAAATGCTGCTATTTCTACTACACAATATTTTTGTATCTGATACTTTCTGCAGTATGTGTGATTTGAGAAAGTAACATGAAGCTAATTTCTAGGCTCGGCACTTCTGTCCTTTACACCCAGTACCCTTTACATACACACTTTAGCACACATGCACACGCACTCCCTACAAGGCAAAGGGTGTTGCCCCACTACAGAAATCTTGTTCATGCGTCAGAAAAATAAACAATGGAGAGCTGTAGAAAGAAAAGCAAATTCCTCTCAGATTAGCATCACTATACAGGAAAGCTACTCTCAAATTATGTATCAAGAGTTTTAAGGCCATTACACAAACAGATGTAACCTCCTCACATAAATTCTGGTGAGTATATCAGTATTTTTTATGTAGTTAGTGGGATTATCACTTCCCAGGACTTTTGGCTAAGCAAGCTCAGCTTCCTCCAGATTCAGCTTTTTCAAGTGAGCACTCTCAGATACGGAAGCAAGTTTCAGCTATGTGCCTGCACACCCGATGCGGAGCATGTACTGCTTAGCTCATACCTACAGCTCGGTCAGAAAACAAAGCCTGAAAAACACTTATAGTCTGCAGTGTCCTCTCTACCCTTATTCCCAGACTCCCTACAAACACACGGATCTTTCCCAAAGACACCCACCCAAGATTGCCACTGAGAGGTGCAAGCTGAGATGACTGCATGACAACCACTATATTCTCTACACACTAACTTCACCTCTGCATGCCTCAGAGATACAGCGGCTTCTTTTCAGAAGGAGGACGCTCCAAAAGCAGATGGGAAAGCCCACAGAACAGAAACAATGCCCACTGCTTCACAGACCCAAGGCGGGAGGCCTCTGAAAACACAGCTTGCACAATCAGCCAGCACCATTCACCTGGTCACTTGCCTGGGGGGTGATGCCACACCAGAAGTTAGAGTAGAGAGAGCGAGACTCCAGCATCGGTGCCACCAATGTCTTGTTTTCGGCTATCATCGGGTTCAGCGTTTGTGGGTTGGTCAGTAAATGATCTGCATCAATAAACTAGAGAAGGAAGAGGGGAAGAGAAAAAGAAATCTGCTATCAGCTGGAACAATACACTTTCCCTGACATTTTCTTGGGAACAAGGCAGCCAGAGGAATGAGGTATGTGGTTTTCACGGAGATGGTGGCTTTGATACCCTGCTCACTATCGGTGTTTCATTCCAGTCACCAAGGTCTTGCCTGTGTCTTCTCTGCAGCCCCCTCAGATGCCCCTGTACCTCACTTTCCCCAGTCCAGCTTCTTACCAAAATAAACAACTCAGCCCTAATTACTTTTTTCCCCATTGGTCCCAACTTGGCTGCACCTGTTCCCAGGTTTGGTACTTTGGGCAGCATTATTTAGGCAGTGTCATACTGAAACGATGTTCCAGGCGTGGTTAGGCTGGTGCTCTTCTCCTTGCACGACTCCACTTCCCAGCATGTCTGTAGCGCTCCCCTCCAGTTTCTGTGTGCATTTTGGCCATCTCTCGGGCAACTCCCCTTCACCAATTGTGAAATCCAGCCATTCCTCACAGCGCGCTCTGAAACTTTTACTGGCTTCCTGCACTGCACATGCCATGTGCAGCAATTACTGACGTTCGGCAAAGGACTGGTCTGCAACCTAGTTATTTGCCTGCAGCCATAAATCCATTAACTCAGATCTCATGGTCTGACTTTAAATGAGTGGTTCTACCCTATAACACCCTGGCGAAGGAAAGCCCATTCTACTACTGTGGGTAGCAGGGAAAAGTGAGAGTCAAAATGTAGGCATGAATTTCAAATTCTGAGGGTTCATTTATGACAGCAAGAAGGATGTAGGAGCTGCAATGTGCGTCTTCACAGCAACAGCACCCCATGTCCTCCCGGGACGTCTGGCAGTCTCGCAGTTGGTGCGTCAAGTCGCTGGGACGTGGCAGGCTGTGGCCGAGGATCTGTTGCCCCTCGGGCCATGCCCCACCAGAGAGGTGACCAAACCACCGCCACCCCGTGCTGCGGGGACAGGCGGGTCCTTCAGGCACCCTGGGCCCAGTGGTGACCCAACGAAGCTGTTGCTACCACCAAAGCTGTGCTTCACCCTGGACCCTCTGCGGAGCGGGGCTGTTAAGCCAGTAACTGCACCCCGAGCTCACGGGGCACACACAAACTCCCGCAGCCCTCAGCAGAGGCAGCCGGCACCCTGGCCCTGAGGGGCCTGAGGGGCCAGAGGAACCTGAAGAGCTGAGGAGCCTGAGGGGCCTGAGGACCCTGAGGGGCCTGAGGAGCCCAGGCCCAGCCGCTGCTCCTGCCGGGGCACCCGGGACCCCTCGCAGGAGAACGGTGGTCGTGACCAGCTCCGCCGCAGCTAATGGCCACCTGCCCACAAGATGGCGCCCACGGGCTGAGGCGCAGGGGCCCAAGCTTGTTCCTGTCCCAATTCCATCCAGTTCATTCTGCTTCTCCTGGCTGGACTTACTACTTTCAGACTCGTTGTTTGAAACAGGGATTACCTCCCTGTACGTGTCTCCACTGATGCCATGACTGCTCTATCACACTAAGGAGATGCAGCTTCCATTTTGGTAGAAAAAATTATATTCCTGATCTTTTATATCCTTTTTGCACTCTGAGCACAAACTTTTCTTCCCAGATGAGGAACACAAAACCGCCCAAGGATTAATTCTCTTGCACCATGTTAGCGATACCTGCCAATAGCTGAGTTTCTCTACCAGCTTCCCGTGTATACAAGGGCTGTGTTCAGTGGCTTTGGACAGGTGAATTCAGACATGCTTGTAATTACCATTTTCCTCAGCAGTGAGACGCGAGGAAATCCTAACAGCATTGGAGTAACGGAAGAAACTATTGCAGACCGAAACTCCTTTAGCGGGTATTCTGTCTCAGCATCAGATCAGTCACGTGACATGCAATTAAACTGTCGCCTAAGACACAGCGCGACAGGGACAAAAGACCCCACACCAGAACCCAGCAGCCTTACTAACTGCCAGTGATTCAGATTTGCTGTACATTTATGACACATATATTCTGCCTCACTTATTTGATTTTGCCGGCCATTTTCATGGACTCTATGTGGCACGCTGGAGGAGTGTTCTGTCCTCCATGAACTGATCTCTTTCCTGTTTTCACAGTGCTTTCTCAAGGATGAGGGAAGGGCATGTTCATCCCCCCATGGGCCTCATGCCTCCCTCTGCTGTGAAACCAAGAGAAAGGCACGGGCGTGCAGAAACCGTTTCCGAGATCCTGATCGGCTGAAATGCTACTGTGGGCCTACCTGGAGCGTACTGCCCTAGCATCCACACTGCTTAGAAGACAAATCTCACAAAGAATCATTGTAGATGGTTGAGACATTTAATACTGAAAAAAACCCAACTTGATGTGGTGATGGAGGCAGCGATGGTTTGGCAAAGGCACCCGCCGTGAGCCGGAGGCGTCTTGGGAAGGAATTAAGAGTATGGACAGAGTGACGCCCTGCAGCCTGTCGCTGCTGTTACAGTGCCTGTGGGCAGTTAGTGGAGGTCGGTGCCTGCGCACAGAAGACACGTAGGCAAATTTTAGGATCGGAGGTTGTCCTGTCCCACTGTGACGGGAGGGCAGTGGTGCAAGCGACGGCCCTGTGTGTGGCACACGGTGGGGAAAGAGCAGGAGTTGGTTGTGAAAATGTATCCCTGGGTGATGTTTTGGGGAGCCAGGCAGTAATCTAGTCATGATTTCTTTCCTCCCTGCCACGGACGCAGGTTTTCCTTACACGGCTTAAACAACGGACTGCTCCCAGGGACAGGGAAGGGCACCGGGGGCACTTCACATCAGGAGGATTCACAAGACCCCGACCTGTGTTTGGAGCGGCACCTGGAGACATTGCCAGTGTGACAGAGTTGGGTTTCAGGGCACATCCACCTCTCCTTGTTTAACATTTCCCATCAGCACAGCCGACACCCCCCAGCGTGATAACTGTGATGAGGCCCGTGGGCGTTCGTGTCGACTGCTGAGCTGCTCCCTGGGACAAAGACGTTGACGTCGGAGCATCCATCAGTTCCTCGGCCGGGAAAGCAGAAGTGGGAGAGCTGTGGAAGAAGCTCTGACCCTCAGGCCTCGCCTCTGCTGAAACCAGCCATTCCTGCTTTCCCCACATCACAGCAAGCAGTTGTTTCTCACAGTCCAGGGCACCGAGGGAGGGTGAGGATGGGTTCATGTGTGCATAGAGGACGACGCTGAGGAAGTCCTTTCCCTGTCAGAACCAGTCCCGCCCTCTTGATTTCAGGTCACCGCTCTGCTAAACCAAAGCCCCTCAGAGGCAGGGGCAGAAAGCTGACAAAGCCTCTCCCAGGGAGTAAACACCGGTTCGCCTCGGGAACTGCTTCTCTGCACGGTGCTGGGATGAGATCTGTTAACAGCCCCGTTCTGCATATGTGTGTCCGTGTCTGTTCTCACAGCTCCCGTGGAAGTAGCTGGGCTCCTCTGGATGCCAAGGCACGGCCAGAGGAGGCAGGAGTCTGAGGTACTGAGCAGTGTTCCAAACGCTGTCTTCTGGGAGAGAAACAATCGGGCATCTACCGAGGAGCCCGCTGCCCTGATTCCTACTGCCATGGAACGTGCCAGCTGCTGAAACCAGCAGCAGAAAAATGTGAAAGTTCTGACAGCATCACAAATCCGCAGGCCATGTGCGCAGGGAAAAGGGCTGTGACACTCGCTCCTCCAGCAGCTAGCAGGCCAGGTGCGAGCGCTGCAGCACTGCTGCTGTCAGCAGCTGTTGAGCATGAGCAGCATGAGAAACAGGGGAGCTCAGGGGTTATTCAGCCTGTTCCTTGGCAGGTCACTCCCTTCCACAGCGGGCTTCTTCACTGCCTCCAGAGATGCCCGAAACTGAGCCCTGCGCAGGCATACGCGAACACCCCGGCACAGGCACAGACACGTCCCGCAGGACAAACATCTCCCCACCTTGGAGAGGTTCCTGCTGTGTCACCCTCTGTGGGGTGCAGAGACAAGTGCTGGAGGGGGCAAGGTTACAGCTCGCCCCGACCCTTGGATTGCCCAGTCGGGTCCCCATCGGACCTGTGACAGAACCACCTTCCCCTCCTGCCCGCTCTGCCCTCAGCATCTTCTGCGTGGCGGGTGGGTGGCTGCAGCAGGATTTTCTGCAGGAGGAGGCACCGTGGGCATGGCCCTGGGCCTCTGGGGGCCCATGGTCATGCCCCCCAGCAGGCGAGTGTCACCCACAGTGGGGCAGGTGGGACAGGGAGAGGCACCAGGAGAAGGGGGAGAAAGCTGCACCCAGAGACGGGGTCAGACAAACAGCAATTTATTGTCTTTTCCTTGAAAAAAGACTTGCTACAGCCCTGCTAGTGCTGATGGTGGGACAGCCTCTTGCAGGGCTGGGGAGAGTCGTGGGGGCTGGAGGCCCTCCTCTTCAGGGGGCGCCAGGACCTCCCAGTTGAGCGGTCCCTGCCGCGGCCGGGAGTGGAGGGGCTGTGGCTGCAGCCCTGGGCAGAGGGACCTGCCACCGCCGCCTGCCCCGGCTCCTCCTGGGGCTGCTCCTGCTCTGCCAGGACAGGAGCAGATGGGGGGCAGCCAGGACCCCCGTGGAGGGCGGCTTCCTCCTCCCCGTCGGAGCCTGCAGAGCTGCTGGAGGAGGACGGGAGGGAGGGGGGAGTCCCCCACCGGGAGATGGTGGGGTTGGGGCTGGTGGAGCTGGAGCTGGTGGAGCTGGAGCCAGCCGCAGAGCTGTCATCCTCCTCCCACACAGCACGGGAGAGCAGCCGCCCCCGGGCATCCTGGCTGCACCGGTCCGCAATGATATTGATGACACCATGGACCAGAGGTGCTGCATGTTCCCCAAGGTCAGGCTGCAGCAGCTGGACCATGGCCTCCGCAACCGGGCCGCTGACGCACAGGGTGTGCAGGATGTCGGCCTCTGCACGACGTACCTGCCACCACCAGGGCCCACATATTGACCACAGCTCCAGGCGCAGCCAGGGCAGCAAGGGATTCAGGAGATGATCTGTTTGGAAAAGTTCTGCCCAGACCTCGGGCAGGATGCCACCCACTGCCTGTGCCTCTGGCCCTGCAGTCCCCTGCTCATCTGGGGACAGTGTCCCCTGTGGAGAAGGTGCAGGGGATGCCATGGGCTGATGGGGGCTGTTTTCGGCCGGGCAGCTGGGAGCTGTGCCTGCCTGGCTGCTGGTGTCTGGCAACACTTCACCTTCTATGACTAAATGTAGCCAGTCATTTTCTCCCTCCACAGGAAACCGGACCTTCTCTACCCGTTCTTTGCAGATTGGGCACTCTGGCTTCATATGTACCCTTCACGGCATCACGGCAGATGGGGCAGATCTGCTCTGTCTCCGTGGCCATGTTCATGCGCCGCAGCAGGTTGGGGAGAGCTGATGATGAGCTGGTCCCCCTTGCTGGCGTCACACACTGCAAAAGGGGGAAAGGCCCATGTCACTTACTGTCCGGGGAGGGGAGGGGAGGAAGAAATGCCCAGGCCCCTTGCGAAGGACACCCTCTGGCTCCCCGAGCGCCTTCACCCACCCCGGGGGACGCTTCCCCGCACATCTCACCTCCGCTGCCGCAAGCACCCGGCAGTGCCCGGCTGCCTGACCCAGGCAGGGCCAGGGAAACCCAGGGGATGGCTCCGGGACGGGCACCGAGAGCTGCCGACAGCAGCCCCCAGAGCACCACCCAGCACCGGGAGCAGCCTCGCTCAACCCTCCAGACCTCGCAGGCACGCCGGCGCCCAAATATAAGCAGTGAGGGATGTGACATCACAGTCCATCGCTCGCTGACATCACAGCCCACTGCTCGGTGATGTCAGCTTCTGCCCGTCGCCGATGTCACAGTGGGCGTCCCGCCCCTGCAGGCACTCGGCATCAGCTGTAGCTGGGGATTTCAGGCCCATGACCGATGGCCACCTTTCCTCCATGAGGACAGTCTGGCAGTGGGGCAGGTTTCCCAGAAAGACACTTGCCATCTCTGTGCTTGGGGGTTTCAATCCCCAACTGGACAAACCCTGAGCATCTGGTCCGACCCCAGGGTTGACCCTGCTTTGGTCAGGAGGCCGGACCATAAACTGCCCCAACGTCCACTCCACCCACATCCGTTCTGTGATTTTACCCTAATCCTGAGAGAAGAACCAAGTTTGAGATGGTCATCAGCAGAGTCCATATCAACAACGTTACAGGAGGAAAAAGAAAATATAATTTTTTGTTTTCATGTTCTATATTTCTGTGGCATTCATCAGTTTAGCGTCCGATGACTATGCAAAGTGTAAAGTTTTCTATTTGCACAGCCTTGTTCGGTGGTACGGTGCCATACTCCTGGCAGTGCAGCTGAACGGATAAGCTAAAACTCAGTTCAAAGTACATCCCTCTGGATCAATGAACAGATAAACTACAGTTGTGAGTGATGTTTGCAGAAGACTAATTGCCTAGACCCAAGGCTTTCTAATAGTCTGGGCAGTGAATTCTGCCCATTTAACTGTGTTGGTAAGAACAGTTCAAAGAAACTTTGTATCTTCATCGCAAAATGCTTGATTGTATTGTCTTTGTTTATGTTGTGTTCCATTCAGCAGTACAGAGAGGATGAGGTTCAGAAGAAGCTTTTGGAAAGTATTTCCTTAATAATTTACTTTTGAGAGAGATCAGCCTCTCCACAGGCAGTGAGGGCTGGACTCTCAGGAACGTTTCTGCTGCGCAGTGCAAGCTCATGACAGTCTAGCTCTGTATGTTCTCAACAAAACCAGGAAGTCTTTTTTTTTCTGGGCTTGGAGAGTGTAGCATTGGGTGCTGTTTGTGAAAGACAGTGTACTTGATCCATGACAATGTCAGAAAGAGGCTCAGAAGGACTTCATGAAGAAAGAGACTGAAAGAAACAAATAATTTCTTAAAAAAAAAATATTCAAATTTTATTTGAAAACTTATTAGCATTTTCTTGTAGAGGTTTTTCTAACTACTTTTCATTCTATTCATTTAGTCATTTTACTCCTGTTTTTTAAGTTCCAAGCCTGTAAAATCATGTTATGATTAACGTCAAGCTCGAATTTTTCCCTATCTAGCCTTTTCTTCAGTGAACTCTCAGTCAGATAATTATTTTTTTTTCCGTTTCAAGAAAAGGAACTGTACATATAAAAGTCCTCTGTCACAGGGTGTTAAACAGACCCATCTCTCGCTGTTTCAAAAGCACAGGGATAGAATGATTTTTTTTTCTGGGCCCATTAAATGTAAAACATTTGTGGATGCTGAGGGGTGAGTAAAGTAATCAAATATTCAGCAGCATCTGTTTTCTATTTATTGGACACACACCTTCCAAGAAAATACGCAAGGCAATGACAAAGGTTTTTTTCCCCGGGGTCTATAATCTCAGGCACGGCTCTCTGGGGGGAGGACTGAGCTCATACTTCTGTGACTCCTATCACATCCACTCCACTGAACTGTCATTTCTGAGCAAAGCTTAGCCTCTGATGGGTTTATACAGATTCCTTAGTAGGTATCCAGGCTCTAAAGCAGCTTTCTACTACTGCTGCTGGGGCGGCTGACAAACTCCTGAAAGAGAATAAACATTTTTATTTTAAGATGCTGAAATAAAAAAATTCAGCTCTGCAGGAAAAACCTGAGCAGTGGGATTGCCATTTCCCAGGCGTTTCTTACTTCTCCAAGAATTTTAACACTGAAAACTTTCCTGTCATAACTTCTCGCTTCATTTGGCTGTACTCTGCCATATGCTTCTGTCACTGGTGGAGTGAGAAGGGGCAGCGTTGGTAGCTGGGTCCTCTGGTGCGTCCTTATCTGATAGGAAGGTGGAGGGTAAATCGTAAGGCACTCGGCTTTCTTTGTATCTTTGATCCAATAACTGTGTTGGTGATCTGCCCATCTGGTTTGAAAGAGCACAGTAGCATTTCACACCAGCTGACACTCTCCAGGCTTTGGGTGAGCCAGGAGCATAAACGCATCTGACTCGATGTTAATGAGTGGCCTTACTGCCTTCAAGATTTACTACAACCAACACATGCTTAAGTGTGGAGCCGCACTGTGCCCCTGCACAAGCTACTGACTCCCAGGTTAGCCAGTTATCTAGAACTTCATTGTCATGACTGGTAGTAGATACCTTTGATTATCCTGTGGGCGCAGGCTGTCTTTGGTGCTGACAAGCTGTCTAGGCTGTAAAATTCCCCTGAGCATTACTCTATTTTCTACTGACCTCCATTTCTTTTGAATGCAAACTTGCCCACGGCTTTGCCATATGTTCAGGTGGCTGTGGTTCTTATCTAAGAATCCTGTATGCATATGTAAGTAGATTTATATAATGCATATGTGCCTGCTTGTTAGACTGTAAGGGACTTTATGCATTTGCATCTTCTGTGACATCTTCTCCCATTTTGGGAAGAAAAAGAAAAGGGGATGATGGTATATTGTAAATAAATTCCTCTGTATTTCACAGAATCACAGAATCATCTAGGTTGGAAAGGACCTTGAATATCATCTAGTCCAACTTTTAACCTAGCATTGGCAGTTTCCAACTACACCATATCCCTCAGCGCTATGTCGACCCTACTCTTAAACACCTCCAGGGATGGGGACTCCACCCCCTCCCTGGGCAGCCCATTCCAATGCCTCACTACCCGTTCTGTAAAGAAATGTTTCCTATTCTAAACCTTCCCTGGCTCAACTTGAGGCCATTCCCTCTTGTCCTATCACTTATTACTTGGTTAAAGAGACTCATCCCCAGCTCTTTTCAGGTGGCTGTAGAGGGCGATGAGGTCTCCCCTCAGCCTCCTCTTCTCCAGACTAAACACCCCCAGTTCCCTCAGCTGCTCCCCATCAGACCTGTGCTCCAGACCCTTCACCAGCTTCGTTGCCCTTCTTTGGACACGCTCGAGTCATTCAATGTCCTTTTTGTAGTGAGGGGCCCAAAACTGAACACAGGAATCGAGGTGCGGCCTTACCTTATTTGACAAGCTGTGCATTAAATAGAACATGCTAGAAGTTCATCCTATAGTTTTTATGTTCTAATTGGAATCTGAAATTATTTTCTAATTGACTCAGATGCAAGCCACATTTTCCAAAAAGATTAGTTCCTCTTCAGAACCTAAAAAGAGCAGGACATTTTGAAGTTCACATACCCTAGGCAGAAGAACTTATGGCCAGACTAGCCCAGGTCCTCAGAGATATCAAAGTATTTCTCATCTGCTTCAAAACCTGAATAGGTATCCCTCTGCCAGAGAAGCTCCCACTCATGGGAAGTCAATATCTTGATTTTTTTTCAAAAGCTGGTCTCTTATTTCACTGCCTACATAGAAATGAAGCTCTTCTGTGAGTGATGCCCTTCACTCATACAGAGGTAGAAGCATCATTTCATATATTGGCTGTTTCTCTGCATATAAATGACTTCTTCACCATTTTGCAGCATCGTTTTCTATATTACTGAATAGTTAATAGCATTGTCTTCATTTTTTTTTTCCCCTCAGTGCAAAGAAAACTCAAATTGCACACAGTAGGAAGCCAGACTGTGAATTATTTCTCTTTTGAAAATGAATGGGTAAAGTACACCTACTGAAAATATGAGGCCTTTGTGATTAATTCCTTGCAGAATCTATCTGAACTGAGGTAGATAAGCAAATTACTTTGAAGGGCCATGAAATGTAGCTGGTCAGACGTTAGATTTAAGTGGATGTTTCTTGCTATCTGTTTTTCCTCCTCCTCCATCCAAACATAAGAACTCTGAAAAAAAAAGTGCTGGTTAAACTTAGTATGGCTCCACAACATGACAGCTTGGAGGCAAAGCCAATCTCAAGTGTTTGTAGTGACCCATTTTGCCTCCATACTGCCATTTTCTTCCCCAAAAGATAAACTGATAGAATTATTCTAATGCTATCAGACTGGCTACTAACTGTTTGAAAAGTTAGTGCTGGAAGAAGTTGCCCAGAGAAGTTCTGGAGTCTCCATCCTTAGAGATATTGAAAAGCCATCCAGACATAGTCCTGGGCACTGGGTCTAGGTGTCCTTGCTTGAGCAGGGGGGTTGGACTAGGTGATCTCCAGAGGTCCCTTCCAACCTCAACCATTCTGTGACTCTGCGAAAAAAGAGTTGGTGCTCTTTTCAGGCCAAACCATTTGAGTGACCTTGGTTAGAGTATGGCCTGATAGTCAGTTCTCTTGACACAACTGGTGGTACAGGGCAAAGCCTAGTGTGAAACACCAACTACCAGTGAGCAGATGCTGGTGCATGCAGGAACTTCTTAGTCCAACATTGCCACTGAAGACATCAGTAAATGAATTGTAAAACTGCTGCCTCACCATCATGCTCAGATGTTCAACTCAACTGCATTTAATTTCAGATAAATGTATAGGATGAAATAAATACGATGATGAATACATGTATGGCTGCTCTCATGCAGGGTTCAGGACTGCTGGAGGAAGTGACTTAGCATACCTCCTGAAAACGTACATTGTCTAGGAACCAAACCATGAGTGAGTTCTGAAAAATCTTGGTTGAAATCAACACTCCTGGGGAAGGAAACACTTGCAAAAAATACCATTTCTTATGAGTCTGACCCAATTATGGTTCTAATAGTATTTTTGTCAAAGAATCAGGCTTTTGACCTAAAAGTATGTTTCCCAGAAGGCTCGATGAATGAAAGTTCAGTGCTGAGAGAACAGGATGCACAAATGAACTAGGCACAACTGAATCATCCTGTGATCTCACACAATTGTCAATACCATCAAACTGAGGCAGATAGGTAAATAAGAATATGTGACACTACATTCATGTTGAATCTTTGGCTGAAGCTGGGTCAACCAGACACCCCTGGAGGTTACTGATGTTCCTCTAAAGGCACAAGAGTCCTTCTCCGGAACCCAAGTTCCAACATCTCATCGGCAGCTTTGTGCATCACATTCCTGCAATGGGAATATTAAGTTTTTCTTGGCTGAGGACTGATGTTGTCTCACCCGAGTTTGAGGTCCTTGATCACATTCTCAAACTTTTCTCCTTGGAGCAGTGGAGTTGTTGATTTTTTTTTTTCCCTTCTGGCCCCAAATTACTAACTTCATATTCCTTCCACTGTTCCCTTTCCCCCCACCACAACCCAGTGCATGTCAGTACCCTTCTCTGCCGTGATGAGACTATGTGGCTGGTTTCCACTGGATGCTTTGCTCAGACGTCTCCCTTCTTTGTGGGTAATCTTTCTCAGACTTGAGTTACTCTGTAGAACTGTGCACATTTTAAAAAATCCATGCATAAACATATGGAGAAACAGGATCAGGGCTGGAGCTTACAAGACAGACAGGTGCAAAGCACTCTTGGAGAATACACAAGTGCAACGTGCAGTCCACTTGCTAGCTTTAGTCCTGATTCTGCCGTATTAAACTAGGGTAATTAAGATGTTGCCTGCACAGTCATTGCAATTAGGTAAATCTGGGCTGCTGCAGAAAGTTGTCTTGCCTGCTACTCTCCAGTTGCCGTTGACTCTATGGAGCTAGCACAGACTTTTGAGAAGCTACATCTAAATTTATAGCAGGGAAATGATCCATTTTCAAACTAACCCCAAAAGTGTAGACAGGAATAGCTTGCAACAAGATTAGTTCCCTGATATGGTCTGTAGGAATCCCACTGTTAGCACATGAGAGCTGGTGGAAAAGGACTAGAGTCAGTGGCTGCAGAGATTTGTGGTAGATTAAATCACAGCATGGACTGGTCTCAGAGCACAGCCATCCTGATATCTTTAAAACGGAGGGCAGGCTGTGTTTGTTCAAGAGATCTGTAGCTGTGCTATGCAGCACAGGGTGGCTGAGGAGAAATTGCAAGTATACACATTAAAGATGTTCACTGAAAACATACGAGAACATCACAATCTCATGGCCAAGGTCATAGCTCTAGATAGCAGAAACCCTGAAGGACCAGCCCACTTGGGAGGAAAAGTCTGTCCATTATTGTTACTGCTGAAGAGTTGAAGGAGGGTCCCTGCAAATAGCTGTGTACTGCGAAGCACAGTGCCCACCAGGGTGACTGCAGAGGGTCCAGCACTTGACGAGGTTGACAAGCTGTATAGACAAATGAGTTTGATCAGGGAGAATGCATGTCCTCAGCTGGACCCTCCCTCCTCTGGGAGGTGTGGCACAACTGGAGGAAGCAGAAGCAGGAGGAGATCACACACTAGGAGGTTTTTAGAGGTGTTGCAGTGGATTTTGGGAAAGGCAGAAGGGCCTCTTGCAAGTTCTGCAAACCTTCCAAATAGCTAGGGGGCTTCACAAGATGTCAAAGTCCTCAGAGCTGATATACATCCTGAAGATGTTTGCATCTGTCTAGGAAGCCAAATGGCAGATACTTTCTCTCCAGGCTTCCTTGGTATTTGCATGTTTTAGATCAGAGCTGAAGTCTCTGTTCTGCCTCTACTGTAGATCAAGGTTCATTTCTAACATCAGTGACTCTGAGTTCTCCACTGCCTGGCTACAATTTTTAATGAAAATCACCCAGGAAGAAACAAGAATCCTAGATCAGAAGACAAAAGGCAAAAACCCTTTAATCTCAGTTTAGGTGGGATTTACTTGGCAATTTTGTGATGAGTATCAGATTTCCCTCTAACTTGCACAAACAACATGCTCCTTCTTTGTCTCAAGTGTTCAGCTCCTGATCTGACAAAGAAGCTTTTCAGGGGAATTCTGAAGATTTGTTTACAGGTCCCCATCAAAGAACTGAAGATTAGGCTGGGAATCTCATGACAAAACATTCCTGTTTTCTAGTGTGGAGCTAAATATCTTCTCTCCTGTCGCCTGCAAAAAGAAAGATTCATGAAAACCCTCAAGTTCATCTTGTAAGGGATGTACAATAACCCACCACAGAGACTTGTTTATTTGAGTGAATTTTGTAAGTGAACATTTCTCACCACTTCTTCTCAACCCAACCTTCACATCTAGTTTCATTGCTACCTGAAATATTTTTCATTTGCATTTTCAAAAATTCAAAAATGGGAACTTCTTTTTTGAAGATACAACTTTCTGTCCTCCTCTTCTTTCCCAGTGAAACGCTTTTCAGAAAATGTGTTGTTTCAAAATTTTTGCTTCTGCCCTAGAAATAACAGAGTTCCCCCTCCCCCCACATAAAGGAATAGGAAAAAAAAAAAGGAAAAGGAAGAGAGAACAAGAAGACAGTAGTACTCTCTGATAATCTAAATCCTAAACATACTTCATATTTTTCACCCAAGAGCAGAAAGAGAAAATAAGAGCAGAAGATGGGAATAAAACACTTGCTATTTAGGAAGGGAATAAAGAGAAATTATCAGCAGAAGTTTCCAGCATTTTTTAAAAATGCCTTTTGTTTGCAGAATATGTTGCCAAACTCCTTAGAAATAGTTATTGTTGAGATACCTTCAGATGATGCATTCTGACGTTTGTTTGAAATTTACACTATTGAACAGACAGAAGGGGCCAACGTACCTTAGGGCAAGGGAATTCCCTCCTCATGCCCAGCGTGTTTGGCACGGGCAATAACTTTATGCTTTCTGGCAGGCAGTATTGTACCTCAGTCTTCAGGTCTCCACTCAGATCAATTTTATAAGGTAAAAGCACATGAGTCTTTTTCCTGGAGTTTTTCCTAAGTTATACCAAAGGAGTGGAAGCAGATTTGAGCCTGGTGATAGCTGCTGTGCTGATTTCCTCCCCTGGTTGTAAACACCTGACAAATACATGTATTATACACATTAACATACTGAAGCTTGAGGTTCATAGGTCGTTTCAGGCAACAAACACATCTGAAGCTTGATGAACTAAAGCTGTGCTGAAATATGCTTCTTCGATATTACAAACTATTTTGCAAAAGCACATGTTGTGAGAGCTGCCTCCCTCATTTGACAGAATCTTTTTCTTCATTTAATTTTTGTGTAAATACTGGTGGGAAATGCCTCAGGCAGAGTTTTAATGAAATGTACAAAATGTTCATGATTTTTCATAAAGTCTGTTGTGTACTGCCTATCACTTTTTTCCTGATTTTATCCTTTTTGTAATGTTTGGTAAATGCAGTAAATCCAAGAAGCATTACTGAAAACACTCATCGTTTGCAGCTGTGTATGTGTTTTTGTTCATTGGAATATTAATGAACATATACCTGGTGGCTTGGGCATCAGGATCACGGCCAGCTTGGCCGGGGCTTTGAGCAAGCTGGTCTAGTGGAAGGTGTCCCTGCCCATGGCAGGGGGCTTGGAACTAGATGATCTTTAAGCTCCCTTCCAACCCAAACCATTCCATGATTCTATGGCATAAATCAGATTTATAAATCAAATAGCTCAGTGAAGACTCATTCACATCATCAAATGTCATGATTGTGAGTGTGCTATTGACAGTTTGAGAGTACCAGAGACATTTCTTCCTTTTGCCAGCAGATAAAAAGGAGGGATTTTCAATCAGACAGGGAATGAGTTTCTAAGCCACCAGGTGTTTTCCAGTTCTGTTTAGCTGAAGCATGGAGTAGGATGTCTGAGAAGAAAAGGTAAATTGTGAATGAGCCTCACTTGCTTTTGGTTATTTATGCCCATTCTCTGTTCATCTTCAGTGCACTAAACCACAGTGTTGGCAGAACACAGGGAGGGGACTGAAATTCTGGAGAAAAAGTCACGAACAGCTGTAGCCTATGGAAGTCAGTCTCCATGTAGACTAAACTTCCTCTTACAGGAATTATACAGGCTTGGCACAAGCAGAAAATAAATGTGTTCTGAAAAACCCAGGGTATAACTGTGTCCTTATTTTCGTGGAAGTTTTAACACTCAATGCATCAAGGCCAGAAATTCTCCTGACAAACTCATTTCAGTTATCACTGATGTCAGAAAATTTCATCACTCCCTCTGTGGACAGAATGACTGGAATTGTGGCTGAGAAGAAAGCAATCTATGCAACTGTTCTTAAATGTTTCGTTCTCTCCATATTGGAATTGAGTGTTTCTGAGGGAGTTAAGGGGGAATTTTGAACCACTGGCTGTACAAAGGCAGGCTCAGCTGCAGCAAGGATCTTGGAGTATGACATCTAACCAGGGATTGAGTTGGTTGTATTGGGGATAAACCACTGTGGGATAAGCAGCTCAAGATGTTATTGTAGAGTTTTATTAGTGACGGTGGAAAAAGAACTGCTGGGAGTCAGTACCTGTGGTGCATACAGTGTGCTAACGAGATTGTCCAGCTGTCAGGATGGAATATAAAGGTCTCCTGTTCTGTGGGAAAGGAGTGAATATTGTTCTCACAGGAAGGTTAGCTGAAACAGCTGAGTCTTCTGTATGATTTCAAATTACGTTGCACGAAATGGTACTAAAGTTATGACTCCAGATTCTGTTTTTCCAGGGATTGTCTCCAGGCTCTTCTGCTGCTTAGTTAAATGCTCTCATTGAACAAAGGGAGATCTGTTTTTCATGGTACAGATGAGTCTCTGGCCAGCGTCGCATGTGGCATAGCACAACACAAGGTTGTGAGATTTGCTTATTTCCAAACAATGTATACTGGTATTTTTTTTTGTCCTCTTCAACATCTCATAGCCAGTCTGCTGAACTTACCTTAGCAGTTACCAGAAATTGATGTTCATTCACTCTTAATTTACAATATAGTTCTCCTAAATTTATGTGAAAGATTCACATGGATACCAGATTGTGGCAATATTCATACACTGAACCCCTGGAAGCGGCAGAACATAGTGCTGTTGAGTAAAATACATCCTCAAAGCATGCCAACTATGAATTGTGAATCATCTGGTTAGGGCCCAGGCGGCCAACAAATGGCATTACTTTTAATACCATTTTGAAGAAAGAAAAACAAACTAGAGACAGTTCTCAATTTTTGCAGGACAGAAGGTGCATTTAAAAGTGAACACCTCTGAAATTTGTGTCTCTGGAATTACTGTTGCAGGTGAAAGAAAACACATTAGTAAGTTACATGAAGAACGCAAAAATGCAAAGACGCAGGACACAGTGAAATAAAGAGGTACGATCTTATTAAGGACAACCCTGTTTCATCCCTACATTTCAGCTGCATATACCCATTTATAAGCAAAGCACTGAGAGTAGGATGTACTCACGGTTCTGTGGACAACAGCAACACCAAGAATGCTTACTAAATCGATAGAGAGCGCAAGTGCATTGGTGACTTCAAACAAGCAGTTTGCAAATGTTTGCTGTACTGTATGCACAGAAGGTCCTGGTTATCCAATATTTAATTATTCAACACTATAGAATCAATTATTTCTGTACAGGGTTTATGGACAGCTCATTCTCAGTCTTTAATATTCATATTCATTGGATCAGTTTAATTGAATGCCTGTGGCCTATGTCCTGCTTTATGCTTCTGTCCTTTGATTGTATAAAGTCCTGCATTTGCACATTCAGAATTTGTTTTGTGATTTTTTTAAAAGGATCCTGCTTATTTGAAAACTTTTGCCAGTGAACAAGTTCACTAGTGTGCCATGGAAAATAAAACAGGTAGTGTGCTAAGCTGACAAACTTACCTGAAAATTATATTTTCTTATTGTAATCAAATACTCTCAAGCATTTATATTTTAAAGGACTTCAATCAAGATTTTTGTGGAATCAGGAAAGTAACATGATAACTGAGAAAAGGCTAGAACTGTGTTGGTGTGTTTTGTAGAGAAAAATCTTGTAATTTTCAGATGGGACTTGTTTTCTAGCAGCCACTGCTCGGCATTGGCTCCCCACTGAGATGCAGAGTGCACAATTAATTCAGTACGCATATGAAAGCATCCATCTTGCAATGTGTGTGTATAACAGATTAAATGATAGCTATTTAAAGTACAGTGAGGGAATATCAAAGGTTTCACAAGATTCATTTGCTGCTCTTTGAATAAAAAACACCCCAAACACAGAAATGTGGGTGGTTAGCCGGAGCAAAGACTGCCATGACTGCAATGATAAATGCTCAGACTGTACCTTAGAGAAGACCAAACAAAGGGGTTGAGGAAGAAAGCAAACATAGTAGGTGGGTGACTCCTTCCTTTCTCACTATTTTCATCTCCCAGCCAGTGTGCTATGTTTAAGAGAAACCTGGAACAGATAAGAGTGTGGTGTGCATCCTCCCTTTCCCATTGCTGACATTGCCTTCTTGATTTGTGCCCCCTCGGAAGTGCCCCCTGATACTCCTGAGTATGCCCTTACTCTGGAGGGTGTGAAATTCTCAGGCCAAGGAGAGTAGTCAACTCTGGGTAACCTAGAAATCCCCTTGCACCCCAGCCGGAGTAAAACATACCTGCTTTAGAACTCTATTTCGAGTTGTAGAGTCTTTTTCCGTGAATCAATTTGGCACCCCAGATGGGACCCTCTCTGTCCTGCTGCAAGACCGGCTGAGAGGGGGATGTTCTAGGCGCGCCCCGAGGCTTCTTTCTCGGAGAGCCTCCCTCGCTCTCCTGATCTCAGCAGGGGCAGACAAGGACCATCTATCGCCAGATCAGGTATGTTGAAGAAGGGGGAGACCTTTAAGTCATGAGGAGACATCCTACACGAGGTAAAGAGCCTCTGTGCTCGTCCCTGGGGTTGAGGTGTGAGTCCCCAAGTGGTAGTGGGCCCGTGGGTGGGAGGGTGGTTTTGACACTCTGACCAATTGGAACCCTAGGTCGACCTGGGTACTCGTAGTACGGGTTAACGGGAGTAGTGTGGCATTGCCATGATACTATCAAATATAAAATCAGGTACCGTCAATAATAATTCAATTGATACCGATCAGTTGCAGATGTGTGGTGAATGATAAACAGCGAATGGCTCACGGTTTACGATTCATGGAAATCACAACTTTGGCAATTGTTATAATTGGGGTTTTGATGTTTGTAGTGTTTCTCATTTTATGTTGTGTGAGTAATAAGTGTGAGGGGCACTTTTGTGAGGTTGTGTGATTGTCTGTGTGTGTGTGGCGCGGCCCAGCCACGGAGTGAGTGCAGAGCTCTCTGATCCGCAGTTCCGTTATCCTGCGAGGGAAGGAAGCAGTTGGAGAGGAACAAAGTGCATGGCAGATGTTGGAACAGTATTAACCGAACCAATTGTCAACTTCTGGTGTCCTATACATGGGAGTGGGGATTTTTCATGTAATCCAATTTTTGTTATTGAGTGTTTTACTTATAAAAATCACGTTTGGGTTGTGTTTGGAGGCGATTTTGACTGTGAAAACTGTAGGGGGTGGTCAGATTGGGATAGAATAGAACACTCGGGAGAGGTCATATAGGCATTCTGTGGAAATTTAGATAGTGTAAAAAATCAGTAAAATCCTTTAATTGGGCTGGGATCGCATGTGCAGGACAAGTTAATATTCATTAGTAAACAGCGCACCCTAGTGCTCACCCGCTGCATCATCGGTGCAATCTGTACTGTTTCAAGTCTTATAAGTAAAATATTTGTCCTCTAGCGGGAGGCAGTAATTTTATGTTAATTGTCTTGAATCTAGGTGCATACACTGCGTCATGGTGAGAGCACACCTTTGTACCATCTCCCTAAGTGAGATATTGTCAGCTTAATCGGGTAGCATTTAAGGTAAAGTAGACGAGATGGGAAGCAGCCGGAGTGGGGGAATAGTCAAAAAGAGTCCCCTAGGCTGCATTGTAAAACACTGGAAGAAGATAGGGGGACCTCCAGGTGCAAGTGTGAATAAAAAGACCCTGATAAAATATTGCAATCAGTGGTGGCCCCTATATAATTTGGATGAGGGGGAAAAATGGCCCCTTAATGGGACCTTGAATTATAACACCCTGCTGCAGCTGATGCTGTTTTAAGGAGGGAAGGGAAGTGGGACGAAGTCTCCTGTGCAGACATGTTTTTCACCCTCTGAGACCATCCTGAATATCAAATAGACTGCGGCCTAACACCCTCACGAGATCCACTAGTGCTGGCACTGGAAAAAGAAAGTAAGAAGGAAGGGAAAGGAAAGTTGAAAAGGTGTTGTTCATCATGCAGTATAGGACAGAGATGCACAAAACTGGGGAAAGAGAAAAGGGCCACTGAGGTAAAGGATTTACCAGAGTTCTATAAACCACCAGCAAGGAAGGAAGCCGGCAGGAGGAGAGTGAAGGTTCGGAGGAGACAGATCCAGAGCCAGAGCCAGGCTCCCCACCTCATAGCCCCATATCCTCTCACACTTGGAGACGGGAGAAGCGAGCGGTGGTGCCGGCTGCTCTGAGGAGGCCGTAGGGCCGGATGGGGGGGGCCCTGTCAGAATAAAAGTCCCGTTCACTTCCTTTGATCTCGAAACCTGGAGAAGTGTAGCAAAAGGGTATCAAAGCGACTCATTTGGGGTGACCAAGCATTTTCAGTTTCTAATAAAACACCCACGCTGGGACCCCAGCAGAGCAGCCCATATGAGATTGCTAAATGCATATAAGGATTGGATTGCAAGGGGCATGGAGTGGGCTATACCAAAACCAATTAACTGGTCGACCCTATATGCCATTCGGCAGGGACCCAAAGATACTCCATCAGAATTCCTAGAAAAGCTGCGGGATACCATGAGGCAGCACACACCCTTAGATCCAAGATCAGAGGTGGGAATACAACAGTTAGTGTCATTATTTATAGGGCGATCAGCACGGGACATTTGAAAGAAGTTGCAGAAACTGGAACCACCAGAGAATAGGAATTTGGAGACCTTGTTGAACATAGCATGGAGAGTATATAGCAATAGGGAGGAGGACCGAAGGAAGGAATAGCAAGCATTAGTGGCATCACGACTGGAAAGCAGGGGATTCAAGAGTGTAAGACCCAAGCGGCCTTTGGGAAGGGACCAGTGTGCATGGTGCAAGCAGAGAGGACACTGGAAAAATGAGTGTCCAGAGAAGCAGAAAGGAAAAGAGAGAATACAAGCTCATGTCGAGGATGATGACTGATGGGGACCTGGGGAGTCTACCCTAGCAGATCCATTGGTTGTAATAAAGCTAGGGAAACAATGGCACCATATGGAATTTTTAGTTGATACTAGAGCAACATTTTCAGTTTTAAATGAAGCTTTAACACCCTTAGACGATGATTTTATAACGGTAAAGGGAGATACTGGCCAAAGTGAAAAGGCATATTTTCTGAAACCTTTAAAATTTACATTAGGAAATACTAGCTTGGTGCTAAAGTGATAGCTCAGCCCTGTTGAAAACACTGGGCAGAGACCCATGAAATTTCCTACAGTGATGGGTTCTGGGATATTATTCAGTGATGGTGCTGCTATTGAAAAAATGTGGCAGTGTTGCAGTTAGAGAATGCAGAATAGGCTGCACTGACACCTTGAATGAGAAGCATCACGAACAGAATTTAATGCCACTAGTGATGCATTGTGTGGATTCTTATTTGCTGGGTGTGTCACATCTGTTAGAAGCCAAAATTGTTCTGTGAATGGGGAATGTTTTTAGTGATTTCTGACAGGTGGAGAAACAAGGAAAAAAAACTGTCAGGTACTGGGTTTTTCAGTAGTATAGAGCATCTGCAACTCTAGTTCGAATGTATTCAGCAGTCAGGCTGAAATATTTAATGTCAGTCTGGCAGTCTAAACACTCCATGTGAAATCTTTGGCTTTGAAATCTCTAGTCTTAATGACTTTCACAATGCCCCACTTGGTGACATCAGAATTCAGTTGGAGCTTCCTAGTATTGGAAACAACATTTTTTTAGTTCTGAAGCTATAATCCTTGGAGTATGTGTAATTTATTCATAATATATTTGTAATTGGGTTATGTTGTGACGCTGCCTTTTTTTTAAATAGATTTGGATTCTTGGCTACTTCCTCCCCACTTGTTAAATTCCAGTAGTATTAAGGAAAAAAATGTTCTGCTTGTTATTTTCACTTCACTGAGGAATTTTTAATTTTTTATTTTTTTTTTTAAATGCTGGAGTTGCAACCCTGATTCCCTTTCCCTAGGGCTTGTATACATGGATAATAGGTTCTGTTCATAAGTGCAGCCAAGGAATGTTAGTTAACATCTGCTCTTTCTAAGAATAGAAAACTTTCCTATGATGTATAAGACCTCACTGATGATTCCAGCAGTCTGCTTTGGCCAAAGCTTTATTTACATGGTGAAGGGAACCCCCCAAAATATGTGACCCTTTCAGCTACAAAGGAGCAGAGGCAGACATGAACTTTCCCTAGGGTGACAGGTTCTTGGCTGGTTTCTGTCCATCTGTTGTATCCCAATATTATTATTAAAAAAAATAAAAGTTGCCTAACAACCTTGCCAGTTACACTAACATTATACACTACCTAATGCATCATGTTGGCAATACAGCCGCAGAAGCTTATTTGATTTAATTTGTTTTAATTTAATGATGCCTGTTAATAAACAGCTTAAGGAGCAAGTGCATTGACTTTTGCATTTCCTCAGCTATTAACATTTCCCCTAGTAGTCTGAGGTATTTTGAACTGGGAAAATAGCGCTTGAAACTGAATGTGACTTGGAAGTTACTGTTCTCTGCTGTGGAGCTTAGATTAAAAAATAAATAAAATCCCCCCTAAACAATTGCTTTGGTGTTGTCAGGTTTCCTTCATATTTTCTAATATTAAGAAAGCATGGCGGTAACTTGGATTGATCTTAGTGGAAGCATGCATGGATCCTGACGGAAAGGGCATTTTCTTCTGTCTAGAAGAAAATTAGCTGTATTAATACATCACAGCAAAGTGGTCATACTGGAATTAGTTATGAAAGATTGAATGTTTTGTGCAGATAATAGTCTTTTCTTCCCCTCTCTAACTCCACTTTAGTCATTAAGAAATACTGTAGGGGATCTAGTGGTGAGAGGTCTGAGTGATGCTGGATGTCCCTGTCTCATTGATAGAACAGCAGTCACCCACGGTGACCATGAGACATGCTCTGCTTAATTGTTAACAGAGCAAAGTATGAAGGATTCAGATGGTGGCTTTCTCACTCATGAGCGTAGTACGCGATGATGAGTTGAGTCCCATTGCCAGAGGTGAATGAAGAGAATTTATATTCTTGCTCAGGAAGGACTGTGATTTAATAGAAAGGCCATGAACAGATAGATGTGTGTCAGAAATGGTATGGGGCTATTGCTGATGTACTGTTGTCTCCCTTGATGGATTTTTAATTGTTTCTTTCTCTTTCCAGAAGGTACCAGGGGCATCTGGTGGAGCTTTACCACAAAGTAGGAATGCTAAGCTATTTTTAGGTATTGTGAACAGCTGCTTTCACACAGTCTTTTTCTGACCCTGTCTGCATGGGTACTTGGGTTCAGTCCACCATTGTGTCTGGCTTTGGGGTTCCTTGTGGTTTTCTTTTTCTGTTGGGTTATCTTTTTTAACTTTTGGTGCTAGCTTTTAAAATTGGTCCAGACAAATAAGTAATTCCTATCAATTTTGGTTCATATGGAGAGATACATGTATGTACATGTGAAACATTTTAATCCAAAGTAGGGTCTCAATTGTTCTCAAACCGCTTAGAGTTTGATAGTCATTTTTGGACTAATTCTGTACCTTCTCTCTGTGATTTCCACAAAGCACCCTTTTATTAAAATGTTTATCGATGCTTAATGTCTAGATATAATAGGGCTTCAGTGTGGCACTATTCTACTCAGCCGCTGGCCATAGGAAGAGTTGTTATCGTTTCAAAGCTCTTACACAGGTAAATGTTCTTAAGTGATGTCATTGGTTCAGATTACCCAGAAAACCTGAGGGCCTCATAAATATGGATGAGGAGAACGTGATGCAAAGCCAATATGCTTCCTCTTCTCATCACTTGTGGTATTTCTCCGATTCATCTATTATTTATCCCCTCTGTATTAATAGCAAATATTGAATTTTTCTTCTGGTAATGAAGAAGTTCAGTGTTTTCTTTACAATTGCCAGCTCCTGTGGCTCAAGGGAAACAATAGCATGGCCTCCCTTTGGAATTGCTTTGATCTGTGGAATGTGTCCCTAAGAGGCCTTTGCAGATTGGGATCGATTAAATTGTTGTTAATGTCTGGAGTAAGTTTTGCAAGGAGGGCTTAGAGAGGAAAAAGTCTTTGGATGAGTCATAAAGAAATAAAATTTCTTTTGTAGAAGGAGACTTAAGTTGCAGGTGTTGTTCTAAATGACATTTACTATCAGTTGATGTTGAAAATAATGTTTGTCACTGGATGCTTATGATTGGTTCAGGATCAAAGCTGGCTGCAATGCAGCAATTGTTGTACAGTGTTAACAATGTGAGTGTAAACAAGAAGTACAAAAGCACGGTCAAATTTAATTCTTGCTGATCTTCTGCATATATTTGGAGGCTCCTGTCATTGTGGTATGCTGGCATGGAGGGTACGTGGCATAGTCTCTCTGATGTGCCATGGTAGAGTCCTCAAATTCCATCCTTGCACATGAGCATTTTGGAACTGCTGCACCAGATCTACTCAGTAGGAAAAAATGTCCTGGTCCTAGGGAACTTCTGAAGGCAGTGCAGAGCAACTGGGGTGGATTTAGCACATGGAACTATCACCATTCAATCCACCATTTCTGGAATCTAATGCATTTTTGAAAATGTATTTCATCTGGTCTGTTGTTCTACTGCAGTCCTCTCCGCAGCCCCTGCTGGCTGGGAGTAAAGTGGTATCAACTCGCTGCTCTGATCCTTGAGATAGTAATTCCATGCACTCAAATGCTTTGTATCCACTTCTTAGGCTCAGCAGATTTTATTATTTTTTGGCCATGCTTAAAGTAAAGAACAAAGAATGATTTCTGTCCTTGTTCATAGCTGAGGAAATGAAAGCACAGAGACATCAGCTGATTCAATAATTTTTCATGTGACAGGAGCAGAGATGATTAGCAAAATTTGGCATCTTATCTCTTAATCCAACATCATCTTTATTGGTTTGGAGCTGCTGGACTCTGTCTTTCTCATTGGGCACCTTTGCAACAAACTGGCCATTATCAGCCCATATATGTAGCCTGCCATTTAGGGTTTACCCTGTCAGGCGAGAGTAGACAATAATCAATGGTAACTAACATGGCTGTGTTTCTAGGTGTCTTTGAATAATTTCCTGAAGGCCCAGAGATTTAACCTTTGCGTACAAAGCCAGTCCCGTTTGGGCATTTGTTACATTACTTCTTATAATCCTCTTTGATGTAAAGCTATTAGAGATACCAAACACTTTTCAATCTCCTTAGTATTAGGAAAACATCTTCTGGATGCTCACTGATTACTTTCTAGCACTGCTGCTATCCAGCAAGTGCAGAAGAAACACAGACTGGCTGGGTCAGTCAACTGGAAAATGTATCTTTCCCTAAACATTAAAAGATCCATAGCAAAGTGTGTGTGTGCATGTGCACGTGTGTATTAGGTTTTGGGCTTGTTTTATTTTGATTTTCTTTTGGAGAAGGCTGGAGGGTGTTGGCTGTGTTCTGTGTAATCAGGAGGCATAATAACATTGTGCACTGAAATGTATGAACTGCCTTTAATCTCGATTGTTTAGATGTTGCTTGGCAGTGTGGATATGGTAACGTCAGCTCAGACTGTGCAAGCTTTCAGGGGATTTGGGGTGACATTTAAAGCAGACTGTCTGCATCACAATGCATGGAGTAGTATCCTCATTCCATTGTTATTTAGGCTAGCAAGTTTGAAGATACTTTGTGCTTGTCAATATGTGTGGGTAATGCACAAAGAAGTTTTAGATTCAGGCTGTAAAATTGAAAGAAGTTAATTGATGGGGCAAGATGGTAGCTCCCCATGACTTCACAAGGCTCTCAGATAAGAAACCACTCCATTGCTGCCTTTGGTATGCCACTTCTTGTTTAAATCAGCGACAGTATGGTAAATGTGGTACCAGTTTTGGAAAAAAAAGACATGATGGGACCAGGAAGAGTATCATCACTAAATTTAATTTTCATATTAGCCCATCTGGAAGAAAAAAAGTGGATCAGAATTTATAGAAAAGTCTATAAATATGACTGAACAGAAAAGAACCGTTGTGAATTTTCCAAAGTGAAGTGATGGTTCTCCCAGAATACTCTGGGACTATGTATAGTAGTCTCCCTACATATTTAGTGACTATGTAAATAAGAGCAATTCGATTAACAGGATGTACTATGATCTTCCTTACAAGCTCCTGGTCAGAAGGGGTAGTAGAATAAGAGGGAAGACCCTTGTATTGAAGGGATTTGAGGCCCAGTTCTTACAGCAGTTACCAGCAGAGTCCCCCTGGACCTGTTACTCCCAGGAGTTATCAGCAAAGTCCTTCGTAATGTTCTAATTATGAAGAATTAATGCGATCATAAATGGTCTGGAAAGGGATTGAAAAATGAGGAAATAGAGTTTGCTGGTTGATTTCAAAGTATCTAAGAGACTAAGTCTGCAAGTCTTTTTTAATGTGTTACTGAGTAACTAAACAATAGATCAAGTAAATGTTGAAAAATGCAAAGAAGACAAGAGAAGTGCTTTACCTGTGCATGCATAGTGATGTGGTCTAAATTAGCTGTTACTGTTCAGAAAGGTAGTTCTGAGAGAGGTGGTGTGAATGGTTCTCTGAAAATGTCCACTCAGTCATCATCAGCAGTGAAAGAGTTAAGTGGAACATCAGGAGTAGAGCAACTTTTTACATTTTGTTCTCTATTATTTTGCTTTATAAATAAGAAGCGAAACTCTTTTGAAAAGGGAAAACACAGCTGCATGCAGTATCTTCCCCCGTCTGTCTCTCTCTTTCCAAAGCCAACCAGACAAACAAACACACCCACATCGGCCCCACCCCCAGCAAACAAACCCGGAGACGGGTATCTGGAATCTAGGAGGTATACACTGAGGGAGGAATTGCCGCATTTTTGCCACCTTCTGGTACCTTCTTACCGGGCATCTGTTGGTCCATGGACTGTTTAGCCTGGACTTTAGGCTAAACAGAGTGGTGGTCATAAAACTTGTCCGTAGGCAGATGTCTTCTTCCAGATCAGTTACCACAGCAGTATCTGCCAGTGCAGTGTGAGCTCTGTTTTGAGCAAAGTCAGGGCTAACTTAGACCATCAATTAAAAGTGTTTTGAAGTACTCATATGAACAGCTCTGTCAGCACATCTGAGGATGGTAACTGCTGGTGAGAAGAGTGTCAGTGAGGAGCAGTATCCATGATAGACAGCTGTTCTCAGAGAAGGCTTTGGAAAGCAAGAGAAAACTTCCACTTAGAGTCTGAGAGAATGTGTAAACTTGCTGAGCTTTTCCTGGATGGCACCTGCCTGCCTACAGCAGTGAATGCACTTATGGCTACTATTTCCAAGTGTAAAGACTATTCATAAGAGTGGCTGTACTGGATTTGACCACAGCTCCACTTAGCTCTCCTAGATCTTACAGCGGCCGGTAGTAGAACCCTGTTTTCAACAAGGATGTTTGTGTTTGGTAAGCTTCTGAAGAGGACTTTTACCAGCAGTGGTTTAAATTTGTATTTGTGTAAGCAAGCACATACAGAGTATATATCGATGAATGGAAAGTTGTGATTTAAGAGGATTTGAGTGTTTTCTGTCAATATTTTCAAATTTTAGCCCAGTAAGGTTGTTCATATTCACCAACTGTAGCAGTGGAACTGATTAGACCATGAGTTGAACCTGTTGCTTTCTGGCTTTGCCATCTAGGCTTGAGCTAAGTGTAGAATGTTGAGTAGATACTTTACACCAACAGTCTTAATAGTTTGCTGGTTTAGGTAGACCTGTGGAAATTAGGGTAGATTAACAAAGGCTAATGCTGATAGCAAAATAGTTAAGAATTTGGATTTTGGTGGTTTAGCTTTGCTTGTTTAACACATGACCAGAAATCCAAGGGGTGAGGTCTATAGCTAGCAATAAGAACAGCATACGACTGCCTTGGAGATACAGTAAGCAATTTGAATGTTATCTTACAAGTAATGAATGATCCAAATGATACTAGTAGAAAGTTTTGCTTTTCCTTTTGCCACAAAGAACGTTATGACTGTAAAGTGAAATCTTTTTAAAATTCTTTTTTATAGCTGATCTGCTGAGGTCAGTTTCAGATGTGCCTGAAGACAAATGAACTGAATAGCTTATAGTTTGCAAAGTGCCGCTGCTGCAATTCACTATTATTTAGAGACTTTGGGAAGAAATTATTTGACTTATAAGGACTCAGTCCTTCACTTCCAAGTCAATACAAATTTGTCCATCGCTTTCAGTGAGAAGCAGGACCAAGCCCAGATTCCTAAAATGTCTTTCTAGGGTTTCAGAATTACTTGTAGGCTCACTAGCAAACATCCTCATTCAATTTTCATGTTTGTATTCCCTTTCAAATGCACACAGACACATCCATATGTACAGGAAATCCTGTTTGGGGGTCCTGTCTGGAGTCTCCTTATGCCACTATTATTAGTGCAATCAGTTGTTAAGTTACCTAAATCTGATCTGGGCACGTCCACTCCTTTTCTTGCCCTCCGATGTGTTAGTTTACAGTACTCTGTCTTCCACTTCCAGCTGCTGTTTTCAGTCAGTTCAGCAGCAATGCATTTCTCACTGTCACTAAAGTGATGCCTGTGAGCTGAAGTAAATTTACTCTACTGGCTGTTTGCCCAAAATAACTACATCAGTCGAGCCTCTGTTTTAATATTTCTGTTATTTTGCTTTCCTGTTGTCCTGGCCTCCCAACACAACACTTATGACCTATGAACACTTTGTTTTAGTGACCACAGTGTTTAACTGGGGCTCTGAGGAGGCACCATAAAGCTGTTAGTCCACTGGAAGGGGGACAGTGTCGCATGGAGATTCACGATCAGGCTGTCAGCTCTTTAGAAAGATTACAAACTGATTGGTTGTCTTGTGGTTCAGTCTTAGAACTGAGTAAACCCTTTTTTTGCCCAGAGATTCTTGTACTCACTGTGCACCTTGGAAGAACATCCTTGTTCAAGAAACAGCTTTCTATGAAGTGAGTGCTTGAAAGTTCATATTTTTATTAATTATAAATGAATTATTTACAATAATTTTTAACCAAGCTCTTTAGGAGGGACAGACAAGGAAGGAGAGGTGGTGGGGTGGCACTGTATGTTAGGGACCGTTATGATTGCTTTGAGCACAAGTGTAGCGAAGACAGGGTGAAGTGTCTTTGCGTTAGAATCAGGGGGAAGGCCAACAGGGCAGATGTTGTAGTAGGAGTCTACTATAGGCCACCTACCCAGGACAGAGAGGTGGATGAAATATTCTATAGGTATTTAGGAGAAATCTCACGATCACCTGCCCTTGTTCTTGTGGGAGACTTTAACTTCGCAGACATCTGCTGGAAATACAACACAGCAGAGTGGGACCAGTCCCGGAGATTCCTGGAATGTGTGGGAGACAACTTCCTGATGCAGCTGGTGAGAGAACCAACCAGAGAAGGTGCCCTACTGGATCTCCTCTTTGTGAACAGAGAAGGACTGGTGGATGATGTGGCAGTTGGAGGCCGACTAGGGCACAGCGATCATGAAATAATAGAGTTCTCTGTTCTTAGAGAGGTGTGATGGTTTAGCGCCGGGGTCTGAGACCACATGGCCACTGCCCCTCCCCCACAAAGGGAGTGAAATACAAAGCCCCAAGACTGAGATAAGGAAAGGTTTAATACAACAGAGCAACAGCAACACAACAAACAGCAACAATAAGAATAACAGTGGTAAAAATGAACAGAGCAAAGTATATCTACCAATACAGGAGTGAGAGGAGCAGATGTATAAAACCACGCACCCCGCGCTCCCGCGCCAGGAATGTGACGCACCAGGATGTGATGTCCAGTATCTGAATAACTCAGCTAGAGCTCCCCCCACCACTACTGGGGAAACTTAACCCTATCCTGGTTAAACCAGGACAAGAGGCCAGGAGAGGGCTAAGCGGAACTGACATCCTGGACTTCAAAAGGGCTGACTTTGTCTTGTTTGGGCACCTGCTTGATAGGATCCTTTGGGAGACGGTCCTGAAGGGTATAGGGGTCCAGGAAGGCTGGGCACTCTTTAAGAAGGAAGTCTTAATGGCTCAGGAGCAGGCGGTCCTCAGGTGCTGTAAGAGAAGCTGGTGACAGAGAAGACCACCCTGGCTGAACAGGGAACTTTGGCTGGAACTCAGGGAGAAAAGGAGAGTTTATGGCCTTTGGAAGAAGGGGCTAGCCACTCACAGTGATTACAAAGAGGCTGTGAGGCTATGCAGGGTGGAAATCAGGAGATCTAAAGCCCAGCTGGAAATTACTCTGGCTTCAGCAATCAAGGACAACAAAAGATGTTTCTGTAAGTATGTCAGTAGCAAAAGAAAGACCAGAGAGAGCCTCCATCCCCTGCTAGACAGAGGAGGAAACATGGTAACGAGTAATGAGGAAAAGGCTGAGGTGCTTAATGCCGCCTTTGCCTCAGTCTTTAATAACAAGACTAGTTGTACTGAGGGAATCCAGCCTCCTCAGCCAGAAGAAAGAGACTAGGAGAATGACCCCCCTGCAATCCAGGAGGAGACAGTCAGTGACCTACTGCATCACACAGACACACACAAGCCTATGGGACCAGATGGGATACACCTGAGGGTGCTGAAGGAGCTGGCTGGGGTGCTCGCCAAGCCGCTTTCCATCATTTACCAGCAGTCCTGGCTGACCAGGGAGGTCCCGACAGATTGGAAATCGGCCAATGTGATGCCCATCTATAAGAAGGTTCGGAAGGATGATTCGGGAAATTACAGGCCTGTCAGCTTGATGTCGGTGCCCGGGAAGCTGATGGAGCAGCTCATCCTGAGTACCATCACACAACATATGAGGGACAACCAGATGATCAGGCCCAGCCGGCATGGGTTTATGAAAGGCAGGTCCTGCTTGACAAACCTGATCTCCTTCTACGACAGGGCGACCTGCTTATTGGATGAGGGAAAGGCTGTGGATGTAGTTTACCTTGACCTCAGAAAGGCCTTTGACACCGTTTCCCACAGCATTCTCCTGGCGAAACTGGCTGCTCGAGGCTTGGATGATCGCACGCTTTGCTGGGTAAAAAACTGACTGGATGGCCGGGCCCAAAGAGTTGTGGTGAACGGAGTTAAATTCAGTTGGCGGCCGGTCACGAGTGGTGTCCCCCAGGGCTTGGTTTTGGGGCCACTCCTGTTTAACATCTTTATCGATGATCTAGAAGAGGGGATCGAGTGCACCCTCAGTAAATTTGCAGATGACGCCAAGTTGGGTGGGAGTGTTGATCTGCTCGAGGGTAGGGAGGCTCTGCAGAGAGACCTGGACAGGCTGGAGCGATGGGCTAAGGACAACTGTAGGAGCTTCAATAAGGCCAAATGCCGGGTGCTGCACTTGGGCCACAACAACCCCCAGCAGTGCTACAGGCTTGGGGAGGAGTGGCTGGAGAGCTGCCAGTCAGAGAGGGACCTGGGGGTGTTGACTGACAGCCGGCTGAACATGAGCCAGCAGTGTGCCCAGGTGGCCAAGAAGGCCAATGGCATCCTGGCTTGTATCAGAAATAGCGTGGCTAGCAGGGACAGGGAAGTGATCTTGCCCCTGGGCTCGGCACTGGTGAGGCCGCACCTTGATTACTGTGTCCAGTTTTGGGCCCTTCACTACAAAATGCGGCAAATGTGACACCCATCTACAAGAAAGGCAGAAAGGAGAATCCAGGAAACTATAGACCTGTTAGTCTGACCTTGGTGTCAGGGAATGTCATGGAGCAGGTCATCTCGAGTGCCATTAGAAGTCATATAATGTACAACCAGGGGATCAGGCCTAGTCAGCATGGGTTTATGAAAGGCAGGTCCTGCCTGACAAACCTGCTCTCCTTCTATGACAAGATGACCTGAGTATTGGACGAGGGAAAAGCTGTGGATATTGTCTACCTTGATTTTCAAAGAGCATTTGACACAGTTCCCCGTAGGATTCTCATAGAAAAACTGGCTGCTCATGGCCTGGATGAGCAAACGGTCTGCTGGGTCAAGCACTGGCTGGATGGACGGTCCCAGAGAGTGGTGGTCAATGGAGCTAAATCCAGCTGGCGGCCAGTCACAAGTGGTGTTCCTCAGGGCTCGGTGTTGGGAACATTTCTGTTCAACATCTTTATTGATGATCTTGATATGGACACAGAGTGTATCATCAGAGAGTTCGCAGATGACACCAAGTTAAGTGGGAGTGTCGATCTGCCTGAGGACAGGGAGGCTCTACAGAGAGACTTGGATAGATTGGATCGGTGGGCCAACGTCAACGGGGTGAGCTTCAACAAGGCCAAGTGCCAGGTCCTGCACTTGGGCCACAACAACCCCCTGCACGGCTACAGGATTGGGGAGGTGTGGCTGGAGAGCTGTGTGGAAGAGAAGGATCTGGGGGTTCTAATTGACAAACTGCTGAACATGAGCCAGCAGTGTGCCCAGGTGGCCAAGAAAGCCAACGGCATCCTGGCTTGTATTAGAAATAGTGTGACCAGCAGAAGTAGGGAGCTGATAGTCCCCCTGTACTCTGCACTGGTGAGGCCACACCTGGAGTATTGTGTCCAGTTTTGGGCACCTCAATAGGAGAGAGATATCGAGGTGCTGGAGCGAGTGCAGAGGAGGGCAAAGAAGCTGGTGAAGGGCCTGGAGAACAAATCCTATGAGGAGAGATTGAGGGAGGTGGGACTGTTCAGTTTGAGGAAGAGAAGGCTGAGGGGAGACCTCATCACTCTCTACAACTACCTGAAAGGACATTGTAGAGAGGTTGGTGCTGGTCTCTTCTCACAGGTGATTAGTGACAGAACAAGGGGGAACGGCTTTAAACTGCAACAGGGGAGGTTCAGACTGGACATAAGGAAAAAATTTTTCACAGAAAGAGTGGTCAGACAGTGGAATAGGCTGCCCAGGGAGGTGGTGGAGTCACCATCCCTGGATGTGTTTAAGGGTCGTTTAGATGAGATGTTGGGGGATATGGTGTAGGGGAGTGTAAGGAACTGTGTTAGACATTGTTTGTCTCAACATTGCTGCTCCGTGGCCACCACTTCCTGCCCCCAGCATCCTGTTGTTCTGAAGGAGTACGCTTTGGAGGAGATGCAGAGTCCCAGACAAAACCACGACATCCACTCAAGGCTAGAACAACGACAGCCTTGGCAGTGCCTGCCAAGCTGTACCTGCGCGCGAGCTGGGTGCGGGGCAAGGAAGACATGCAAAGGCTGAAGGCACTGCAGGTCGACCCCCCCCGCCAGCACGACCACCACGGACACCTGGGCATGCGCGCATGGAGGACCACGGGGCGGCACATATTACAATGAGTTCCGTGGAAATGGGCGGACTCTTTGAAGAAACAGTGGGGACTGGGACAATAAAAGGACTGTGTACTCCTCTCTTGGGGCCACCGTCTTCGACACCTGTTACTTGGAGCTGGGACCTCGGTGGAGCTTGGAGCACCATCACTTGCACCGAGGCCGAGCCTACGGAACATCACTGGATCCCTGGTGGTGGCGGTAATTAGCTGCATCTCTACCGTTTTCTTGCTTAGGGATTCTGACTTTCTCTTTCTTTTTCTCTCTGTCCTATCGCTATTATCAATTGTTACAGAAAATAAAGTTCACAAGGTGGTACAGCATCTGACCTCATTTGTGTCTTAATCTCGCTCTTGGGATTGTTTAAGAACCCACCCCGATATTGGATCGGGACAGGGAGAACTTTGTAGAGTAGGGCTGATGGTTTGACTCGATGATCCAAAGGGTCTTTTCCAACCTGAATGATTCTGTGATTCTGTGAAAAAGGACATTGAATTACTCAAGCATGTCTAAAGAAGGGCAACGAAGCTGGTGAAGGGTCTGGAGCACATGTCGTACGAGGAGCGGCTGAGGGAACTGGGGTTGTTTAGTCTGGAGAAGAGGAGGCTGAGAGGAGACCTCATCGCCCTCTACAACTACCTGAAAGGAGGTTGCAGAGAGCTGGGGATGAGCCTCTTTAACCAAGTAATAAGCAACAGGACAAGCAGGAATGGCCTCAAGTTGTGCCAGGGAAGGTTTAGACTTGATATTAGGAAGCATTTCTTTGCAGAATGGGTTGTTAGGTGTTGGAATGGGCTGTCCAGGGAGGTGGTGGAGTCCCCATCCCTGGAGGTGTTTAAGAGTAGGGTCAACATAGCGCTAAGGGATATGGTGTAGTTGGGAACTGTCATTGTTAGGTTAACGGTTGGACTAGATGATCTTCAAGGTCTTTTCCAACCTAGACGATTCTGTGATTCTGTGATCAGATACGCTCCATTTGCAAGTAGATTTCCCTCGGCTCCACTTTGCTATAGTTACTCTTACTCCTCTCTCAAATTCTGCATTAGTTTTAAAAATCCAAGTCCAAAACTGCATGCAGACTGCACATGATGCCCAGTGGCTACAGGGTCAACCTCTTCCCTCATTTAGTGTGGGCTTCATTGCCTTCTAAAGTAATAGTCGTCTGTTTTTATTATATCTACACTCATGCTTTCTTAGCCATGTTGACCCTTGCACAGGCACGGAAAAAATAATGCAGGTAGAACTTCTTACTGAACTTAGCAACTATGGCTCTCAGCGCATACAAGCCAAGATTTAAAAATATGAGTAGCGATTTTGAGGTTTGTACAGGATGTCGTTAAGTGGCGTGTCTGACAGTCAACAAAAGGGATTAATTTATATGGTGATCTGCTGTATCAATGGGTTTCAGTCAGTGACGTTAGAAGTCCTTTCCACTCTTATGTACTGGATCTGAACCCCGAGAAACTGCCTTCAGAGTGATAATTGCCAAAAAGCACTGGCAGTCATTTTAATTCCTCTTCAGAGGGTGTAGTGGTGTGGAGTGGAAGTGTACCACCTTTTACATGGTCACCTTCAAAAGTGGAATTGCCCGTTAAATCGTCATGTTTTTTTTTCCTGGAACTGTTATGAAGCTGTGTGTATCTTTCTTTAAAATAAGAAGTGTGATGTTGCCATATCAGCATGTCAGACATCCAGAATGCCATGCTGACAGGCCATCATTTTCTGCTTTTCTGGTAATGTGAATGGTATGAAGCCTGAGAAGGTAAAAAGGAACTTTCCTTCCCTACCCATTGCCCACAAAAGGCTGATGCTCCTGCATGTGTGAAGTCCTTAGACGGCAGCAGATGATTGCTAATAGGAGTCTTTCATCCCTGGATCACTAGTTCAAGCACAGGTCAGGTCAGTAGCAGTAAAGTCGCTACTATCTGGCTGTTGTTGTCATCTGCCTTGTGAGATGAGCTGAAGTGTGTGTCTGAATTTTGAACCCAGGCAACTGTATAATTGCTGTTTCCATATAGCAGATTGTAAATACTATAAACTTAATGACAGTATCATAAGGAAATGAAAATACCAGCAGGTCTTCCACATGTCTGCAGGTAACAATGGCTGGTGTGAGCTGTCCTCAGGTTCCCTCTGGTGGTTGAGTGAAGTGTGTGACTTCAGGCCCTGGAAGAGGCATTTGCTGCCTTTAAACCATGTATTAGAGTTTTTATCTTCTCTGAGAAACCTCTGTCATATTTAGGAGATGATCAGTACTTTTGGTTTTATTATGCTGGCCACCATCAAATTTCTGGGCGTTAAGTGAAGATTTTCTGTGATTCATTGCTGTATGTAACATCAGAGTGGAGACGCTCAGTTTCTTTGCTTCATAGAGCACAAGAGCTTACTGTTGGAAACTGCATCTGTTGAGATTCACTCCTTTATCAAAACACAGGATTGTAATACAGGGTGGGAAAGAAGCCTGGAGTAAAGTGAGGTCACTGGTTATTTCTATTATGCTGCAATAAGGGAAGGGATCGTTATGAAAATAGTGTCATTTGGGGAATTAGTAATGAATTAATATTTTCTTTAGAAATGTCATGCTTTCAGTATAAGAAAAAGTTCTTGCTTGTGTGTCTATATGCAGCTGATGAAAAGGGGCTTTTGTTTGTTGCCTCTGAGAAAGAGGTCAAGCTGCTGGAAGTCACTGACAGTGGGTGTTGTCACCCCTCAGGACTGGCTGGCGCAGCAGGTGAGCCAAGAATTGAATGGAACCTCGATTATGTTCCCCTCAAGAGGTAGTCTTTCCAGGTCATGTTAAAATATCTCTTGATGCTTGTTTTGTCCCTTAGGATGTTCAGGCTGTTACTGTCCACTGGGTAAATAGAGAGCGTAGTTTTCTGAATCTGGCCTCTGTCATCCTCACCTCTGCCCCAGATATACATTTGAGATTTCAGGCATTCCCAGGGTGCAGTGGTGGCTGCCAACGCTTGTTTAGTATTGAGTGAGTCATTACGCATATGCATGTACTTGGAGTGAAAATAAGGGGCAGCTTTAGCTACTGCTAATGCATCTTCTTTCTTGCTTGAACCTTATTCTGTAAGTGACTGTCTGGTACCTGGGAATACAGTAGGTCCAGCATCTCCAGATGGGAGAAGGATCCGGAGGATCCCATCCTTGCCCAGGCTATGCTTGCAATTGAATCTTGCAAAATGTCTGACACAACATGCACGTTTGGTCTCAACTTTTTCCGTTGTTCTGGAAAGAACTGAGCAAGATTTTAACTCAGTCTTGTGACTATGGGTTAATTATGTTTTTCATGAATCTATAGATAAAAACACTAGCCATGTAGTTACTTATGGCTTCGCCTGGCTTCTCTCTGGGTCCACTTGTTTCTGGACAAGCATTTTAGCTGATGTTTCTTGATCAAAGCTCATATTTAGCAAAAAATTCATCCTTACACTGGAATAAGAGTGTGTGCAAACACTATGGAAGGCTTGATCTTCAAAGGAAAGCTTTATTAGTTAATAAGGTAGTTTCACTGGTCACAGAGTGGAGTTAGCAAGTGAGGGATAATGCTGGTATAACTGTACTTGCTGTACTAACTTCCCTGTTCATGGGAGGAAAGGCCACAGGTTCAAGATGGATGGGAGCCATAGCATGTTTCAGCCAGATCTGTGATCTGGAAAATATGGGGGGTTGAAACAGCAGTGCATTATTCCTGCTCTACAGTTTCAGCGTGGGTAGTGTGACCTGGTCTCCATATTGTATAGCATTTCAAGATCCTGGGTAAAAGACACAGCAATATTACATCCTGATTTTTGTCCAAAATGAGCAGAATTTTGTTAGGTGCTTCCCAGAATGTGATGTCTGCAACAGTGCACTGCATGGAGGGGAGGGAAAATCAACTGCAACTGTGACTGGGGATGAGCTTAAGATGGAAATTTTGGTCCTCAGAACACCCTCTTTCTTTCAGGATGGTCAGATTTCAGTTTAGATCAGGATTTCACAAACATCTCTAGGCAGAAGAAACTCCTGACAGTGTCAACTTGCAGGCTGATGCCAGGCAAGAAATGCTTCATGGTGGTAATCCTGCCACAATTTAGGAACCTTTATTTTGGGACAATCTCCTAACATTCCCCATCTTGTTTTCCAGATCTAGAGATGAACAGTGATCTCAACAGTGATGACTTTGAATATGAAGATGAAGCAAAACTTTTATTTCCTGACCACTATGAAATCTCATTACCCATACAGAAGAGTTACCTGCACTGGTCAGTGTGTGCAAGTGGTGATAGGAATTGTCTCCTATTTCAGTTTTTGTCAAGCTGATGCTTTGTTTTCTTATGTGTGGTGTTTGTTTTTACATAAAGATCTTTCTTAACCAGGTATAATAGAAAATAAGTGATTTTTGAAAGTCTGTTTTGTCTTTGGTTCTTGGATTTTATTTTACCTCCTCTATTCTCTCCCTTATTATGATGCCAGCTTGTCCCAGGGAAGCTCACATAGTACAGGTGCTTACTCTCTTACTAAAATAAGAACTGCAATCTAGAAGATTACATACGTATTTAAGTATATAAATAGTCCTACTGATGTCCAGTTCTGTGCATTCTTAGCAATGGGCTGAATGCCAAGTTCTGTCCAGTCACTGAATCATTAGGTTTTGATTGACATATGTTTGTCTTCCAGGTGACGATAGCTTGCGATACACTTCTCAGTGCAAAATCACCCTACAGGAAGCAGGAGCCTAACTCCTGGGAAGAAGAGCTACAGGCATCTAAACATGCCAAAGCACTTGTACAGTTAGACAATGGTGTTAGAATTCCCCCCAGGTGAGGGTAACAAGGTTTGTTCATTGTAGGCTCTCTAATACAGTCCAGAGTAGCAGAACTAAAGCCAGCAACTTGGCCAATAGTTCTCCTGCATGACTCCAGGCTGGGTGTGTATGTTTGGTTTGACCTACCTTGGAAATACAGGACTGGTTCCTGCCTTACTTATTTCTGTTGTTTTTTCCTGTTTTCTCTTGCAGCAGTTGGAAATGCTCAAAATCTGACCTGACAGAGAATCTGTGGCTAAACCTGACAGATGGTTCCGTGCTGTGTGGAAAGTGGTTCTTTAATGGCAGTGGGGGGAACGGGAATGCAGTGGAGCACTACAAGGAGACGGGTTATCCCCTGGCAGTGGAGTTGGGAACCATCACTCCTGATAGAGCAGGTCAGCCACCTGGGAGGTTCTGAGATGGGCTACTTTTTGTGCCTAAGACTAGCAGTGCATATCCATTACCAAGTGGGTTTGTGCTTCTAGTGCAAATGTCTGAGTGTGTGATACGGAAAGAAAACCCTGTGAGTTTGTGAATCGTTATCAGGGTTGGGGGGAATGGCACACACTCCATCTGGAGAAAGCCCTTGCCTTTTTTATCTGCTCTTCTCCTGTTTTATATTTAGTGTAAATAGTTTTTTGGCTTTGTATAGTAATAGATTGATAATAGAAGAATGATATTATTTTGAAACAGCAGAATCTGGAGAAACGGTATTTTTCAGTTCTGCTACATTTGCTAGGGCAAATTGTTCAATTTTACATAACATAAAAACAAGAACAGGGTAATGATTTTTAAAGTCAGAAAAGTCCGTTCTTAATAGCACGGGGTTTTTTCATCATACTCAAAACTGTGCTATGTTTCCTTATTGTTTGGTAGCATTGTGTTCAGTCTAGCAAACGCTCATCTTCATGGGGCTGCTGTGATGCTTATTTGTAAAATGCCTGATGATCATGAGAGGGGGGGAAAAGCTATAGATCTATCCTTGTTTGCATATTCTCCGAGTGTGACGCTCTGCAATGTTGCTGTGGAGAGGATTATGGTGTGTGAGGATTAGATGAAGTAAAAAGACGAGAAGCTGAAAAAGTCATAAACAAGGAGATCCTTTGCTGCAGCTGTACAGAGCAATAGAAAATGGAAGAACACATAGCATGATTATATTGTGGTTTTAGTGCTTATGGCCATATGGATGAAAAATAGCTGTTTAGAGTAGCCCCTTTTTTTAACAGAAAAAACTGTTGAGAGGTTTTCATTTTTAAGTCCTATTCAGCATCAGGGAAAGGAGACTATAGTCAGATTCAACAAGCTGTGCCATGGAGACACTGAGCAAAATTCATTTTTTTCTCTCCCAAATGGAATATTGTTTCCTTGCATGAGCCTGGTCTTGAATGATTGCTATCCCAGTCTCTGTTACTGAGGGTGTTCAGGATTTGCCCAGCTGTAGGTTTCAACTGCATCTACAAAAGAATGGAATATTCTTTAGTGGCTTTTTTTTTTTCTTTCTCCTTTTTAGCAGCAGTACTTGTTTCCTTATGGCTGCTGTCCTGCCTCCCACCAATTAGCTGCTTCCTCTCTTGCCTGGCCTTTGGCATAACAAAGGACAGGCTGTCATCCTTCCCTCTGAATGAGGGGCACCAGCTGTTCTTCACAGGCCTTTGTTCTTCTGGATGATGTTTACTTGGTTTCCCTATAGAAAATGCTTCCCCAATCCTCCTTGTTTCCTTTTCAGTAATTATTGTCTCTCTGATCTGTATGGCAGCGGTAGTCATAATCTCTTGATAGGGCTAGATGACAGATGAGCTTTAGGAAGAGGCTCCGTGGCTGATTGTGATGCAAAGGCTGTCTGGTTTCTGTTTCCCTGGGCTGGAGGTGAAGAGGTGATGGAAGAGAAGGAATAAGTGTTAGTCCCTCTGCTGACATAACATTCCTTTTTCACACCAGTAAGAAGGAGAAAGACGTGGTGCCAGTATTCTGCTTACACTTACCCCATGTGTACACAGAGGGAGCAGAGAAGAAAAGACTCTCCTCGAGAAATATGTGTTGTATACATTATGAAAGATTTCTGGGTCTTTAGCCCCATTTTGTAATGTTCTGTGAACAAACAGTTCTGGGATCAGGGTGGAAATTGAACAAAACTTCTGTCTTCCACTCTTTGACTTTGGACAGGATGCACGAGAGACTCAGAAAAGTTGCTTGCTTCAATAGGTTGAGTACTACTCAGCAGACTGTGCTACCTGCTGCCTCTCTCAACAATGCCATTAGATTTCAAGTCATTGTGAGGTTGTGTGTTTGAAACTGGTTTGAGGAATGGATTGGGAGTTTGGCAGTGGGAAGCCCTATCTGAGAGGATTTGAGTGAGTTGCTTTGTGGATGCCAATCTCAGCAATTATCAGATACTTCTTTGGGGAGAATCTGAGCTACTTGTTTCTTCAGGAACAGCGTTGCTGTTGCCTGTCATCCTTTAAGTAGGAAAGAGTGATGTCTACACAGCCAGAACAGGTGTAAATCTTGAGATGTGGAAGAAAAGGAGGTACAGGTAGCATTTTCATTTTTCTTTTCTTACCATAATAATGATTATTCTCTGTTTAATAATATTCTGTGTTGTCTGTCTTGGATTTTTCTTGGTTCTTTTGGGGTTTTTTCCCCGTTACATTGCTCCCTTTTCCCCCTTTTCTACTCTAATGATAACAGCTTCTGTGTGTCACGTTTGCTGACTTGTCTATGTTCCTTATCTACCAGAATCGATATGACAGCACTACGGACCTGTGTTTGGGAGCTCTCATCTTCTTGCTTTGATTTGACGCTCTTTGATTTTTTTTGAAATAAGTGAATTCTGTCTCTCTCACATGAATTTAAGTTGGCTACACATCAGAAAGTACTAAAGTATACGACACAAGCTGGGCTTGAGCAAAAGATTATTCTGGCTTATGTTCTATTTCTGCTGCTCTGGGTCAGTAGTCCCAGATGGCTGCTCTCTCCTCACTTGGCAGAGCTGAGGAAAAACAAAATTATTGTCAGTCTTCTGCAAAGGGCCCTGCAGAAGACTGCCTCTGCAATATTTTTAGCACAAGTGCAAAAAGAAAACGGGGGAGATGTGGAGCAGTTTGCTAACGACTGGCTACGTGAGAAAGGGCACAGCACCGAGGAACTGCTGACAACGGCGACGTGATGGGAAAATACCGAAAAGTATCAAAGAAGAACAAAGAACAGAAGCAAGACTATGTAGAAGGCCTTGCAGAAATCATAAGGGGTGGGATTGGTATTTAACCTTAGCAACCAAGGTATCTAACCTTAGCAACCTATAAGGAGCTCGCTTTTTGCAATATGTATGAACTAATTATTGTAGATATAAAAGAAGTGTGAGTACTAATAAAGTTGAGCCTTTGTGCATTAAATGATGGCTGGGCTCCCGCTGCGTTCTTTCAACAAATGGTGACCGCGACGTGATACGTGCCAAAGGACGTATAAGGCGCCACGAAGGATAAAGACCAGTGAAGGTGGTTCAGGTCCTTAAGCAGCGAGGACGGCGAAAGGCGACTGAAATAAGAGAAAAGGCCCGCGCCCTGGGTGTCATAAGAGGTGAACCCTGCTGATACGTGCTGCCGAGACCTGGAAAGGCTGCAACGGAAAAATTCAGGTATGGACAGGCAAGCAGCATATGATTTATTTGCATCCTGGCTGACACAACGCCGGGTTGAGGGAATATATGTAAAAAAGGATCTTCAGGGGCTTTTAGCTTATGGGGTAGAGCAAGGTTGTTTTATTAATCCACATGTAGTTCATGAGTTATCGGAATGGCGAAAATTTGGAGATAAATTATGGGAATTAACATTGAACGATGATAAGACAGCAAAAAAGTTGGGAAAGTTATGGAGGGTGGTTCATAATGAATTGCTAAGGTATCAGGCTGAAAAAAGAGCTGCACAGGGCGCAATTGCGGCAAAAGAGAAAAACACCAGATATGGGGAGGAGGAAACTAGGTGGCCATTACCGCCTACGTTTCGTGAGCTTGTTTTACCACCTTTACGTTCCGAAGACACGGGACAGGAAAGCTCAGAACGAGTTCTCCCTACCGCTCCCCCCGCCCCCGCCCTGAGTAGCCCTGACGCGTCCAGCCACACTGTGACGCCGGAAAGCGAGAATTCTACTCCTGGCTCAGAAGATGGGCTGGGGATAGAGATCGCTAAAGAAAGGTGTCGGGCTTGGAATGCATTGGCACGAGAGGGGTTAGAAAAAGGGGATGAGGCGATGACTCAGATGGCGACAACAATGGCTTTTCCAGTTCAGTTTCAGCCAAACCCAGCTGGTGGAATAAATGCTACTGTTACGGCATTAGATTGGAAACTTTTGTCACAATTGCGCTCTACAGTGAGTTCTTATGGTGTTACTGGTGAACCGGTTCGTCAAATGTTAGATTATCTCTGGAGCACTCAACTTCTTTTGCCTGCAGATTGTCGGGGTATAGCAAGGTTAATTTTCTCTCCTAGTCAGTTGTTGTTGTTTAATGCGCATTGGCAAGCGAGAGTATTAGAATCGGTAGCGGTACAGCGGCAAGCAGGAGATCCATTACAAGGGATCACAATGGATGAATTAATGGGGTTAGGACCTTATGCTAGAGTAGAAGCTCAAGCATTGCTCGGTCCGGATAAGGTGAGAGAGGCAATGAGGTTAGTGAGAGAAGCCATAGAGCAAGTGAAAGAGCCAGGCGGAGTTCCAATGTATATGGGGATTAAGCAAGGGAGAGAAGAGACTTTGGGCAGTTTTGTAGATAAGTTGGTAAATGCAATTGAAAGAGCAAGAGTACCTATCCACATGAAGGGTGCTCTCTTAAAACAATGTATTTTACAAAATGGCAATCCTGCTACAAAGAGTTTACTGAATACATTAGGGGCAAATTGGACTGTAGAGGAGGCACTTGAAAAGGCGTCATCGATACCCACTGGACCTCAGGCTTTTCTTGTAGAGGCAATAAAGAAATTAGGGGAAGGAATGAAAGAACAGGCTCAGGCTACTCAAAGTCAGGTTATGGCAGCCCTTGCGCCTCTCCAGACTTCGGCAGCAGGTAGAGTGCAAACACCTCAAAAGGGGCAGCTGCGGTGTTACCGATGCGGAGCTCCAGGGCATGTACGAAAGAGTTGTACAGCCAGAAATGTATGGTGTCAAACTTGCCGATCCAACTCCCATAATGAGGGGGCTTGCCACAGACGGTCGGGAAACTCCATACGGAGCGCGTTCGCCGGCCGCCGCGCGACGACGAAAGTTGCAGCCGCAGCGCAGTCCTTCAACCCGCCACCCGGGGAAGTCTCGGGTTGGACCTGGCAGCAGCAGTAGATGTTACCCTGTTAACAAATAATCCTCAAACAATATCTACGAACGTACGAGGACCTATCATCATTAATGGGAGAGCCATGGGAGCTTTATTATTAGGAAGATCATCGGCATCACAATGTGGACTATTTGTTTTACCGGGAGTTATCGATGCAGATTATGAAGGTGAAATCTATATTATGGCATATACACTGAATCCACCAGTAAAGATTGCACAGGGACAACGGATTGCACAGCTGGTGCCCCTGCCACAAGTGACTCAAACAATACGACCAGTGACTGAGGAGACTCGCGGAAACAAAGGCTTCAGATCCACAGGAAGCCTGACCCTGCTAACACTGAATCTGAGTACGAGACCCAGAAAGACTGTTCACCTGTCATTTCAAGGGGATATCTTTGTGTTTCTACACCAACAGGCACCGCATGGGTTCCAGCGAGATGGGCGAAACCTGCCGCACCTCCCAATGACGTACACAGGTGTTAGTTGCAACTATTTTGCCAGGAGGAGCGGCTAATAAAGCCATGAACTTAGCAAAACAGATAGGATGTTGGGCAAAAGATGAGCTTAATCGCACTTCTGAAATTTTAGATCGGCTTACAGCAGATGTAGAAAGTGTTAACCATGCAGTATTACAAAATAGAGCAGCTATTGATTTTTTGCTTTTAGCACAAGGCCATGGAGGTGAGGAATTTGAAGGAATGTGTTGCATGAACCTGACAGACAATTATTCTTCAGTCCATGCAAAGATTAGGAAATTGCAAGAAGGCCTGCACAGCTTGAAACAAGTAGATGGATTAGGGATTGAAAGCTGGTTAAAAGAATGGGGACTTTCAGGATGGTTAATATCTCTGATCAAGTCTATAGGGGTAGTGATCTTGGTAATTGTGGTTGTACTTTTGATGTTGCCATGTATTGTCAGTCTTCTGCAAAGGGCCCTGCAGAAGACTGCCTCTGCAATATTTTTAGCACAAGTGCAAAAAGAAAACGGGGGAGATGTGGAGCAGTTTGCTAACGACTGGCTACGTGAGAAAGGGCACAGCACCGAGGAACTGCTGACAACGGCGACGTGATGGGAAAATACCGAAAAGTATCAAAGAAGAACAAAGAACAGAAGCAAGACTATGTAGAAGGCCTTGCAGAAATCATAAGGGGTGGGATTGGTATTTAACCTTAGCAACCAAGGTATCTAACCTTAGCAACCTATAAGGAGCTCGCTTTTTGCAATATGTATGAACTAATTATTGTAGATATAAAAGAAGTGTGAGTACTAATAAAGTTGAGCCTTTGTGCATTAAATGATGGCTGGGCTCCCGCTGCGTTCTTTCAACACAAAATCAAAGCTTCCACATTGAAAGTAGTTACCCAAGATCAGTTGATGTGTAATCTCACTCCATTATGTGTTTGAACTTGTCATGTCTCGCTCAGATGAGGGAGACAAGTGACTCAGATTTGCAAATCCCCAACAGAGCGGACAACGGTGAGATAAGTCTCAAAAGTCCAAACATTTATTAACTACCCAAAATGTACTATTTGGACACATGATAATTGGCTAAGTATATAATGAGTTGTGGTAAGCAACACAGTACTGAAGGAAAAAGGGGGAAAAGGAAAGGAGGGAGACACCAGCGAGGGTTCCAGGAGGCATCCACCTTCTTCGCTTCACTGCACTCTCCGCACCCCCCCCCCCTCCTCCCCCTTGATTTATACACACTTTCCTTGGGTCCATCCCTAGGTTGACCCACATACCTACATATCCCATGTACAGGGAGGGGTAAGGTGTTTCATGGGATGATGTAATTAGCATGATCATGTTAGTCCTCATTAGCATATTGAGGGGTGTTAACTTTAATATGCATTTCGTGGATAATGAAGCAGAGGTCATTCACTGGACAGATGGCCCTTGAAATTTGTCCAGGTGCCCCAGAGCAGAGCCGTCCTGTCTCCACAGGGCTCCCTCCTCCAGCTGCATCCTGTGTTATTGGGGCAGCCTTATCAGCTTCGACCTCCACACTATCCACCCCGTGACTATAGTTTCGTCTTGTGAGTGTTTGAGGCATTCCTTAGGTCAGAGGGCCTCAACTTTTTTCTCTTTCTCAGGCTGTTTTTTCTCAGTCTGTGATTCTCATAGACCTGGTTTTTCATCTCTCTCAGAACTTTTCAGGATCTTTTGGCTGCACTGTGACCTCACCAGAAGACTATGGGAATGCTGTGATCTCTTGTGTGGATGAACAGTCATGTCTTCTGGGCATGACTGCTACCACACAGGGGCGTTCCAGCAGATGGGCAGCTACAGCCACATGCATGCCAGAGAGGTCATCAGGACCAGTGTTTATTCTGATGGCTCATGTAAAGTCTGATGACTAATCAGCAGCTGGCAGCACAACTCAAAAACACAACTCCCTGGTTTCAGAGTTAATACTTTTCATAGGGCTGGTAAATTTTAAAAGTTGTATTACGTCTTTTGAGTTCTTGGCTAACCTTCAACCTATCATTTCGGTGTGGGTTTGGTACTAGCAGACTTCAAGGAGACTGTCTTTTTGTTAGAGTCTTAACTAGGGAATGGGTAACATACAACAAAGGATGAGTCTTAACTAGGGGATGGGCTCCCATGCAACAAAGCAAGACACCTCAGTCACAAAATCAGCCTTTCTCCCTAGCCACAAGATTAATCCAATGGTGTCCAATCTAATAAACAGCTCTTTATTTCTAATAAAGAATTTCTCAGTTCTCCTTGCATCTCTGTGGGAAAAGGGCAGACGTGGATTCCTTAAACTATACTCGAAATTGAAATATCATTGGCAGTAGTCAGTTGGCCCTATATGTCTGCCTCTATCTAATAGCTCCACAAAAATTCAGAATCTCTTGTTGCCATGTTTAAAATGTGGACTGGCCGCATATCTGCAAATTTTTCATGCCCTGTTCCTTCTTTTCCCTACAAGTTTATTATTTTGGGGGGCAAATACTATGATCTCTATGAATATTCTTAGGTTTTAATACTGGGAGGGCATGTAATTTCTTTTGAGGAGAGTAGTTGAGGTAACTGTGTTGAGAACATTTAAGATACTTACTGAGCAGTATGGATGTCTATGCATTTTTCTGCTGATCGTAACCAAACTTGGAGAATACGATTAAGGCATCTTGTATTGGCAGTCCTGTACTGAGAATGCAATGTTGGTAAACAAAGAGAAGGGATAACATTTGATACTACAGCTCATTGGTTTCTCTCTGCTTTTGTAGATGTCTATTCCTTTGATGAAGAGGAGCCAGTTTTAGATCTGCATATAGCAAAACACTTGGCACACTTTGGAATTGATATGCTGTGGGTGCAAGTGGTAGGAAATCCATCTTTTTTTAGTTTGTTGTTTACTTGTTGTTTGTCTAGTTGGGGGTGGGAGAGAAACAGGAGGAGAATGATACTTGTAGCTTATGTTTGTGTGATTCCTTCAGACTGTTATGATAGTATTTAGTTTTGTAAAGTTCAGCCAGGCGGTTTGTGTTTTATTTTCTGAGGTCCAAGGTGAGTGAATCATTACTCTCAAATCTGAAAGTTGCCTTCTAAAAGAATTCCTTTGTGGTGTTTAATTTATATGTTTCACTTCTCATGTGTTACGTACTGTTTTCCTTCAAGATGAAAAACTTATTCAATTAGAGAAGACTACCTAGAATATTTAATTACAGTGAGAAAAGGAAAGCCTATTGCATGTGTAAACAGATACAAATCTTAAGCAAAAGGAAGCTAAGCAAAGGATAAGTAAAAAAGTGGTTGAAAGGATCTTTCTGTAAACTTACGAATTTCAGTTTAGGTCTTGTTAATAAATACATTGCAAAATAAAAAAATACATTCTCTCAAGTCTAGAAAACAGCGTGGTCTGTGGCATGGTACACTAGAAAGGGACTGGGGCAAAAATGGTCCTGTTCCGGAACATGTTGTGGGTCTGTATTGGAATAGAAGTCCTTTTAATGATTTGTATCTTAGTGGATGTTGATTCCAGTTCTGTTTAAATGATCTAAGAAGTCTGAATGGGATATGGTTATAACGGCAGGTGGGGTTTTTTTGGGGGGTATTTTTTTCTCACTCAAGCCTAGTATCACTACCTTAGAACCTGAACATGCGAACTGTTAAAAATTAATATACCTGACACTGGTTTAGTGTATTTCATTGTCTAAGTGCAGAGAAAACTAATAATAACTCTAAAATTATAGAGAAGAATTATTCTGTAGTTTCAAAGGCCTTCATGGTACTAATAATATTTTTGGCATACTAATTTCCTTGCCAGTATCATGAATAAAAAGTCTGTTTTATCCAGCAGTCTGTCTGGAAAACCTGTTTTACTCGGCAACCTTGAAAGCTTAGTCTCAGCTCTTGAAAAGGTTTTGCCTCCAGTCTTCAGACCAGTCTGAAAAATTCTTAGTGAAGTGATGGAGTAGGGCTAGTAGCAGTAAATGGCACTGTAGCAATCTGTACCTGCAAGCTGTGAGCAGTCAATGTACCTACAAGTGGAAAGCTGAGCTGTAAAGGGGAGAAACATCAGCATCAGAAATTTTGTCTTTTCCCATTTGAAAGAGGGGAAGAGTCCTTGGATCTGCAGCTTTTCATGTGGTTTGTTTGCTAGGAGCAGCTCCTACAGTAACAGCTATTCCTGGCCATTACAAATGGAATATGAAACCTGAAAAAATGCAGTGTTTTGATGGTGAGGCTTGAGGTCACAGCCTTGAGAGATGTGGTTGAAGTCATAACTAGGAACACTCAAAGTGCCAGTGGTCTGTGGTAAAGAGTTAAGATATATACTGGAAGATGCTAGCCTTCTGATCTTCTCCCCTGCATGCCGGATTTACCTCCCTTTGCCCGTTGGTTTGGCTCTTATTTTCTAGAGTAAAGATCACAAAGTCGGTGATGATGATGGCAGCAGCATCATTGTTGCAGGAGTTAAACATAAAAAAAAGCGCCAACTTGTTGCTTTCAGACAGAGAATGGGCTAAGAGATAATGATATAAAACCAAGAGTTTCTGAATGGGAAGTAATTCAGGAAGCTGGTGTGAAACTCAAGCCCATGTATGGCCCAGGATACACCGGCATGAAGAACCTGGGAAATAGCTGCTACCTCAATGCTGTCATGCAAGCCATCTTCAGCATCCCAGAGTTCCAGTGAGCATAAGTAGCTTCAAACTAGTTCTTGTCACTAGCTGCTGCATTCTTCAATCTCTTGTCTTTCTAAGCAAGATGGTATTTTAATTTTTGTCTCACCTTTCAGTCAGTTCAGTGGCTGCTTAAATGATTTAGTGGTTGTATCCTGTTCTGGAAAAGGTTGGAATGCAAAACCCAATCTGCCTTTGAAATCAGAACATACTCACTTAGCTTCAGTGGCAGGAAGTCATGGGAACCTGGGACCAAATGTAGCAAAGTTGGAACCAATGGGGAAAAAAGTAATTAGGGCTGAGTTGTTTATTTTGGTAGGAAGCTGGATTGGAGCAGTAACAGGGGCATCTGAGGGGGCTGAAGACACAGGCAAGGCCTTGGTGACTGGCATGAAACACTGACGGTGCGCAGAAGACACTGGTGAGGAGAAGGAGTGGGAAGTGGGGTTGTGGTAGCCCCAGAGGTGTGTGTGGAGGCATGAGTGATGCGGGGGCAGATGTCCCATTGTGACATCACCGCGCGGTGGACTGTGATGTCAGCGAGCGATGGACTGTGACCTCATGTCCCTCACTGCTTATATTCGGGCGCCAGCAGAGCCCAGCCCAGTCTGGCTCGTGCCTGGACTCCTGACGAGCGTGCCTGCGAGGTCTGGAGGGTCGAGCGAGGCTGCTCCCGGTGCTTGGTGGTGCTTTGGGGGCTGTCATCGGCAGCTCTCGGTGCCCGTGTTGGAGCGATCCCCTGGGTTTTCCCCGCCCTGCCTGGATCAGGCAGCTGGTCACAGCCAGGCGCGTTTGTGGCAGCGGAGGTGAGCTGTGCGGGGAAGCGTCCAACTGGGGCAGCCGTGGGGCAGGCGAAGGGGCTCAGGGAGCTGGAGGGTGTCCTTCGCGAGGGGCCTGGGCATTTCTTCCTCCCCTCCCTGCACCGGGACAGTGAGTGACCAGGGCCTTTCCCCCTTTTGCAGTGTGTGACGCCAGCAAGGGGGACCAGCTGCTCATGCTGCGGCGCATGAACATGGCCACGGAGACAGAGCAGATCTGCCCCATCTGCTGTGGTGTGCCACGTAACAACACTTACGTGATGCCCTGTGGTCACCAGTTCTGCCTGGGCTGCATCCTGTGCTGGGTACGCAGGAAGCCAGAGTGCTCAATCTGCCGACAACCGGTAAAGAAGGTCTGCTTTCGTCTGTTTAGAGAAAATCGCTATCTAAGCTGTGTCATCAGAGACCCAGAAGAGTTGCCAGACATTAGCAGCCAGGCAGGCACAGCTCCCAGCCGCCCGGCCCAAAACAGCCCCCATCACCCCATGGCATCCGCTGCACCTTCTCCACAGGGGACACTGTCCCCAGATGAGCAGAGGACTGCAGGGCCAAAGGCAAAGCCAGTGGGTGGCATCCTGCCCGATGTCTGGGCACAACTCTTCCAGAGACGGGGGTATCTTCTTCAACCCGTGCTGCTGCCCTGGCTGCGTCAGGAGCTGCAGGCAATATGTGGGCCCCGCTGGTGGCAGGCACGTCGTGCAGAGGCCAGAATCCTGCACACCCTGTGCGTCAGCGGCCCGGTTGCGGAGGCCATGGTCCAGGTGCTGCAGCCTGACCTTGGGGAACGTGCAGCACCTCTGGTCCACAGTGTCATCAAGATCATCGTGGACCAGTGCAGCCAGGATGCCCGGGGCCTGCTGCACAACCTTCCTGTGTGGGAAGAGGATGACAGCTCTGGGGCTAGCTCCAGCTCCACCAGCCCCAGCCCCACCAGCTCCCGGTGGGGGACTCCCCCCTCCAGCTCCACCAGCCCCAGCCCCACCAGCTCCCGGTGGGGGACTCTCCCCTCCAGCTCCACCAGCCCCAGCCCCACCAGCTCCCGGTGGGGGACTCTCCCCTCCAGCTCCACCAGCCCCAGCCCCACCAGCTCCTGGTGGGGGACTCCCCCCTCCCACCAGTCCTCCTCCAGCAGCTCTGCAGGCTCCGATGGGGAGAAGGAAGCCGGCACCTCGGAGGCCGCCCTCCACGGGGGTCCCAGCAGCCCCCCATCTACTCCTGTCCTGGCAGAGCAGGAGCAGCCCCAGGAGGAGCCGGGGCAGGCGGCGGTGGCAGGTCCCACTGCCCAGGGCTGCAGCCACATGCCCTCCGCTCCCGGCCACAGCAGGGACCGCTCAAATGGGGGGTCCCGGCGACCGCTAAAGAGGAGGGCCCCTGGCCCCCAGGACTCTGCCCAGCCCTGCAAGAGACTGTCCCACCATCAGCACTAGCAGGGCTGCAGCAAGTCTTTTTTCAAGGAAAAGACAATAAATTGCTATTTCTCTGACCCCGTCTCTGGGTGCTGCTTTCTCCCTCTTCTCCTGGTGCCTGTCCCTGTCCTACCTGCCCCACTGTGGGTGACACTCGCCTGCTGGGGGGCATCACCATGGGCCCCCAGAGGCCCAGGGCCATGCCCGTGGTGCCTCCTCCTGCAGAAAATCCTGCTGCAGCCGCCCACCTGCCACGCAGCAGATGCCGAGGGCAGAGCGGGCAGGAGGGGAAGGTGGTTCTGTCACAGGTCCGATGGGGACCCGACTGGACAATCCAAGGGTCGGGGTGAGCTGTAACCTTGACCCCTCCAGCACTTGTCTCTGCACCCCACAGAGGGTGACACAGCAGGAACCCCTCCAAGGTGGGGAGATGTTTGTCCTGCGGGACGTGTCTGTGCCTGTGCCGGGGTGTTCACGTATGCCTGCGCAGGGCTCAGTTTCGGGCATCTCTGGAGGCAGTGAAGAAGCCCGCTGTGGAAGGGAGTGACCTGCCAAGGAACAGGCTGAATAACCCCTGAGCTCCCCTGTTTCTCATGCTGCTCATGCTCAACAGAGCGGAGGGTGGGGACAGGGGCCGGCCGGGGAGGGAAGGGGAGAGGATGGGAGCGGAGCGCCAGCCTGAATCCCAAACAAAAATTCGTCTTTGTTTAACGAAAGGTGGGAATTGCGGGTGGCAGAAGCCGGCGCTCCGCTTGCTTTGGACACTGAAGACTGCAGCTACTGCAGAAGACTCCTGCTTCGACGAAGCTGTGGCACTGTCTCCCAGAAAGACAAACGGACACCCCTTTGCCTCCTGCAGCTTATGAGAAAACTTAAACACCTGCCCGAGACATGAATACCTTAATAGCAACCCGGCAACTCTATAACAAAGGGGACGTTTCTGCCGTCCAGCTTCTTTGTAATCCTGCCCCAAGGTCATACCCAGCACCTTCCTCTGACACTGCAGGGGAGCAAGGCAGGCAGGAAAGAAAGGGTCATTGCGATAGTTTCCTGCTGGCAAAAAGGAATAGAGTAGCACTAGCATGATTACACCTTAATTTTATTACAGCAAATGAATACTGTGCTCATGTAATTCAGGGCTAGTAGAGGAGGGTGGACAGGATTGCAGCTGTGTTATTTTATCCCCAGAAATGTCCTGTCTCTTTCCTGGAACCACTGTCACTTGGAAGGAGAAGGAGAGGTCTTCCTGACCCCTGCACTTAAGGACTGAGCTCAGGCTGAGACAGTGAGCACAATGAAACAGCCGAGTTAGGTCTGTTATTAGGGCATGAATGCCACCTACATTTTCACCATAAAAAAGCACCATTAGTCAACAATAAGACCTGCCAGTTGTGCTGTGTGTTTCTGCACCTCTTCAGAACTCTTCTGAGGCACCGCTGCCTACCAGGTAGCGCCTGCCCTGCATTAACTTCTGAGAGGGAAGTAAAGACTTTCGTTTTTACCGGTGGCCAAAAATGAGGCGAAGGCACAAATCTGGACTTGGAGTGCTTCTACGTCGGCTTCTCTTCAGACTTTCTGAGTCTGTGTATGTTGACACTCCCCTCAAAACAGAGTTATTTGCAAGATGCAAATTTAGAATTTGTTAGAAATTCAAGGAATTAAATGTTCCTCCACAAAATCAGGTGTTGGAGGACTGGAATTTCAGTGGTTTTAAGAGAAAAAAGATGTTACCCAGGTTGGTGGGGTTGATGGTTTTTTTCCTGCCTACCAGCAGATGATCTTAGTTAACACCTATCTGAATAAAAACAGAATCTGAATCAGAGCAACAGCTTTCTTTTCTTTGTAAACTCTTATGCTGGGACTTTTTTAAAGTGAGGGGTTTGTAATCTCTTGCTGTATTTTTAAGCCTAGGTACCTCAAATACTACTTGAAATCGCTGAGTAGGGAAGGATGCTCTGGAGAAAACAGAATTGTCAACATGCCATTCGTTTGCACTGTGCATGTGAGTTGAATGATGAAAGCAGATGCAGACTGTAAGGTACGTTGTTAAAGGCTGAAATAAATCCACAGCCTTGGTTTGAAGTCAGTGAGGTCACTGTTCTGGTTTTCGTTCTCTTTTGGCAATTTTGGCCATCTACTTACTTGCTTGAACTGTGGAGTGAACGATAAATGTGAACTGATGTAAGAGTAAACACTTCATCTCCTACTCTACAAAGTGTTGGTTAATGTTTATAGGCATATTCAGTTATCTGAGAAGAAGTGTGTATCTTCCCACAAATGCAGGGGAGGAATGGAGGGGCAGAGACTCTCAGAGTTCACAAAGACATCAGATCGTGAAGAGCCTTGTGAAGACATTACATGGTGAAGGAACTAGTTATTTATGAAGGGAAATGGTCATTTTAATGAAAGTTTAATACTGCCATATGTTGCTCATCTTAAATCCCAGGCTCCTGAAACAAGGCGATCACATGTGAACCTCTACTTTCCTTGTTCATCAACACTGTTGTTAAAAGTGTTGACCCTAACAACTCAAAGGGAGAGAGCTGCCAGATGCAGAGCTTCAAACCTTTCCATTTATGCAAGCTTCTTGATTTCAGAAAGTTGTGCTTCATCTCTGAAAGTGCTTCTGTTGGAGCCCTGACTGACATGATAAATCATGAAGCTCATCAGTGTTCTGGGATTTTTTTCAATGAATGAAGCATGCAGACAGAGAGTGTAATTGTCACAGTGCCTTAGCCTGGCAGAGATCAGGTAACAGGAGCTCCACTTGCACCAAAGGAGGAAAGCCGTAAGTCTCACATCCTTTGTCTCACCCTCAGCCCTTTTCCACTGCACCACCCTATGGATACCCCATGTTCCTTACCTTTCTCATCTCCTGTGCGTTGGGCTTTTGGCAGTACTCTTCACCTTCCCATTTTCCCACTCTGTTCATACACAGATTCTAGGAAATGCTGAAATGATAGTAAAAGCAATTTGATGTGCGGGAAGGTAAAAGTAATCCAACTGGTATGTTTAGGTCAATTCCCTGCTTTGCCATCAGCTTCGGGTGCCTTCATCTACATACTCTGTGACACTAGCCCAGTGCGTCTATGGCCTACCTGCCCTCAAAGGCAACCAGGTTCATGAATTGCAAGGTGGAACACAAGCTCAAGATCCATTCAGGAAATAAAAGGAGGCTGAACCTGGGTTTCTTCACATCTTGGGGTACCCCTAACATCCAAGGTAGAGTATAAGGTTGGAAAGGTGGGGGTACAGTACTACGTCGTGCTTTATTTTGAGAGACAGAGGGTCATACCAGCCCTCTCTCTGAAAGGATGCCCCAGGTAGACTCTCCTCTCTTGGTTAGAGGTGGGAACATCCTGGCAACACCGAAATCCTCTTGTGAATCTAGCCCTCACTCAGAGCTGGTAGCTAAGAGCTACTAGAGCTCGTAGCTCACGACAGCAGCGAAGAACTGGAAGCTCCTCAGGTAATGCAGCTGTAATAACCAGTTACAGAACCTCCATCCACAGGCCTGAATCCTTTGGGGTGAGCTAAGAGGACTTCTGATAACAAGGCCATAGTCTGTAGCAGTCCGTAGTAGTCTGTAATGCCTAGCAGGCCTGGGAGAGTTTAAAATCACATGGGTTACTTTATGCTTTGATCTCGAGTGGTTGGAAGCAGGATACGAGATGCAGTTTGCAATAACAGTGCAAGGATCTGGCACAAGTTCCACTTTCTTCTGCAGGGAGCCCTTATTTAGTGAACATATCTATTTTGTCACAATTTCCACCTGAGAAATACGTGCAGCTTTGGAACGCTGTTGGCCTGCAGAGCTGCCCAAAACTGAACAGTCCCATTTCAGTTTCTAATCAACGCACAGACATGCAGATGGGTACGTAGTGCAGGTGGGATGGTTCCACTGTTAGAAGGCAGCTTTAAATGAGAGCAGTGTATGAAATGAGGCTATTGGTGCTGCTCTGGAGGAAAGAAATCTTTTCCTTTAGCTCTGTGATGCATGAAGTACCGCAAGTTTGCAGAGAGACCTTCCTTTCCCTCGTGCATAAAAATGCTCCCAGGACCTCAAAACAGCATGTATAAATGGCCCTCGTTATCCTCTTACAGAGCAAGTCCAGAGCCACTCCTTGTTGGCCAGCTCAGCCTCACAGGGGCTCTTCAACATTGTGCAGGTGACTACAAAATCCCAGGAGTTCTCAGTCTGGGAGCAGATCTTCAGCAGCCCATAGTGGGACTATGGCATTAGAGAACCTTCTTGGACCTGTTTGAGTCTGCTGTGATATTCCCAGTTGATGTCTGGGAAGTTAAAATCACCCATGAGGACAAGGACCGTTGATCTAGAGATAGGGCAGTGCTGATCGCATTCTTCTTTAAATGTCTTTCAATAGCACCCAGTATGATCTTCGCCTTTTCTCTCCCCTTTCTTGAAGCGGAATGCCAGAATAGCTGAACGTGGTGGTTTTTGGCCTGTGTTCCCTGCTATGCCATTGAACCAAATTGTACACTTGTACTTGTTAGAGACTAGACCTTGTAATAAAACCTCTTGCATTTACATGCAAGTAATGCACCACTCCAGACCAAATCCTGTACGGCCTCTTCTCTTGGGGGCTCCAGGACTAGTTGTCTTAGGCAGCCGTCATTTATTGCACCCAGAGATGTTCTCTCTGCACTTCATTCTTCAGAAGTCATGGACCCAGTAGTAGATGGACCTGAAGATGGACCAAAAGAACAAGCTCTGACCCTGGAGCCTCACATCTAGACGTTGTATGATGTCTGCTGCCTTTGTGCCCAGCAGCAGGTTGTACTTTAATTTCACAAGCCCAGTTACCCAGCTCTAATAAGAGAACCTCCTGCCAGCACCAGCTGCTTCTTGCTGTCCCTTGCGCTCTCTGCTGCCTCCAAGGTGCACTGTGGTCCCAGCTGGAGGATGGGTCTCCCCTAGGAAACTCGGGCAGTCTGAGGAGGGCAAAGTCTGCAGAGGATCTTTGAGGCTGGATTTCTTTTTCTTCTCTATGTGTATATATAGAAAAGTGCAAAGCAATCATCTCTCAACAGGAGTCTTACAGCCCAGCCACAGGGCAGGCAAAAGTTTGGGCAACAGAGTTTGGAAACACTTGAGCCAACTTCAACATATACACCAGTTCTGAGGGGTAAGGGCAAGGGAGCACAAGTGGACCTTGAAGTCAGAGGTGCATCAAAACTGTGGGATTCTGTCTTCACTCAGAGTGCCTGGTAGAGAACACTAAGCATTATTTATTGGTGTGTAGAGTACAAGGATGTCCCCAAAGTATGTACTGGCTACCCAGCCTTAGGAGTTTACTATTATGCTGTGTTATCTCAAAAATCTAACTATATAAGCCATTTAGTAACAATTTTTCTTCTGGCAAGTCTCTCGATGTTGGTAGATCACTCTTTGCATCCATTAATAATGTGGAGAAAGCCAAGATTTGGGCTTTCTTTCATAGCTAAACGACAGTTTCCTGAAAAGAACAGTTGAAGGAAAATCTGAGAGCCTTTTACCAGTGAAGTCAGGAGATAAAAATGATATGAAAATCAACCTTCCAAATCAATTTCCCAACACCTTTGCCTCCGCCTGCCTCCCCATGGCTTTTGAGGAGCCGGAATGAATCAGCAGCTGCCTGCCCTGTCCTAGGGCATCCCTGGGGTGCAGCACTGTCCTCAGACATGTTATCCACTGCTGTCTGCTGTCCTGTAGATGGTGTTTGAGCTTCTGCAACAACTGCTCGGGATGGTGGGTGACAGTTTTGAAGGATTATCCGTCAGTCACCGCTGCCTCTGAGTTGCCCGATGCCCCACGTTCCCCACAGACACCAGGCAAAGTGCTGGGAAGTGATCTGCTGCATCTCCCCTCTCCTCTCCCCTGGCCTCTGTCAGCCTCATTTCATGCAGGGGAATGTTTTCCATGATCATGGCTGCCTTCACCCTCTGTTTGGGGAGCTGGTCTTGATGAAAATGAAGAAACAAATGTGAGATATGGGCTAACACGCTAAACGGGATTGATGCTGTGAAGTCAGCAGAAGGCCAGTGCCATGTAAAATGAAAGTAGAAGAGGAGTAGATCACCTCAGAAACTGGGTGTGTTGTTGCAGTACTGTCTAAATGCATCTTCAGCTATACAAACTGTGGTTACAGCCTCACTGGAAGCTGGAGGTGTCACAGCACACTTCTAGGTGATTTAATACCAGCCATGCAGGCCTGTGTGGGCTGCAAGTACAAACAAGAACAAGTTTGAGGGTTACTAGGTTTCACAAGTGGGTAGGAGGATTGCAATGCTGTCCTGGGATCTGGAAGTTAAGGTGAAGTTGAGACAGCCTTGCTCCATAGCCTGACACAGGTATTGCCTTGAGAGTCCCTTCCCCAAGCTCACGGAGGGACTTGAGAGAGAACGATTTGCCCTCCTCTGGCCTACTGCCTTGCCTGTAAAAAGGAAAAAGAACCTTTCTTGCTTCAAAACCACATCAAAGGAGCTACTGTTTGCCATGTGAAAATTAAATACCTGTCCAAATGCAGCTGTTTCCTTTTCCCATCTGATACCCCACCTGTGTGTCCAAGTCTGGGTGTTTAATGTCTTTGAACCCACCTGCAGACTTGTTACATCATGTGAAAACCATCCTTCAACTGCAAGATCTTTTTGGTGCATCCTGAGATCCAGGGCTTGTCTCGGCATTGCCCCTACTCTTGTGGGAGTTAGAGACAAGGAACAGCACCTGCTATAGACCTTCCTTGGTTTCAGCCAAAACCAATTGTGAGGACAGCCCCGAAACGCCCCTCAAACCGAGCACGAGGAGCAAACCAGTGTGCAGAGCTGTGATGGGGCTGCTATTTCCAGCACAGCGCCAAACAGGTGCCTGGGTACACGAGTTCTGGGGGTGTGATGGCTCTGAGTGTTTCAGAATTCCCTTGTTTCCCCTTTATCTTCTAACACTGACTTGTTTCAGATCTGCTGAGGGTTTTCCTGTTGGCTGCTGCCCAGGGAATGTTCACTGAGACTTGGGAGCTTGTATATTATGACAGAACATTCATTTGGAAAGGAAACATATCCCAGGCCCAACCCTACCGAGCGCTACGGACTTCCAGGATACTCACAGGTGTTCTCTTCTGTTGACTGCAGTGGGTGTAGGACTTTTGTCTGCCTAGAGTCTCAACTTTCAACTCTTGGGGTGTTACAGTGTAACTGAGGGGAGCTTTCAGTTTTTGATTATTCATGTGTGCAAGTGCAGTAATCTGTAGGAAGGAGTTTTTTAAAAGGAAATTCTGGCAAGACAAATCTTCATTTCAATACCTTGTTTCAGATGTCACGTGTCCTGCTCCAGCGTACTGTAAGGAGTAACAGTGTATAATGGAAACTGAACTGCAATGTTTTGACTGACATGTCACAGTTTCACAAAAAACATTATTTGTCAGTGCTTTTCAAATGTCCTGTCTGTGTTTTGAAATGCAAGAGGAATTTTTTCTAAGGCGGAAGTTGCAGGAGGATGGGAGTTCCCTTGCTGTATAACTCCACCTAATGAGATGTAACCCACCAAGTTCTTGGACCAGGGATTTGTCAAAGTGATGAAATACAGCCTCATCTTCTGCCCTGTGAATTTTCAGATTGTGGGGGCTTTTGATCTAGAGAAGAGCAAGCGTGGTGTGGCACTGAGTGAGACCTTTAATGTCTTCCACATCCTTGACTGAGTGAAAGGGATGTGCAGAATTGGTGGGCAGCTGACCATCTTATGTCAGCTCAAGACAAGCAATGACATTGAGAGCTGTGGAGTCATTCTGGGTTTGTATCAGTGGGATTAAAGGTCAGTTAGATGTGAGGCAGAGTATTTCACAGGTCACAGCACCTCCTGGTTGTTACCATACTCTGCTCTTCACGTTTCCTTTCTGGAACAGCTGACTGTTCTTCCAACCTCCATCCACCCCTTGACAAATGTTTCTTCTGATTTCCCTTGGAGCAATTCTCATTGAATCTCTCATTATAGGTTTACCAGTATGCATTAGAGAGAGTGAATTCTGGTGTGAATTACAGCTGCTATTTGCAGATTGCACTCTGGACCCGTGCTGCGGGGCAGCAGCCACCAAAGGCCACCCACACCTCAGGAGAGGGAGCACCTCTTGCCCATGGGGAGCAAGCTGGGCACTCCTCAAGCCTTCCAAGTCGTCTGTGAGCCACTTTGTACAATGGCATGTAGGCAATTTCATCTTCTGCAAGAGAGGGCAATTTGCAACTCTCCCTTTTTCCTGAAGTAGTGATAAAATGCCAGCCGATATTCTGTATATTTCTGTCATGTCCTCCCATTCCTCTCCTGCTTTTTTCAGTCTTCTTTTTTCCCTTAGAAGCAGCTTCTTTCTCCTCCTAATTTCTGTCACTGTTTCCTGCATTTTTCTCACATTTTTGCTATATCCATTTTTTAAAAATAACCAAATGTTAAATGAATTCAGTATCTAAGCAATATTTACTGTACTGTTTGACATTGTAGTCTACTCCACTTACAATTTTTCCTCATTAGGCAGTCACTACTTTGCAATGAACAAAGGTTTTCACCACCTTAGGCAGTCACTACTTTGCAATGAACAAAGGTTTTCACCACCTGGCCCTGAGTGCTATCCACAGCTTTCTTTATGTGATTATATTTCATTCTACTATTCATCACTGAATGTCTACTTTTAGTGCATATTATGTTGCACCAAATTCACCAGTGCTGAATTAAGATGGTAACGGAGTTATCCAGTGACCATACTATGAACTCTGTCTTGGCTTTGTCTTGTCCTGGACAACCTAAACAATGTACAGAAGTTCCCGTCTTCATGACTGCTGGTTTTTGTTGCATGTTTTTCAAGGTGAGGGTGGGGTGGGGGAAGTGTTATGAATTTTAAAAGAAATCCTTTGTCTTCCTGCCTCGTTTCATGTCTCTTTGAATCTATAAAAGCACTTTGCATCTCATCTGTAACTATATGTCATTAAACAGCCTTTTGTGGTGAACTTTGCCAGAAGCTTTGGAAACTGTAAATAACCATGCCAGCTTGTTTCCCTTCTCCCTACCATTGTTCTGATTACAGTAATAAATCACAAGTGAATTCCTGTTGAAGAACACCCAAGTCCACGTGGCTTGAATGACAAATTTTGAAGGAGATGAGGAGTCAGTAAATTATTTCAGAGAAAACTTTCATTTTGATCCAATCCTGAAGATTTCCTGAATTTCATTTGAATTTTCTGGATAGTTTCAGCTGAAAAGAAAAAACAGAATGGACTTTTTTTCCCCTCCAAATTATCTGGTGGAATTACAAAGAGCCTTTAATCTTTGGTTTGCAGAGACCCCAGCAATATGACCTCAACCAAAACCACACAAGAAACACCTGTCTACTCTGGTCATTTCTCTAGTTCCTCCTTGCTGCGTGCCTGGACTGCAGCATCCTCATTTCTCCCTCCTGTAAGACAGGGAAAATAAAAGCCTTATTCAGAATGCAGGGGAAATACTTTTCTTGTGCTTTCTAAGGAATCAGGAAGAATTTTCAGAAATCGTGTCATGGTTGCTGCATTATATATGTAATGAAGTCTGCATTTTCATGTAGTACATCATCAAAGTTCATGATATTTTTTGCAGAAATGTGATTCTGCAAAGCTGGAAATAAGTGTGTTTTACCATGATGCTTAAAAATACTGTTTTATAGGCTGTGTTTGTTAATTCCAAACATTCCCCAGACATCATACACATCTGAATATATTCAATTTGCATTAGGAAATAGGAACTAGGGAGTGAACTTGCCTGTGAACTTTAGATTGAGAGGCTATGAAAGGAAAGAACAAAGAACTCGCTTTTGCTTGTAAACACCGCACAAGACTGGAAAAAACCTTTCTGTTACAGCCAATTTTGAAGAAAAGATGAAAATATCATTCTGTTTCATAATCCTCACAAATGTCCAGAGTTTCCAGTCTCTTCTTTTTTGTGGGAAGTATGTTTCTCTGTAACTGCCAGTTAAAAGGTCAGTTTCACTCCAAATCTTGAAAGGAAAAAGTGGATAAATATTGAAAAAGGAATTAGACATGTAACTTAATCAAGATATTGTCACAAAGCGTATTTCACCTAAGTTATCACTTTAAGGAGGATGCTTTTTTTCTTAATAGAAACAGATCTTTGATGACAAGAACCTGTCGGGGTTACCATTAGCCGGGGTCCTTATTTCTCCATGCAGGAACAGGAACGACACAACACCAATGTGATGATCAGATCGTCCATCTTTATTTTTCCAGTCCTAGTTACATTTATATTCTACTAAGTTCCGTACACGCACTCATCTATATTCTAATAGGCTACAGGTTATCTACATGCGCTGTTCATGCGCCTCTACAAGCATTTGCATTGGTTAATTGCAATTAGCACGTAAAGCCCAAAACTTGCCAAAAACTCCCCTGTCTCATACCCTGTTTTGCTCAGACTTGTGTGCTTTTGCTGACCACAGGTGTTTCTCACTTATCTGCTATCTTGTGTGTTTTTGCCAGCCTTATTTTGCTGGCCTTGTCTTCGTCCTTGCATTCTTCTGCCTGCACTAACTTTTCCTCAGTGCGGCCCAGACTCCTACAAAGAACCTAATAAAAAATAACTGATATGACTTTTTCATAATGAAATGCATCAATGAGTCCTGACTTCCCAGAAGCTGATGTGGGGAAAGCATAAATATAAATAATAAAACCCCAAGCGGATGTTCAAAGCATCTAGAAGGGGCAATGGGAATTTATAAAGAAATGCAGTTTTAGTACAATTGCTCCGCTATTATTGTCATTTAAGTACATTAGCGCAAAATGTATTTATTAAAGAAAAATATTTTCAAAAAAGTAAAACCTTTTATGCAGACCTGATTCTTGAGTAGAAGAAAATTCTTGAAGCAATTCTCAAACAAAACAACTGGGAATGATGCCGCAGCTTTTACATACCACAAGAGAGTAATAAAGGTCCACATGTGAAACCTGTGGAAAAAGTAAGGAACAGAATTGAAACCGAAAGTTACTACGGAAATTCTATATGTGTATTTTTAAATTTAGTTCCGGGGACCTGTGAATACCTCTGCATGCTTAGCGTTGTCCAAGAGAGTGATTCCATTGTAAAACCACGGAATGCAGGCGCAGTCCTCCACTGCTGAAGTACTGGGAATTCTGCCTTTGGTTTGAGCAGACATTGTAAGCTGAAGCTGGGTCTCGTCATCAGCCACCCTGCCTTCAAGCTCCGCAGGCGCACAATGACCCTCACCCCAAGATGATGGCATGGCTGTTTATCATGAAGAGGTAGCCACACTGTGGGGCTCCTAGGACAGAGAAGAAGTCCCATGGAAAAAGCCAGTCATGCCATATTGATGTTTCTCCACAAACAGCCAATCTTCACCTGTGGAGCAGGTTTCTGGAAGACTGACCACCTGTGCCTGTTTCCAGGCACAGCGCCCAGGCCCAGCTCAGGCTCTCCTTGCTGTGTCCCAGCTGCCCCTGCTGCAACACGCCCCGTCCCTCTGGGACTGGCACATCCGAACTGCAGGTGAAGAAAGCTGGAAACAGGACAGAGGTGCAGTGCTTCAGGGAAATAGTCCTCCAGCCAAGGCAGGGAGCAGCTGCCTGCCTTTGGTCTGTCCATGAGTAAGGAAACCAAGGCTCAGGACCATTTATTTCTGGAAGAATTATTGCTGGTTTGTTGAGTAAAAGCTCCATTTCATATATCCTACCATTATTTCTTATTTTTGAAAAATGCTAAAGACCTGTTTCTGGAGGATTAGCAATAGGTTACTCTCTATAGCAGGAATTAAGTCTGTACACTTCCAGGATGTCTACACAGACAAGGAAAAAATTGAAAAAGGGGAAAAGTCTTAGGCTAAATTTGAAAAGATATTGAAATGCCATAACTAATCTTCCTGGATCATTATTAGTGGATCACAGAAGGGAATAAAATATAGCTTAAGATAAATTTAAATGGCAGAGAAATGGAAAATTCTGTTTGCCTGGCATTCATCAATTTGATAATAAACTGAGACACGCTAGCAGTAAGACTTGAGATGGCAATAGTTAAACCAGTCTAATCTCCTGAAGAACCTCTGAGAAATACACTTTCTGACTGATGAATCAGGGCTTCAGGACAAGCTGTGATAGACAGTGTGGAAGTTGCAGCAGACTCATGAGGGGGAAGGTGAGCCCAGCACCAGGAGAAGGAGGAGAAAGCATCATGGGAGGCAACAACGGCAATGCCAGCCGCACTGTGTGTAACAAGAAACTAAGACTTTTCTTGCAGTTTTCATGGTTTTATTTCCTTCCTTCATAATGAGGTTACTAACAAGCACCTCCACGTCCCCTTGGGGGCTGGCGCACACCCCAGCTGCTGGCCGGCCCTGGTTTCGCCGGCTTCTGCCACCCTAGCGTCGCCGGCGGCGTGGTCTCTTGTGGGCTGGGGAGTCCTGGGAGCAGCTGGCCCTCCTCTTTGGGCGGCGCTGGGGCCCGCCAGGTGAGCAGTCCCTGCCCTGGCCAGCAGTGGAGGAATCTGCCACCGTCTGCCTCAGCTCCTCACGGGACTCATCCTGCACCCCAGAGTTGGGGGCAGGAGTGCCCCCTGGGGAGGCGGTGGGGCCAGGGGTGGCCGCAGGGCTGTGCTCCTGCTCCTCGGCAGCCTGGGGGTCCAGGACCTCCAGCTGCCACATGAAGTGCTCCCTGCACCGCTCTCTGACAACGTCGACCAGCTGGTGCACAAACGTCACCGTGTGGTGTTGCAGGAAGGGCTGCATCTCCCGCACCAAGGCCTCCTCGTCTGGCCCGTAGCAGCACAGATGTGCAATGATGGTGGTCTGTACCACATCCACCACCCACCAGCGTTCCCTGTACATCGCCAAGAGCTGCTGCCTCAGCCAGGGCATCAGGGGCTCCAGGATCTCTGTGGAGTCCCGGAAAAGGCCCGCCCAGACACGGGGCAGAAAGCCACCCACGGGCACTGGATCCGCAGCCCGCTGGTGGCTGGCAACTGATGGATGGGAGGAGTGCCGCCGAAGAATCATCTCCAAAAAGTCTTCCTCTGACCGCACAGAGTAGGTGATGGAGTTGACAGTCTGTCTGCAAAGGGGGCACGACTGTTTCATCTTTGCCCACCGCACAATGCAGCCCAGGCAGAACTGGTGGAGACAGGGGGTCGCATAAGCAACACCATCTTGGGTCTCGCCACAGATGGGGCAGCTCCACTCGCTCCCTGCAGCCATGGTTGCTTGTTAGGGCAGTTTGGGGAGAGCTGACAAGGAGCTGCTCCTCATCGCTGGCATCACACACTGCAAAATGGAGAAAGGCCCTGGTCACTCACTGTCCTGGTGAGGGGAGGGGAGGAAGAAATGCCCAGGACCCTCGTGAAGGACACCCTCCGGCTCCCCGAGCCCCTTTGCCCACCCCGGGGGGACGCTTCCCCACACACCTCACCTCCGCTGCCGCAAGCACCCGGCGGTACCCGGCTGCCTGACCCAGGCAGGGCCGGGGAAACCCAGGGAATGGCTCCGGGACAGGCACCGAGAGCTGATGATAGCAGCTCCCAAAGCACCACCCAGCACCAGGATCAGCCTTGCTCGACCCTCCAGACCTTGCAGGCACGCTCGGCAGGAGCCCAGGCACGAGCCAGAGTGGGCTGGGCTCTGCCAGCGCACGAATATAAGCAGTGAGGGACGTGAGGTCACATTTCATCATTCACTGACATCACAGCCCACCGCACAGTGACGTGACACAGTGGGCCGCCTGTCTCCATGGTGCTTGCACATGTAGTGCTCTGACTGGTACTGTCACTTGTGCAGATAGAAAATGTAATCATTCCCATTTTCCTTGAACTTGGAAATGAGCCACTCTTCTATGGCTTATACAGGTTCTACTGCAAGCACAAGTTGTCTAGAAGTGACATGGCAGAAGCATGGCAGATGAGAAACCACCATCAGTAATCCATGTTGGGAAGCTCAAAATCAAAGGCACAGTTTGCACAGAAGATGCCCTGGTTATGGCAGAAACACAGTTCTCACTTTCAGAGATCTGTGGAGAGTTGTTCACTACAGGAAACTGACGCCCAAAAAGGTTTTCGCTGCATTTCTTTCCCTAGTTGTCACATATAGCTTAAGTTAAATTTAAATGGCAGTACAATGGAAAATTCTGTTTGCTGGGAATTCCTCCATATGATAAGCTGAGAGACACATGGGAAGTAAGACTTGAGATGGCAATAGCTAAAATAGTGAAATCTCCTGAAAAACCTGTGAGAAACACACTCCGATGAGTCAGGGCTTCAGCGGAAGCTATGGTGGACAACGTGGAAGTTTCAAAGCTGTTTATAAGAGGGTTTAGCACAAACTATGGAAGAATACGTTTTTAAAAAAGGTGGATTTGAAAAGGATTATTGGGTTTGCAAAGTTATGCCAAGTTTTGAAAAACAGTTAAAGCCTGGCTTTAACATCCCGCTTTCTGCATTTCCAAACTCTGGCCCGTGGATCACACCACCCACCTCCAGCTCGCAGAGGGAGAGATACTGGTGCTCCTTTTTGTGATATCACTGGTTATGAAACCAGTGCTGACACCTGTGATATCTGAAACCTTGCCATGGTACCACATTAAATAAATAGGTTAAAATCTTTGTTTTACCAGGCAGCAACGTTTTGGCTTACCATTTCCCCCGAACCTAGAATTAACCTCCTCCAAAATTTGCATTGCTTTCTTGCATTTTATGCATTGGTCACAATTTGCTCCTATCCCAGACCAGGCAGAAACACCCAGCAGAGATACAGTCCTAGTATTGTGAGCTAACAGCATGCCAGTCAGACCGGGAATATTTGGAGAACAGATTTCCCCAAACGGCCTGTGCCTCCACTCCCTTCCTCCCCACACGCTGCCCTCTGATCCACGCTCGCTGCTGCTGCATCTCCCACACGTGGTACCTGCCTCACCTCAGCCACCTACGCCCGATTCGGCTTTCCCACGTGGGCCAAAATGAAGTGCGCAGAATAATGAGGTGAAGGACAGCACAAGTGTATGAATCTGGAGTCGTGTGTCACAGCAACTCTGAATTGATATGTCAGCAGATGTCACAGCCTCCCCGAACATTTTTGGTCATTCCCAGTATTTTCCTCCAACTTCTCTTTCCTTTAGCTTCCATTTCTTTGCTCTTAGAAAAACACTGTGCAGCATAACCAGAGCTACGGACTAGTTTTTCCTTTATTCAATCTATATCATTAAACAGGAGATTAACGCTGACTTCTGAGCTCTCCTCACCTTTGTGAAGACCCACAGTAAGAACATCGCTGTCTGAACACGGAAAAGTGCTCCAAAATGACACATCCTTTGCGATGCTGTGAAAGAGTTGGGTTCAGTCAGAGCATTTGCAAGTGTCAAAGGACACTTCAGTATAGAAAATTTCCTTATAGGTAATAAGGAATTAATAGAATAGTCTGCTAAAAGGACAGGTATAAATGCTAATGAGCAGAAGAGAGCAGCCTTTATCAGTAAGACACAATGAGAAAGTTGTGTGCAGAGAAGCAAAAGATAATTGCATTTGTTGACAGCAAAAGAACATTTAACCAGCTAAAGATGGCAAAGAACTAGGAAAATAATGAAGAATTGAAGAAAATATTACATTGTCCTTTGGGTTTTTATCTTTAAATTTAATTCCCCCCCCCCTTTTTTTTTTTTTCCCCCAAGGCAGTGAATTCCTGTTCCCATATAAAGACTCCAAGGTTAACAGACTGAAATACCTGATCTTCCTGTCTGCATGAAAGCAAGATCCAGTTTAACATGGAAAAGTGCTCCAAAATGACACATCCTTTTCAATGCTCTGAAATAGTTAGCTAAGTAAATGATGTAAATGAACAACAAGACACACAGACTGCTCTGAAAAAGCCAGCAGATGAGAACTTTCCCTCTGGAAATGGGAAGTTGCATATTTAATAGAAAGCCCATAACCATGAGTTGTGTTGAGAAAACGAGTATTTACCTGTCTCTTCCAATGTTGGTGGTGTTGAGTGGAAGTAGTTGGTAGTTACTACATGATACTGTGTGCAAAATTTTATGCACTGAACAAGGACTGGGGAAAAAAATCTCTCGGGAAAAAAAATCCATAGGTCACTGCTAGCTTCAAATAATATCTCTTGCTCTGGGACAACCTGAACAGCAGATCCCCAGGTTCTAGGACAGTATTCAGGGGAGGGCTATCATGCTCCCTCAGGAAAAATACCATTTTTCCCAGGTGTGAGGTATTGATCACAGTCAGCGATAGGCCTGTGAGCTCACCTCTCTATAACACGACCCCGTTCAGTGGCTGCTTTTTCCCTGCAAAGCCACAATGAGCAGCCAACTTCCAGCAGCTCCAATTCTAACGAGGAGTTGTTAAAGAGACTTCTGCTTCCCTCCACCTCCCTCAGAGTTTACTTTCTGGGTGTACAAATAGTAATTGGCAAGGCTGAAGAAGATCCTAAGGGTAAACACTATCATACAGAACCAGGTGGCATTGGGACTGTATGCATGCTATTTTCCAGCTTTCCATTCTCCCTGAGATGGGTTAAAGGGATGCTATGTATATTGTGATGAAACCTGTCTTCGGACAGATTTCCTCAGATTCTTTTAAAATCATGGAGAGGATCAAAAGCAATTGGTTATGTACAAGCACCGCACATAAGTGGGTGAAAGAAAAAGACTCCCTTCATATGACTATTTTTTCTCCTTCATAAAAGTTCATCCCTTCTCCCTGCCAGCACTCACTGCCTGAATGCTTCTGCTATCCAGAGGCTTTGGTTCATGATTTTCACATTTGCAGTCATTCAGTCTCTCCACAGACATGTGTTGTTTCTTCTTATAGGAGTCAAATTAAGGCAGCACAATGTGTAGGAGTTTGCTCATATGCAGGCCTTTATGGTACTTTGAACAACAACTGATGCACTACTGATACAACCGATATACTCTACCACCAGATTGCCAATTATTCATATAACCATAGTGATGAAGATGTTTGTTTCTTTTTTTCCTTTTTATCTAACTGCAAATGAATTGAGGCACTTTGGCAATGAACCAAGTTTCAAGTGAAGCTTCGGAAAAATACTTAAAATTGTATTTGGCAATATCCTAAAACATCATGCCACAGCAAGGAAGAATAAGCTTGGCTTCCTAACAAGAAATGCGCACTAAAAATGGTAATTTCCCTCTACTCTGAAGTGATCTAAGGATACCGATTTCATATATTACCATGCATTAAAAACCTTCTCATGGCTGAGAATGCAACAGGCCCTATATCAAGACTGAGATTTCACATGGCATGTGAAAAATTTCCCTATCATCATCCATTAACTTATAATCTTTCTCTGAATATTCTCATGATGAAAAAATGGAAAGTCAAACTATGAAAAGAAAATGCTGGTCTTTCCTATGGAATTTCTTTGGTTAATACATTTTCTGGCCCCTGAGAAAACTGATGGGATTCTTCCCAGTCAGATTTCAAAGTGAAGAAGTATGTTTATTGTAGTTGGTTTAGACAGCTGTTTTCTCCTAAACAGGCTTTTGTGAAACCTCAGCTTCCCTGGGAATTTCTAACAAAGGTTTTATGCAAAATTACTTACAGACATGTTCAGAAACAAGTGAACAAGTTCAGAAACAGTTCTTTCATTGATCATTTTATTGGCCCCCAAGAGCTGTAACTCCACATATCTGAGCTCCCTTAAAACCTCAGCTCCCAAGGCAGAGCACCATCCCACATCCAGGGAAAATCAAGGAAACAATCACTGAACAAATTAAGTCATGTTTTCACTTGCTGAGGGAATGAATTTCTGGGTTTCATGCTGTAGGAGAAATACACCCAACACACACACACACACTCATAGAGCTGTAGAAGACAGTTTCTTTTTCAGCATTTCCTGTGGAAGACTGATCCCAGGTAACATCTACTTCTTTTCCCTGCTCAGTTTTAAAGACACCCTGTGACCTAGAAGAGAAAGGTAAGAACCAATGCAGAGACAACACTCTTCAGCCCGAGCTAAAAAAGCTGAACTAGCTCCCCTGCACGTTATTTTTGCTATGTCTTGCCTGGCTGGACACCTACCATGATGAAAGAAATTCTCTCACGTTTTTGTTTGCTTAAACAAGTCAACTCCACAGCAAATTTCTTAAGAGGGAAAAACCACGGGAACAATTAAAAGGAAGGAATTCTTTCATTAATCTGTGTAACTTCCAATGCCTTAAGTGTGAATGAAAAAATTCTTCTTTCAATCTTGATAAGCTGCCAGCAATTTGGCTTTATTCTCCTAATATATTTCTGCTTCTAATTCATCTTTTCAGACTCAGACACATTTAATTCAGTTGTTAGTACTTACGATTAACACTTTTAGAAAAGCCATTTACTGTGATTTGGAATGTATTTCTTTTGGTAGAGTGTAAACAAAACCTCAGGAACAGGTTCAAGTAAAAGACAAACAGGAAATGACACCCCTGGTAGTACTACTGACACAGGTGAACAGCTCACACAATAGCATAGAATATTTGAACTTAAAATTAAGTTTCACTTTCTGCCAAGCTTCTGCATAACACTCGGTAGTGAGGATCCCAGCTGAAAGACTAGATAAGGTAATGGTTCAAAAATGGAAGACAGCCCGATACTGCTGGGCCAGTGATTAAATAGATCTCAAAGGGGACAAGAACTGAAATCCTTGTATTCTTCTATGTAGATAACTTCCACTGAGTGTTGATGGATAGTATGAAATGCTGAGCCTTAAGATAGCTGCAAATAGATTTCATAAGTATTTGGAATTGTTCTTCAAATGGCCTGACATATGGTGAATAAAGTTTACATTGACAAATGGACAGTAATACACAGCAGGTTCAAAAAAAACCCCAACATGCTGGGCTACTCATGAATGACCCAGGGTTCATTCTCAAAGCTGTAACAGTTGACTTCTTGTTAGCAAACAAATCATACATTATAAAGCTGCATAACCAAGTTGGTGTGAGGTGTTTAATAGCTCAGATGAAGATGTCTGGAATACCAGCACACATAGCTTCACTGCAGTGGCTTGTAATGAACAGAGCTCTCACACGTTTATAGTATTTTGTTTAAGGCCTACTCACACAAGTCCAGATACTATTTTCCCATCACGGAAATTTAGCTTTATGTTAATGTTTAAAAACATGATAGCAACCTCCCCATGCTATTCAGGAGTTGCTGGCTTTGCTGGTATACTCAGAAGGGGTAGATTTCTTGTGCCTCACAGGAAAACAGTAGTCCATGGTCATGCTTCTCCCTCCAGCTGCTAAGGTCCATGGATCTTAGCAACTGGAGGATTTGCTGTGTATCATGCATGTATGGGTAATTCCAAGTCCAGCCTGTCATGAGCTATTCGAAACATATGGTGGCAGTATTTGTGACAGAGTTTTCTTAGAAATCAGAAATCAAAGGAGAAGTTTGTTTTCACTGAGTCTTTCTTTAATTGCCTGTTAATCAGAAGGGGTAAACAACATGGGCTGTGGGGCTCCTGTTTGAACAGAATAGGGTATTTGGTACAAAGAATTTAAAAACTGTCAGACCTTGGATGTCTTTAAATGTGAATTTGTTCTATCCTCTTAATTTACTTGGTGATAACAGTGATACTGGCTTCAGAAATGCCACACTTTTTTCTGCTGCACTTTTTTATAAGCTGACTTTACTGTATAAAATTTCCAGGCTAAAGCTCTGATTTCATGAAAACTCTGTTTTTTTACCACACTGACAGAGGAAGCTGTTGTAGTTTGAGCCCAGAGGGCAACTGAGCACCATGCAGCCCCTCACTCACTCCTTCCTCCTCAGGGATGGGGAGGAGAAAATGCAACAAAAGGTCAGTTCATTACCCATTATTTCTGCCACTCCTTCCTCCTCAAGGGGAGGATTCCTCACACCCTTCCCCTGTGTTTCTCCCACAGAAGACAGCCCTCCACAAACTTTCTACTACATGATTTCTTCCCACAGGCTTCAGCTCTTCACAAACTGCTCCAGTGTGGGTTCCCCCCATGTGTGGCAACCCTCCCAGTGGCAGACTGCCCCAGCACAGGCTTCCCTCAGAGTCCCGGCCTTCTTCGGGCACAGCCACCTTCTCTGGCATGGTGTCCTCCACGGGCTGCAAGTGGGCATCTGCTCCACCGGTGACCTCCATGGTGGCAAGGGAGTCTCTGCTCCAGCACACCCCTCCCTTTCTTCCACTGACCTCGGTGTTTGCATAGGTATCTCCCTCACTCTTCATCCTCCTCCTGGGTTCCCCTTCTTAAATACATTATCACAGAGGCACAGCCACCATCACTAACTGGCTCAGCCTTGGCCAGAGGCGGGTCTGACTTGGAGCTGGGGGAGCTTCGAGAAGCTTCTCACAGGAGTCACCCCTGAACCCCCCTCCCCCACTACCAAAACCCCACTACACACAGGCAAACCCAATGCACAAACATTTGATCTTCTGTAAGTTAAATCAGACCTTTGCTACCTTCATCTTCTTCTAAAAGTAGATTTAAAAGATCCTTTTTTCTGGTTCATTAAATAAGGAAAATGTTTGAGAAAGAGGAGTTTTGTCTCTTCACAACCTCATTAAAAAACAAAATCTTTTGTGCCTGTGTTCCTTTTGAGGAGTTAAGCAACCTTTCTTACACTTCCAGGCAGGGAGGAGCTCATATATCTTCACACCTTCCTATATGTCAACAAATGAACTTTGTGATGACAGATGTACAAGATCTTGCTACCCTTTCAGGGGAGTACCTGGAATCAAACTGGTAATGTCTAGAGATAGCGAAGTGATCTCACCAGTCTCTGCACTTTTTCCCTACCCAAGGGTCTTTTGTGGCCTCAGAGAAGGTTGTAAGCCACCATGGAAGTTTTTGGAAGGACATTTTTATGTGGATAGTCCCCTTAGCATAGGAAACTACATGAAAAGTTCTTTTCTGTAGTTCATTGTGAGAATTTTAAGAGTTTTTTATTCTTTTGCTGATAGCTTTTTAGCAGTTCTTCTCTTTTTTCCTCCAGAATGTTTTTTTTCACTGTTGAAAGCTATGAATCTTGTCCAAACCTCTGTTTTTTCCTGTTCTTTATTAAAAAAAAAACCCACAAAAAACCCCAAACCAAACGGTTGATCTATCCCAACACTCTTAATTTTTTTAAGATAGGCAAGAAGTTCTCTTGACAGTTTTTTAAGAAACTGAGGTAAATATTTCTTTACTAGTTTAAATAGTGGGTATGTGTGATGTTGTTGAGATTGGTGTGGCAGAAAAAAGCAGCATTATCTAAAAATTTAACACAGTTGCACCTCATCCTGCCTCAAATACACTTCTAATGAAAAAATCAACAGTGGCTAGTTGGTATCTTTACCTGTATTGAAAACCTACAGTCTGAAGAAGTCATTTTGTAAAAATTAGATGAAATTCTAGCTGATTGTAATGGTAAAAGAAATGGAACAGGCAATTCACTTCATAGTAGTCTTTTAATAAAGTGGTCTGTTTTGTTTCTTTTGGTCTGATTGCCTGTTTTCCTCCCAGCTGAACTTGATTACAGCAAGTCCTGGATGTGCATTAGCAAAATGCCTGTTAATAACACTGACGGTAAAGCAGTGATGACGTACGGACTGCTGCAGGTAACATTAGATGAGAGGATTAAATGAGCACAACTTATAAGGTGCAATTGAAAGTGAAAATTCCTTTTGGAGTTGTTGCTATGAAGCCATTATATGAGCTCCCAGTTCTCAGGGCATGTGATCCTACCTCTGCTGACCTGTATTAACTGTGGAGTGAAGCACTTGAGTTAGTGCCTGAAATCATTTAAGGAACAGATCGTTCGGACGTGTTCTATATTGAAGTAGGTATATACTGCAGATGGTTTTGTAAATACGTTTACCTCATGCACACACCCATGTGTGCAACTATCCGTATATCTGTAAATGAAATGCGGGGCTTGTGCAATTGTAATGAGGACAGAAGAGTGTAAGTCAACACTGTATGTAAGGTAGCCCCTGTGCCTGTTGGGGAGGCCAAAGACAGTTCAGATGAAATCAATCTTTCACATGTGAAACCTGGATCCTGTAATGGCATCTGAAAGGGCCAGAGAGGGTCACCTAAGGGCTGTACTGGGGTTAGGAACACAGGCCTAGAAGAGACTTCACCTCCTCATTTTCTGTGCACCTGAATCAATGTGCTGACATCAATGCACCCAAAAAGAACGGACCCTTCTTGTAGCCTCCAGCCTTGTGTAACCACGTAGCAAGAGCAGCACTTGTGCTCTCTAATATAAGTAGGCAAGGAAGGAACTTGCAGCTCTGTTGCTGCAAGTCAGACCAAGGTGCTGCAGAGGACTTTCACTGATTCTCTGTAGCATGGCTGAACTGTCACACGGCAACTCTACTTGATTGACAAACTCAATCCATATTTGGAAAAAAGGGGATATGGCAGTAGTGAGCCTTGAACAAGTGAAGGGCTGGGCATGGATCATGCTTCAGGGAGAAGGAGAAAATTGTTGGTCTCACCAGTACAGTTACTGTGCTCCTTTTGGTATATCCAATCAATTAATCTGGCATGCTTTGCCATTGGTGAAACCATGCTGGCTGTCTCTAATCACTTCTCTGTGTTCCATACACTTAAACATAACTTCCAGGAGGACCTGTTCCATGACCTTACCAGGCACTGAAGTGACGTTGAGTGCTTGGTAGTTCCCAGGGGCCTCCTTATTACCCCTTTTAAAAATGGGTGCAGTTTCCCTTTTTCCAGTCACTGGAGACTTTGCCTGACTGCTGTGACTTTTCAAATATGATGGAGAGTGGCTTGAAAATTACATCTGCCAGTTCCCTCAGGACCCTGGGAGGTCTCTTGCTGGGTCCCATGGACTTGTGCATACTCTATTCAGTCCAGTTTACCATTTTCTTCACTACACTTGTCGCATCTTTCCAACAATTCCCCTTACATTGCACTTCTTGTTGGGTTGCCAGTGCTGTGGACACATTTTGGAATTCACTCCCTTCTGTGAGGCTGGTTGAGCTCCAAATGACACCTAGACTGAATACCAGTAGCACTGCAGTAGCAGCAGAGCATTTGTATATATAGCTCAGTGCTTAATAAAAGGCTTCAGGCCAGCTGTTGCCAAGGCCTGAGCAAACAGTGGATGAAAGGTTTGGAAGCAGTAGTAAGCTGACATGCCAGAGGTGTCTGGCTTAGTAGCGTATTCCGCTGTTAGTGCTCTTTTATCCTTCCAGATCATGGCTTTCTCCTGCATGTTGTAGTTTACCTGGCCAAAAAAGGGCTTTTTCAAAAGTTTCTCTCTTTCCTAAATGAATAAACATTGTACTAAGGAGGCTACTGGACAGTTCCTGAGGGTCAGCCAAGGGCTCAGCTAAGGAGTGTCTTCAAGGAAGCACACTGCTCCATGAGAGTGTAGCTCTTCCAGGAGCATCAAGACTACTGTAATCTTTCACCAGTGCAAATCTGCTCTGAGCACATGCTGTGACCATCCATGGAGCTGGTTATCCCTACAAAGTGGTGTTTGGATGCAGAGAAGCTGTGCTCTGAAGCCCCCTTGCCCCATGCCCTGGAAGGGGCACTGCTTTTCTGGTCACATGGTCTGTCGTGACTGGCTGGCAGGACGGGTCCCTGCAGCCCGTTTGACCAGAAACCCCTCCGACCAGGGGGCTGCAGGGCCCCTCCTGTTCCCTTGACCTCAGAGAAAGGCAATGGAGTGAGCAGCATGGTTACTCTGGCTGGGCCCAGGCATGGGCAGCCTTTGTTTGACATGTTACCCTTTGCAAGGCACTCCTCCCTTTTCAGGCTTCTTCAGAAACTCTTCAATTTTCATAGCTGTAGCAGGATCTCCTGTGGGAGGGGGCACCGCCGACACAGCCATGGCTCTAGGGGCCCTTGGCTGATGGTGGGACATGGGGACAGGGAGAGGCACCAGAAGAAGGGGGAGAAATAAACCACCAGATGTTGTCCACGAACAAGGTCATTCACCCAGTGTGCAATACACCAATAAAGACACAGAGCAGAGCTATTTTATTTCTTTCATGTTTGCACAAAGATGGTGCTAGGTGGTACTTCCACAAAGCTAGCGCCCCACACAAAAGAACTTCAAAGTATTTATACACTTCAAACTACATGAATACACAGTTACTGTAATGACCACTGGATAGGTTCTTATCACTTTGTCCCTCATTGGTTAAACAACATGCCTCATCTTGATTTAAAGTTACAGTGTCATTTTATTATTCTCTGCAAACTCAAAGGGTGAGGAAAGGCAAGTCTTTTTGATCTTAAATTGAGTCAGTGTTCACAATCTCCCCCTGCTGTCTTTACCTTTCCCCCACTTACCATAGATTTTTGCTGACTTTATGCTTCTTTGGCAATTACTTAACTTTCAGAGTCTTCTGGGCAGGATGTTCCCTTTTTATCAGTCTTTTAGTTTCTCTCCAGGAGCATAGTTGTTAGTAAGGCCTGCATTGTTTATACAAAGTAATCAGGCTTATGGAGTAAAGGCATGATTCCCTTTCATCCTTAGAAGATTTAAATGCAGTATATCTAATTTTAACTTGAATAATGTCACTATAACCTAGATATTTATTCAAACATACAGTTTAGACAGGGAACATTTCTCCCCCCTTTGAGACTATGAGGCTTTTCTTTCAAAAAGACTCAGAGATCTCACATTAATTTCTCAGTACCATCACATATCGCTCAGTTGTGGCTCAGATCAAAAGTCTTTTCCTACACCTTGAAACAATACAAATAATAATTAGAATCACAACAACTGCTATGATACTTTGGAGTTATCCTTCCAACCATCTAATTAAGGAAAATCACAGTCCTTGTGACAGCTTGTTTAACCATCCTCCTTCTAGTCCAGCATGCAAGTCATGACTTGTTTTTGCAACTTGAAGAATTTTATCTATTTGCGTCTCTAAATTCCCAGTGACACTGAGGATGTGTATACACAAACTATCATTCTTAAGATAAAGATACTCACAAACATCATGTAGGTGTAATAACAACAGATCTAATGTCAATATATTTTGCAAAACCATTTTAGAGGTGGCTTGTAATTGGGTGTTTAATTCCGAGAGCCCTAATTGGGTGGCATGATCCAGAGTTTCCATCTGTAATGTAAGATTGTGAATTGCCAATCTATTTCTTAATAAGGATATTTGTGGAGTGAATATAGATTCTAGTACCCATCCTACAGTGGTGCCAATGCTTGGATGTTGCCAAGGACCTGGGGTCCTTTGCATTTTTCCCCACAATTTGATGTCTAGAGGTGATTTCCTCCATAAGGGATGTAAAGTTAATGTCCCTAATATCCAATACATTTTTTTCCCATTGAAAGAAAGTTGAGATGTCCATTTCCCATCACTACTAATCCAGACTGTATGTCCCAAGGATAAAATTGTTTGAGTGTCACAATTCAAGTCCTCCCAGGTTTCATTATTTGTCAAATGTGATCATATACAATTTAGGTGAGTAGTATAATTTTGACATATACACCCCAATCATAAAGCTTGAGAACTCGCATTATTCTCTGTATTTGAGTATCTGCACCACTGCAGTTGTAAAATTTGTGCAATTCCAATGTTTGTGTTTCAGTTTTTCCACAGTTTGAGAATAATTTAAGTCAGGGTATTTGAAAGTTACTTGTAACAGATCCTCAGGTCTCCCTTCATTACCGTTCATAACGACACCCCACTGAGCTGACAGCGAATAATCCAAATGACCTATCTGGGGTGTAGTCCATATTTGAGGTATCAAGGCAAGTTGGTGCACTGATCTCCTTATGGTCTATAAATTATTTCTGTTGCCCAAGATGTTTCTGACTTTGTTATATTGCAATCATTTACACTTTCGATTTTAATTGTCCATTTTAGAGTGTGCTTTCCTTCTCGAGTATACATGCCCAAGTGGTATGGATATTATTCCACATGTACTTCCACATGGAGGTTAAAACTGTGGTAAACACTTCACATGGTACAGGATCTTTTGCCGACTGAGGGGTGGGTAAACACAGTTACCAAAGAGACATTCTGAACTTTACCAAAATCTTGAATTAATTTAAAAAACAGATTTCCATCACTTTAATAGATGGCTAATAAGATCAGTATCACTAACAGAATACACACTCTGTGACCTATTAGGAGGATTAAAAAAATCAGTTGTCCTTTGCACTAATATTATAGCTATGGCTAAAATAGAATTCCTAAAACTAATAGTAACAATCCTTGAATACACTCTAAAAGTTCATATGATTCACTGCAGACCCATGTACAATTCATTAATCATATTTGGTAAACTTAATTTTGAGTCCTGTTTGTGTCACAGGTCCTGTGGCGGGGTCTTTTTGACTCTAGTGTAGTGAACCCAAGAGCCTATCCCCTCTGCTTTGACTGCAGTATAATGGTTCATCCTTCCAGGTGTGAACACAGACTAGATCTTCAGGTTGAAAAGAGTGAGCTGGTGTGTCAAGTGGGAGTGGAGCTTGTTGATTAGGGTACCTATGCAAAGAGAATAAACTCTGCAACAGGGACATCAGATAATTTTGGTACATGCTTTCCCCTTCAACATGCACCTGATCTTTCTTTACGACCACAATTAGTTGGATAGGGTTTCCCATACACAATTTCAAAAGGATTAACTCTTTCCCTTATCCTAGGGATAATTCTGATCCTTAGTAATGCAATGGGTAAAACATCCACCTGTTTAAGTTGTGTTTCTTGACATAATTTAGCAAGTTATCTCTTAAGGATTTGAGTCATTCTTTCTATCTTTCCACTAGATTGTGGTCTCCATGGGGTATGTGTCATTTAATTTTTAAATGTTTAGAAGTTTCCTGCATTATTTGTGCTACAAAATGGGGTCCATTATCTGATGATATGCCTTCTGGGATACAAAACCTAGCAATTATTTCTTTCAGCATTACCCAACTACCTCCCTTGCTTTATTGGTATGACAAGGAAAGGCTTCAGGCCAGCTGAAAAAGGTAGCTACTAGTACCGTTTGCATCTGGGAAGCTCCGAAATATCTATTTGGGAGTACTCCTCTGGGGCAATACCCCTCTTTAAAGTTCCTTTCAAGTTTTGGATTTTTTTGTAATCTTCGGATTCTTAACACAACAAATATGACATTTCCTAACAAATATATTTGCACGGCTCTGCATTCTCGGTCCTAGTGCATACTTTTTTACTGCCAATGCTAATGAGGAAGTACACTGATTCTTTCAGGCACTAAGGCTGGTGTTATCCGCCATCCCTGAGGACTCTTCAAGAACTTCAGAGTTTCAGCTAATTTATCTCCCTTTTCTGGATACTTAGGTGCCTCTAAGTTTAATTTTTCTCCAGGTATCAGGGCTCCAACCACTAATCCTTTTAATACTATTCTTTTTGCTGCCATATCTTCCCACTTGTTCCCGATAATAATATTTCCTTGACTCTTCCGGTGGGCTTTACAGTGAATTACTGCTACTTTGTTAGGTTTCAGAACCACTTGTAGTAACTTCATTATTTTGTTTCCATACTTGATAGGCTACCCTGACCCGTCAACAACTCTTGTTTTTTCCAAATTGTTCCATGGGCATGAATAACTCCAAACACATATTTAGAATCTGCATAGATGTTGACTCTTTTATCTTTGGATAATTCCAAGACCCAAGTTAAGACTAATTGAAGGCTCGGGAGCTCAGGTCATGTTTTCATCAATCCCTCAAGTGGAAGGGAAAACCACTGAGAGAGGGTGGAAAACATATCTGATTAACACGTGGCTCAGAGACTGGTGCCACCATCAGAATTTTGGGTTCTTTGATCATGGCGAGGTTTATAAGGCACCTGGTCTGCTGGCAACAAATGAGACAGGTGGGATGCAGCTGTCCCAGAGGGGGAAAAGGATTCTGGGCAGGAGTTAACAGGGCTTATTGACAGGACTTTAAACTAGATATGAGGGGAGACAGGGAGATAACTGGGCCTGATAGGCACAAGCTAAAGGGAAGCATGCCAAAATTTGAAGGATGGTGGATTGGTGAGGGCTCTCCCTCTGCCACTTCATTTGAGAGAAGGGAAAGATGTTTAGGAACCATGGAAGCACCTGAGAAGGGTCTGGTAGGGAATGGGGCCCACACTAACAAAAAGGTGTTGGATTCATTAGCTCATCTCAAGTGCATCTATACCAATGCACAAAGTATGAGCAATAAACAGGGGGAGCTTGAAGCCATGATGCAGCATGAGAAATATGACATAGTAGCCATCACAGAAATGTGGTGGGATGTCTCACACGACTGGAGTGCTGCAATCGATGGCTACAAGTTCTTCAGGACGGATAGACAGGGAAGGAGAGGTGGTGGAGTGGCCCTGTATGTAAGAGAATGCTATGAGAGCCCAGAAATCAAGTATAGTGATAACGGGGTTGAGAGTGTTTGGATTAGGTTAAGGGCCAATAAAGCAGATCTTGCTGTGGGAGTCTGCTATAGACCCCCCAACCAAAGCAGTGAGGTGGATGAAGCTTTCCATAAACAGTTGGGAGAAATCTCGCAGTCACTTGCCGTTGTTCTTGTGGGGGACTTTAACCTCCCGGGTATCTGCTGGGATCACAGCACAGCAGAGAGGGAACAATCCAGGAGGTTCCTGGAATGTGTGGAGGATAACTTCCTCACACAGCTGGTGAGTGAGCCGACCAGGGAAGGTGCCCTCCTGGACCTGCTTCTTGTGAACAGGGAAGAGCTTGTGGGGGAAGTAAAGGTTGGAGGACGTCTAGGGTGCAGTGATCATGAGATGATTGAGTTTTTTCTCCTTAGAGAAACAAAGAGAGGGGTTAGTAAAACTGCCACCTTAGACTTCCAGAAGGCTAACTTTGACCTGTTCAGAAGACTGATTAACAAAATCCCTTGGGAGGCTGCCTTGAAGGATATGGGGGTTCAGGAAGGCTGGACATACTTCAAGAGCAAAGTCTTAAAGGCACAGGAGCAGGCTGTTCCCGTGAGCTGAAAAACAAGCAGGTGGGAAAGGAGACCAGCCTGGATAAACAGGGACCTTTGGCTGGATCTCAAGAACAAAAGGAGAATCTATTGCCTTAGGAAGAGGGGCCAGGCCTCTCATGAAGACTATAAAGATGTAGTGAAGTTATGCAGGGAGAACATTAGGGGAGCCAAAGCGCAGCTAGAGCTCAACTTGGCTACAACTGTTAAGGATAATAAAAAAATGTTTCTCTAAATTCGTTAACAGCAAAAGGAGGATTAGGGAAAATCTCCCTCCTTTATTGGATACAGAGGGAAACATGGTAACTAAGGATGAGGAAAAGGCTGAGGTGCTCAACGCCTACTTTGCCTCAGTCTTTAGCAGTGGAACTGGCTGTTCCCTGGACACCCAGCCTCATGAGCTGGGAGATGGGGAGGGGAAGCAGATTGAGGTCAGCACAGTTGAAGAGGAGGTGGTCAGAGACCTGCTACACCACTTGGATGCACACAAGTCTGTGGGACTGGATGGGTTACACCCAAGGGTGCTGAGGGAGTTGGCAGATGTGCTTGCCAAGCCGCTGTCCATGATTTACCTGAAGTCATGGCTAACTGGGGAGGTCCCATTGGACTGGAGGGTCGCAAATGTGACACCCATCTACAAGAAAGGCAGAAAGGAGAATCCAGGAAACTATAGACCTGTCAGTCTGACCTCAGTGCCAGGGAAGGTCATGGAGCAGGTCATCTCGAGTGCCATTAAAAGTCATATAATGGACAACCAGGGGATCAGGCCCAGTCAGCATGGGTTTATGAAAGGCGGGTCCTGCCTAACAAACCTGCTCTCCTTCTACGACAGGGCGACCCGCTTATTGGATGAGGGAATGGCTGTGGACATTTTCCATTCTCCCTTCATCGTTAAGGTACTTTCACCTGTGAAAAATTCAATTTCTGGATCGATTAATGGTATGGCTTTCAAATAAGTTTGCTAGAGTACACTTGTTAGGCAGTCATGCTCCAGCTCTCCTTTCTCATCTAATGGTATTAAAGTGGCAGGATTAAAAGCTGAAGACAATTTTAAAGTGACTTCACCTTGTTCAACCAGCACTGCCTGATATTGGGCTAACCTGCTAGGAGAAATCCAACGGTGTCCAATGGTGTCAAGGAAACAGGAATTTATTTCCATTTTCTTCAATAAAGACTTGCTGCAGCCCTGCTAGTGCTGCTGGCAGGGTGGCTTCTTGCAGGGCTGGGGAGAGTCCTGGGGGCCAGGGGCCCTCCTCTTCGGGGGGCACCGGGACCCCCCAGTTGAGTGGTCCCTGCCGTGGCCGGGAGCGGAGGGGCTGCGGCTGCAGCCCTGGGCAGAGGGACCTGCCACCGCCGCCTGCCCCGGCTCCTCCTGGGGCTGCTCCTGCTCTGCCGGGAAAGGAGTAGATGGGGGGCTGCCGGGGCCCCCGTGGAGGGTGGCCTCCAAGATGCAGGCTTCCTCCTCCCTATCAGAGCTTTCAGGGCTGATGGAGAAGACTGGAGTCCCCTCCCAAGAGGTTGTGGAGCTGGGGCTGGATGAAGGGCTGTCGTGTTCCTCCTCGGCACTGTAGGAGAGCAGCAGCCTCCAGGCCTCATCACTGCACCGGTGCTCGATGACATTAATGAGGCCATGGACCAGCGGTGCTGTATATTCCCTGAAGCTGCGCTGCAGCATGTGGACCATGACCTCCTCAGTTGGACCACAGACACACAGAGTGTGCAGGACCAGCTTTTCTGATGCCATTGCCAGCCACCACTCTTCCTCATATATTGCCCACAGCTCCTGGCGCAGCCAGGGCAGCAGAGGATCAAGGAGATGTTGTTCTCTTCGGAAGAGTTCTGCCCAGACCTCAGGCAGGAGGCCACCCAGAGTAGCCCTGTCCTCTGTTCCCACAGTCCCCTGCTCTTCCAGGAATGGCCTTCCCTGAGGAGAGGATGGAGTGGACGCCGCAGGGCGATGGGAGCTGGCCTTGGCCATGTGGCTGGGAGCTCTGCCTGCCTGGCTGCTGGCCACTGATGGCTGTGCGGGGGGCGTGACGATGTGCTCTAGGTAGTCATCTTCTCCCCACACAGAAAACTTGATCTTATCCATCAGGCCTCTGCAGAGTGGGCAGTTCGATGTCCTTTGTGCCCACCTCAGGATGCAGCCCAGGCAGAACTGGTGGCGACAGGGCATTGCATAAGCGACATCATGTTGAGCATCATGGAAGATGGGGCATCTCCACTGTGTCTCTGTGGGCATGTTCACACGCTACACCAGGTTGGGGAGAGCTGAGGACAAGGAGCTGCTCCTGCTCACTGGCATCCCGTGCTGCAAAAGTGAGAGAGGCCCTGGTCACTCGCTGTCCCAGTGAATTGATGGGAGGAAGAAATACCCAGGCCCCTCGTGAAGGACACCCTCCGGCTCCCCGAGCCCCTTCACCTGCCCCACAGCTGCCCCAGGGGGATGCTTCCCTGCACAGCTCACCTCTGCTGCCGCAAGCACCTGGCGGTCTGGGGGAACACAGGGGATGGCTCTGGGACGGGCACCGAGAGCTGCTGACGGCAGCCCCCAAAGCACCACCCAGCACCGGGAGCAGCCTCGCTCGATCCTCCAGACCTTGCAGGCACGCTCTGCAGGAGTCCAGGCACGAGCCAGGCCTGAAGAGAAGCAGTGAGGGCCATGATGTCACAGTTCATTGCTTGGTGATATCACAATGAGCCATATGCTCATTCTCAAAGACAGTTTTGTAATGAAGTACAGGAAGATTTGCAAGGCTTTGAGGAACAGGGTAATAGAAAATGGACTGAGTAGACCAAAGTGTAAAATAACTCATAGAAAAATTTCTGCTATAGGTTGAGGAATCTAAACTTAGAAATTACAGTAGAGGATAGAACAAACTGATCAATTCTGAAATGTCTCTGACAGATCAATATAATGTATATTAAGAAAAAAGTGTTTGCATCTTAGGTAGATATTGGCAATTAACAAATTCATCTTTGAGAGTCAAAATATTTTGATACCTTAATCAGAGTTTCTCTTCAGAAATTCCTGGATTTTTCCACATAAATTTGTTTTTATTTTGTAATGGCACTTTATCATGTCAAATGTGACAAGAAAAAGAAAAACAAAAAAAAGAAAAACAAAAAAAAAAGAAAAAGAAAAACAAAAAAAGAAAAAGAAAAAGAAAAAGAAAAAGAAAAAGAAAAAGAAAAAGAAAAAGAAAAAGAAAAAGAAAAAGAAAAAGAAAAAGAAAAAGAAAAAGAAAAAGAAAAAGAAAAAGAAAAAGAAAAAAAGAAAAAGAAAAAAAAGAAAAAGAAAAAAAAAGAAAAAAAGAAAAAAAAGAAAAAAAAGAAAAAAAGAAAAAAAGAAAAAAAGAAAAAAAAGAAAAAAAGAAGAAAAAGAAGAAAAAGAAAAAGAAAAAGAAAAAGAAAAAGAAAAAGAAAAAGAAAAAGAAAAAGAAAAAGAAAAAGAAAAAGAAAAAGAAAAAGAAAAAGAAAAAGAAAAAGAAAAAGAAAAAGAGAAAAAGAAAAAGAAAAAGAAAAAGAAAAAGAAAAAGAAAAAGAAAAAAATATACAAATTGGAATGTCAAAATATGAGACTTTTAAATAATTTCTCCTTCACTCTTTACAGAAATACAAGTACTGTTTTGAAGAACAAAATCCTTTGGTGTGTGATGTGGTTAGGAAATGTTTGTCTCATGTAAAGGGCAATATTTTATTATTTCGTACTGTTTATTACAACCTCCCTATGAAACTTATGTTTAACTGTCACATGACAGAATTTGCCTGAAGCTGCCTTTCAGCAGTAACACTGTTAAATACAAAATCAGTTTTATATGTAAATGACATACAACTACACAATGACTACTTCAGTACCCTTTCTTACCAAGCTGCGTAGTTGTGTCCCAGTTAACTAAAATGAAGAGTGGCAATTCTGCTATGTGTTTTTTTGAAGGTAAAGTACCTTCAAAGCACAAGTACAAAAGTACAAGATTCATCACATCCATGAAAAATGTTTAAGGCCCAAATCCTTGCCATCTTCCATTTGTTCAGTGAACACAAACAAGACATTCTCTAGTGAGGAAGCCATGAGGAAACTGGTCGTATTGCCCTAGCAGTCAATCAGTTAATAAATAATCTTTATTAGGATTCAATATAGATTTCATTTGTAATATGAAAATAACTGAAGTAATTTCTAAATACTGACACATTTGGTACTGCAAATTTCACAACAGCAGAGGCGAGATTAATATTTTGCCTGCAATACAAAGTGATGCCTTAACTCTCCATCCTAAAAGTAACCAGTAATGATAAAGACAGTGGAATTCAGAATGAGATGTAAGTGATTTTAAAAAGTATTTCCAAGGTTTCCTTTTATTCAGAAACAAAAGAATTTATTTAAATGTCTCTTTTTCCCTATTCACTGAAGGTACTGTGATTGGAGAAAGCTCCACAATGGAAAAGAAAAGGGAAAAGAAAAGAAAAGGGAAAAGAAAAGAAAAGGGAAAAGAAAAGGGAAAAGAAAAGGGAAAAGAAAAGGGAAAAGAAAAGGGAAAAGAAAAGGGAAAAGAAAAGGGAAAAGAAAAGGGAAAAGAAAAGGGAAAAGAAAAGGGAAAAGAAAAGGGAAAAGAAAAGAAAAGAAAAGAAAAGAAAAGAAAAGAAAAGAAAAGAAAAGAAAAGAAAAGAAAAGAAAAGAAAAGAAAAGAAAAGAAAAGAAAAGAAAAGAAAAGAAAAGAAAAGGGAAAAGAAAAGAAAAGAAAAGAAAAGAAAAGAAAAGAAAAGAAAAGAAAAGAAAAGAAAAGAAAAGAAAAGAAAAGAAAAGAAAAGAAAAGAAAAGAAAAGAAAAGAAAAGAAAAGAAAAGAAAAGAAAAGAAAAGAAAAGAAAAGAAAAGAAAAGAAAAGGGAAAAGAAAAGAAAAGGGAAAAGAAAAGAAAAGGGAAAAGAAAAGAGAAAAGAAAAGGGAAAAGAAAAGGGAAAAGAAAAGGGAAAAGAAAAGGGAAAAGAAAAGAAAAGGGAAAAGAAAAGAAAAGGGAAAAGAAAAGAAAAGGGAAAAGAAAAGAGAAAAGAAAAGGGAAAAGAAAAGGGAAAAGAAAAGGGAAAAGAAAAGGGAAAAGAAAAGGGAAAAGAAAAGAGAAAAGAAAAGAGAAAAGAAAAGAGAAAAGAAAAGAGAAGAGAAAAGAGAAAAGAAAAGAGAAGAGAAAAGGGAAAAGAAAAGGGAAAAGAAAAGAGAAAAGAAAAGAGAAAAGAAAAGAGAAAAGAAACGAGAAAAGAAACGAGAAAAGAGAAAAGAAAAGAGAAAAGAAAAGAGAAAAGAAAAGAGAAAAGAAAAAAGAAAAGAGAAAAGAAAAGAAAAGAATAAAGTCCAACCACCTGTCCAGTTCAAGGCTGACCAAGTTAAAGCTTGTTGTTAAGGACATTGTCCAAATGACTCTTGAACACTGACAGGCTGGGGACATTGACCGCCTCCCTAGGAAGCCTGTTCCAGTATTTGAGCACCCTTTCAGTAAAGAAATTCTTCCTGGCGTCCAGCCTAAACCTCCCCTGATGCAGCTTTGAACCATTCCCACGAGCCCTATCATTGGAAACCAAGGAGAAGAGCTCAGCACCTCCCTCTCCACTTCAACTCTAGAGGAATACTTGTTTGGAAATCCCAGACCATTTCTTATTAGAAGTTTATATCAAACTGAATTAGTTTGCTGGCTCAATGCTAGCAGAGTTCAAATACTGAATCTTCCTGTGGAGAATCCTTTTTAGGATTCTTTCTAAAAAGAATACCACAGTCAGCATTTCTGCAAAACTCCCCTCCAGTTTAAATCTCATAGTTCATCTAGAGACAGGAAATGCTTTCAAAAAACACAGGTGTCATGAAAGTCATTAGTGTAGTCAGTAACACTCACATTCATACCTGATGAATCTAGTCCTAGAAAATTTGACAACTACCCAGTGTAGCCTGGGAGATGTGCAGAGAAGTTGACATTTCTTCATGTGTCACTCTTATAAAATCATCACAAGACAATCTCTTTTGCCCACCTGTTGTAAGTTTCTCTTTTGTGAAATTTACTTTCTTTGGGAAAGTGAAAATGATATTGGAACACGTTTTAACAATCCATTAATATGACCATACTAAGTGTATCAACATTTCAACATTAGATATTCAAAACAGTCTAAACATAATTTGAAAGCAAATCATTAAGCACTCAAACTGTCAAAACATCTCTGTAGGTAAGAGTGCAGTAGATGTGTACAGGAAAGGGAGAAAATTCTTATTAAACACCCAATTTTCATTATAATTTATAGGGAAAAAAGAACTAATATAGTTATCAAAGCTAAATTTAAATTGAATGTATCTTTATAAACTCAAAGTGGTTTCATAGACTTTGATAAATTCACAATGGTTTTATAGAGGTGTGAGTGCAGAATAATATATGCAGATAATCACAGAATCACTTTCTATTTGCAAAATAAGTGTAATTTCTACACACTTAAAGTGGAAAAAAAAAAAAAAAAAGAAAAAGAAAAAGACTGTGTTAAGAATCAGCACTTCCACAGTGAAGAGACATTCCATCAGGCAAAAATTCCACCTTGTCTAAATTTTAACTTTGAACAGGTATGTCCTGGTCTGATGTCTGGGAAACAAGGAAATTTGGTTCAGGTTTACGTCTGCAACACAGACACATATGCAAAGTAAAACAGATTCATCTGCATAGCAGTAGAAATCTTGAAGGTGTATTGAATAATGTAGCTGAAGAAAGTCCATCCATTTTCATCAGAAGAGTATTTTGATTGCAACCTCTGAAGGCAAAGGCAGTCTGGGCAATGAAATCACCCAAGAATAAACTTGATGCACTGAATAAATATGATTGACAGTACATCAGTGCAATATCATGATTGTTGTGATACTCAAAAAAGTTACACAGACAATGGGGGTTTTTGTAACTATTCCCAAAACTCTAATTAAAGTGGGAACATCATAGTACACAAGATAAGTGAATATTCTCTCCAGATGAAAATAGGATGTCATATAAAAGAACTGATAGGAAAACTGTCTTCAGAAGTTATTTTTCAAATCTGAAGAGTATGAGAATTTCAGCTCTTTTTCTAATACCTTGGGTGGCTAATTTTGAAGGCATAGCTTGGTAATGGCTTGCTAAGCTTGCTGGTTTATTAAGATAGCCATACCTATAAAGATTCCCTATACTAGCATAGTAGGTTTGGGGAAATTATTTTTGTTGTTTTATCCTTAGATGCAGAGAATTCCATAACACTTTTAAAATGCAAGTAAAACTACATCTGCATGGCAAATCTAGTGTAAGCCTCTCTTGATACCTTTCCAGATGCTTGGCTTCCTTACCCTCAGATTCCAAGCTACTGGGCCCATTATCCCAGCATCAGGGCAGCCAGGTAATAATGTGCTTGCCTGGATGATGGCTGAAATAATTTTGCATATCTCATAGCTCACTCAGTGATAGGAATTGGGTGATTACCTTTAGTTCTGCCTCTTGTTCTCGTGATGTCCCTGGTTCATTGTCATCCTTTACTAAGTGAACTGACTTTTTTCTGTATTTCTTCTTCTGTATAGGGGCAACTGATACTGGCACGGGTTGGTTCTCTGGTTCAGCTGTAAGGCCTGTCACCAGGGTTGGGGTAGCCACAGTGCCTGTCTGTCTGTTTTCACTCCCCTCCCTCTGAGGGTGCTGCATAACGTCGAGCTGTGTTTGGTAGACACTGGCCAGAGCCCAGCACAGTGTGGCAAATTGTGCCTCTTTGGAATAGCCACAGCATTTTCCTTTCAAATATTCTATCACTTTATCAGGGTCCTGTAGTTGTTTGGAAGTGAAGTTCCAAACCATTGGAGGTGAGAAGTTCTCTAGGTACCTGCCCATATTGTCCCACATCTCATGCCACCCATGATTATCCAGCCTCTGGGCAGATCTCTGGGTGGTACTCTTAAACAGTTCTTTAACCCTAAACAAGACGTGAACCACATTCAGGAACATGCTGGTTTCTAGCAATAGGGCCATGGTGGTTTCAACATCCCAAGGATATTCAGAATTCTTAAGAGCTATTGTAGCTAGCCTGAAGAAGAAGGGGAAGGTAGAAAAAGGTGTCTCTCCCACAGACTGGATCTCTGAGGAGAAAATTTAAAGAGTGTAATTCTTAATAGTTTCCGAGAGATGGCTCCCGAAGTACAGAGATGACAGCAACGTTGAATACAAATACCAGACTAGTCCCACGACCCGATAATTTTATCATACCGTAAACCAGAGTTACATAGTACAGCAAAGCAAAAACCTTAATCCACCTCCCACAGGTGATAAGCAGCAGCACAGAGAATATATACGCAAGTGAGGTGATACATAACACAACTCTAAGAACAAACATCAAAACTCTAAGAGCCAATAAATCACCACTGTGACCAGTGACTGTTAAACTAACACAATGAATGCTTATAACAAATCTGTTTTAACATGCTCTGGTCAGATCTGACATTATCTCAACCCTCTGGGTCCCATGTTGGGTGCTAAAAAGGACTGTTGTGCTTTAACCCCAGCTGGTGATTAAGCCACACACAGCTGCTTGATCACCCCTGCCACCCCAACAGTGGGATGGAGGAGAAATGGGGAAAAAAAAAAGTAAAACTCATGGTTTGAGATAAAGATAGTTTAATAGGACAGAAAAGGAAGGGAATAATAATAATAATAATAATAATAATAATAATAATAATAATAATAATAATACAAAACAAGTCATGCACAATGCAATTTCTCACCACCTGCTGACAGATGTCCAGCCAGTCCTGGAGCCGTGGTGCCCCCCAGACAACTCCTCCCACTTTATATACTGGGCATGACATCATATGCTATGGAATATCCCTTTGGCTCATTTGGTTCAGCTGTCCCGGCTGTGTCCCCTCCCAGCTTCTTGTGCCCTCCCAGCCCCCGCTGGCAGGGCAGCATGAGAAGCTGAAAAGTCCTTGGTTTAGTATAAACACTGCTTAGACACAACTAAAACATCAGAGTGTTAACATTATTCTCGTCCTAAATCCAAAACACAGAACTATACCAGCTACTGGGAAGAAAATTGACTTTCTCCATCTGAAACCAGGACAGTTGGCTTAACTGATAAAGTGGGCTGCTGTGAGTCCCCGTGGTCACCCTGTTAGCTGTGTCCAAGCCATCTGCAGACATGATTCAGCCCACAGGAGCCTGGATGGCAAGCAAGTGCTCCCAGGAGTGCGGAGGGGAGCTCAGCTGGCAATCAGCCTCACACAGGAGAGATGCAGAACGGGAGCAAGGGAACAGCTCAGGACGTCCCGCTCACTGTCCCCCCAGGAAAGAGGTGAAAGAGCAACACGCTCCAAAGCCTATCTCTGCAATGATACTGATCCTCCTTGTTTCTCTGCTGGCCCTCCTAAGAAACCACATCTTTGAGGGCAAAGGCTCTTGTGTTTAGCCCAACCTCCAGCACCAATATTCCACTTCAGAAGTTCAGAGTCATGCTGGAACAGACCAAGTGTTTTTCACCAGCATTCTTTGTGATAGAAAAGGTAGTTTCCTCAGAAATATGCTTCACCTGGAGGAAAAAGAGATTTTGTTGTAACATTAAAATATTCAGGAAAATCCAGATAAATGTTTCATTTTGGGTGGAAAAAGCTCAGTCTGGGTCTTCCAGCACTGCTGTAGTGTTATGCAGTGTGGGATGTTCATGAGGGAGAACTAGCACTTCCACAAGGCCTTGTGATGGGTCTGACTGATGTAGTCAGACAGGGCACCCCAAAGTTAGGTATTTCAGTACTTTTCAAACCAAGTCAATTAGAAATTCTTATTTTGAGATGAACATGCAGTACCAATGCTCATCAGATGTTGACGTCCTACAGAAATGCTGTATAAACCATTCCAGATTTCTTCTGATCATAAAAGTGCAATGTAATCTATCTTTTCCATATTTTTTTTTTTTTAATCTCAGGCTCCATTATTCAGTTTGTGATGTAAAGCAGCTTTGCTTTGTCTCAGAAGCATTAAAAAAAGCCCCACTTCTCAAAAAAATTCCTTTTAATTTAACAGAATCATTGTTCTGTATCTATGACCTGTGTATATCAATGTTTGCATTGACTGATTTTGATGTAGATAGTTAAAATTTATTTTGTACAACATCTCTGCACATAAAAAGACATCTGCTTGTCTTGCAAATGGTAGAACTTGTAGTCCCAGGATAAGTGAAATCTAGGTATGTACTTCCACATTCAGGATCAGCTGGGAGCCATGTAACAGCAGAACGATGAGCTATGTGGTTTTTTTGTGGTTTAACATTCCTCTGTTAAGCAGGGAAGAGACAACTGAAGTTAGCAACTAAAGAGCAGTTAGAGAGAATTGCAATCATTCAGGAGCTCATGAAAACCAAATTTTCAACATCCAGTTGTAAAAGTTCAGATGTTGTAAGTGGAGGTCCTGTACCAGGTCAGGGCAGTTACCTCTGCAGAATGTGAGAGACTGGATTTTGCATTTTCAAATACTGATTTTACAACTTTATTTACACTAGTGGAGTGTAAATCTCCAACCTCAAGAAATTCTGTGATTTGGAAAGCTGAGGACGAAATCATAGATCAATTTCTAAATCAGTGCCTCGTGCTTTAATGTAGTGGTTCCTCCTAATCTCTTCCAGTAAGTCCTGGGTGCTCCTTATTTTCTTACTCCTTCTTCACAGAATCAGATCATGTTACTGGTTCCCACTTGGACATTGAACCATTGACTGTAACTCTTTCAATGTGGTCATCCAGACAATTACTTATCCATCTACTAGTCCATCCATCAAACCCTTATCTCTCCAATTTAGCGACAAGAATGTTGTGAGGTCTGTGTCAAAGGCCTTACAAAAGTCCAGGTAGATGACATCTGAAGCTTTTTGCTTTTCCCACTGTTGCAGTCACTCCATCATAGAAGGTCACTAGATTAGTTAGGCATGGTTTGTCAAGGGTGAAGCCATGTTGGCTATCTCTAATCACCTCCACACCTTCTGTATGTTTCCATATAGCTTCTATGCTCCTACAGGGGACAGAGGAAAGGCTGACTAGTCTGTATGTATTCAGTAAATGTGCAATTCTTTAGAGAGTGCAATTTGGATTTTTGGATGCTTTTCACAAATTTATTAAGCAGTTATATGCTTCAAATTAATAAAATAAAAAAAAAAGGTTAGTTAGTTTCTCAACATTGTGTTGCTTACATTTGACTTCAGTAATAACCCAGGATTTTGGTCACTGACCAGTTTGTGTGAAGTTTTGAGTGAGATCTTCATCTTATATCTCTAAAAATTTTGTAAACACCAGACTGAGAAAGATGTAAAGAAGTGATAATGTGCATTTCTCAGAGTCTCTGTGTTGTGGTTTAACCTTGAGTGTGAAAACTCATGGGTTGAGATAGAGACAGTTTAACAGGTATATCAAAAGCTGTGTGCACAAGCAAAGTGAAATAAGGAATTCCTTCACTATTTCCCATCAGCAGACAGGTGTTCAGCCATCCCCAGGAAAACAGGGCTCTATCATAGGTAACAGTGACTTGGGAAGACAAACACCATAACTGAGCATTCCCTTCCTCCTTCTTTCCCCACCTTTTATTGTTGAGCACGACACCATATGGTATGGGATATCCCTTTGGTCAGCTGGGGTCAGCTGTCCTGGATGTGTCCCCTCACAAATTCTTGAGCACCCTCAGCCTGCTCACTGGCTGGGCAGCGTGAGACACAGAGAAGGCCTGGACGCTGTGCAAGCACTGCTCAGTGATAACTAAAACATTGGTGTATTATCAACACTGTTTTGGTCACAAAGCCAAAACATAGCACCATAAGAAGTAAATTCACTCTATCCCAGCCAAAACCAGTACACTCTGTTAGCACTGTTCCATTTTGAATAAAAAGAACCAGATGAAGTCTTATGTCTCATTTCTCTATGTGTATCTTACCTTTATAACCTCTGTGACTGGTTAAGTCAATGTGTTAATTTGCTGTTAGGGCATGCTAAGGAGGTCTATTGTGACTCAACTGGATAGATGAGGGCAGGTAAAATTCATACTTAGTCATGATCATACACGTCAGATTGGGTGAATTTGCTTATTATTTGAAATTAAACTTCTGTGAAGATTATATTTTATCTTTAATTCCTGCTTCAGTCATCCTCTTTACTAACGTATTTGCCTATGCAGCTGCCTACACAACTGTACACAGCTGAGCAAAAGCTAAACCAGATAAAACTATTATCTAATTCGGTTTAGCTTTTGCTCAGCTGTGTGCAGTTGTGTAATGTAAGTCCTACTCTTATGTATCTTTGCATCAAGAGATAATAATAACAGGTTGTTAGTTATTCATTGTAGAATGAACTGTCTGTAACTGGAATAAAAATGCAGTACAGAAGAGGTGCAGGCATTGAAGGATAGCAAAGGCCTTGCAGATGTGGGTGTAGGAGGATATCAAAGGCCCATGGCTACAGACAGATCACCAATGATCCACTACTGGTCATTGAAATAATATGGTCTTGGGAACCAGGTAAAGCTAGTTTTCTGGATAACAGAGAAAACAGAAACCACATCTCTATATGGCAAATGATATATAGTAAATTTGGATATTAGTTGGAACTGTGAATCACTAGAGATCAAGTCAGAGAGCTGTGTCAGCAACCATGCAAAGATGAATCCACGTGGATGCAGGATTGAGAGGGAAGGACTCCCCCTCCTTGATATCATACTCCTCCTAGCAAAGGACAGGTTGTTGATGAATCACCTTAAGCTGATGAGACATCCCCAGACTGATGCTGGATCTTAGGAACAGAAAGGTGAGCATGATATCATAGAAAGAAGTAGATGCTAGAAAGTTTGTATGTATCAATTTTAATTTTATCATTATGATTAATAAACTTTAATAACTGGATTATTTTAGCTATGTGTTAATAGCATTGCAGCTGTGATAACATAATTTATTGATTAGACTTCACAATCTTTAATTAGTTGAACAATGGATTACTGACTTTGCATAACAGGTGCATTTCCTTGACTCAAGTAAAGTGCAAAAATTGTAAAGAAACAAGTTAGTGGAAAATGACAGCAACCTAAGCTGTAATTTGGACACAACGAATAGGTCTCAGGTGGAGTGGTATTTCTCTAAATATATGTGTTGGATGCTTTTATAAAGGTTGACAACTTTGTTTATAGAGGATACTCCTGAGGAATTTTGCCTAGCAGAATTATCTTACCACTTAATTCATGAAGCAGATGGTTTCATAAAAAGCAACAATAACAATAACAGCAACACCAACAAGAAGCCCCACTCTATTACATAATGTAAGAACAGGTGAATCCTGGGATCAGTCTATTTGTAGGGAAATGATACAAAGCTAGAGGTTAACTTGCAGTGTGTGAATGCAGAAGATTCTGGGTTTGGGGGAAATGTAAGATGGCTTATGATTAAACCTAGTTGCTGGTCTTTGGGCCCTAAACCTAGCTAAACCAGCCAGTTTAGCTTGTTAGGAATGGTTAAGGAAGGGCAGTTGCTGAAGACAAGGCCAAGGAAGGGAATAAAATGTTTCTCTCTGCTTTCAGATACCCCTGATTCTTGAAAGGGTTGACCAGGGCTGGATGAAAGCCTGTGACTTCCTCACTCACAGTCCAGGCTGAAACTGAAGCACACACTGAAGCAGGATGACTCAAGGGCTCAGCCTCTGCAACCTGTGGAGGGAATCTCCAAGTCTGCTCCTAAAGCACCAACAAGCTTGAATAAATGTTGGCATGAATCAACTCTGAACCTTGTCAAGTTGTGACTAGTGCAATGAAGTCTGAGCCCTAAGTGAGTTGTTACCAAAATCTAAACTAACTCTTAGGCATAGCATGAAGATGGCCAGTGCATAGCGTATTTGCACATGTACCTCTATAATGACAATACTGTCTCCTCAGGTTACTCTATCAAAAATATGGACATAACTGAAAGTTAAATTATTTGCACTAATGTGGTGGTTGACCTTGGCTGGCTGCCAGGGGCCCACCAAGCTCCTCTCTCAATCCCCCTCTTCAGCAGGACAGGGGACAAAATAAGATGAAAAACTCATAAGTCAAGATAAAGGCAGTGTAATGAAAAAAGAATAAAGGCTGTGCACAGAAACAAAGAAAAAAAAAATATTCTCTACTTCTCATCAGCAGGTGATGCTCAGTCAGTTCCTGGGAAGGAGGGCCTCAGTACATGTAGCAGTTGCTTAAGAGGACAAATGTCTTAAAAACAAATGTCATCCCCACTTCTTCTCCTTCCTGTTAGCTTTCATTGCTGAACATGACTTCATATAGTATTGTTGTGCCTCAAACAGTGCTTGTGTGCAAAAGCCTATCTCACACACAGTCGAGATATCAGTTTATTCCATAGCTGCGCAAAGATGGGTGCTAGGTGGTAACTCCATAAAGCTAGCACACTAAACAAAGGAACTGCAGCCTATTTATACTATTACTATTTAAGTTTACACTCATTGGTCCGTAATTACCATTCCACTTGTTATTGGTTAGTTCTATTTAAATTAGCCTTGCTTGCTGTGCAAATTAACATGCATGCTCCTTGCAGGTGGTGGGGGGGGCAAGTTTTTTGGTCTTGAATTGAGTCAGTGGTCAGTGGTCACAATCTCCCCCCATCGCCTTTACTTCTCCTCCAGTTTCCACAGATTTTTGCTGACTTCATGCTTCTTGGGCAATCATCCAGCTTCTGGCACCTTCTGGAGCAGCATGCTCACCTCTTATCAACTCTTTACCACCTCTTCAATGGTGAAGTCATTAACAAGGTCTGGATCATATCAGATTTACACAATAGAGCCACGAAGTATCAGGTTTACACAATGGAGCCAGTGATTAGTGGTCTTTCTGCTTGATGAGAAACATTTCTACTGGCTACAAGGCTACAGTATGAAATATTCCTTTGGTTAGCGTTGCAGGTGACAGGACCGATAGCTGCGCTTTTTGTACACATGATATAGTTGCATCACAGGTGGTGGGGCTCTTATCTGTGCTCTTTCAAGAAACTTCTACACCGCTTTCTTTGGTATATAAGACTTGTGCTATCAGATTGAATGATGGAATTCGGTATAGGAAATGCTGAAATACGTATAGGTATGGGATATAGGTTTTTGCCTCTATCAGTCTGTTGTCCTGTGTCTTATGCTTCTAATAGAAACTTCCTGGGGAAGAACATCCTGTTAGGGCCCTGTGTATATATGTTGCCTAGTGCAGTAATACCTGTGAATTGCCATTGTAACTCTAAAAAAAATTATTCTCATATTTCTGAGGATGACTAGCTGTGTTCATACAACATTTAGAATTCCACCCTGGCCACATGAAGCATACGAAACTTGTTCTAAAGGATTTTCCTGCCTCAGAGTGTTTACAGCATTGACACTGGGAAAAATTATTTTCTTCAGCATGGGACTGAGAGATCTCGTAATGTGTCTGGTATGACATTATTTGGGCCTCTTGCAGCCTTGCAAACCAGCCAGTACACCACAGTCTTCCATACTCTGGAGGTCTGACAAAAAAGTCAGGTGAAGTCCCTGCTTTGAATCAAGTAGAGCCAAGATTTGAGCCTGGGCTTGCTTCCTTCTGAATGGGCAAGCAGTCTATATCTGCACTGGGTTTAACGTGTCTTTCTGCAGTCAGTTTGAATGTTTCCCTGAAATGGCAAAAAAACAAAGTTAAAACAATCACAGCAATGCAAGAACAGTCCCATGGTGACTGTCCATATTGTCCTGAAGTCAGGAACATGTAAAACTCTCACACACCTGTCAGGAAAGCAGTTAGAAAGACAGGTTAGCATCAAATGAATTTCTGTCTGCATTTCCTTGGAAAAGTTTTGGAACTGACTTTTTTTCTGAAAAATTGGATAAAACTCTGATTAGTTATGAAATCCCTTGGCATTTGTTTGTGAGCAGCTTCATGTTCTCTTTTGTAAGGCAAGGATTCTTTGTGTATGTTTTGGGTGTCGCAGATAAAGAGATGGAAGAAAAAGGAGAAAAGGAAACCAGAGCAATTCCACCAATTTGTCTCTTCTTTGGGAGTCAATGTGTTTAGTTTTTCATTTCTGTCTTCTTTGGGAATTTCTGTCCATTTGAATAGGTTATGTCAGATTCGAGCCAGAAGGATTAAAAGACATTTCTTACCTCCTAGCATTGCAGAGTAAAGTGAAACTCCCTCTGCTCTATGAAAAAAAGAAAAAAACCCACAGAGACCTTGTGAATGCCTCAGACTGTTTTCTTCTTTGGAGAATTTGTTCATCTAGTGTGTCATTCATTTCGTTCATTTTCACTATCAAAGAAGCTTTAAGAGGATTATATGGGAAGTAATTGTAATTTGATAAAGGTAAGAGTTTTTGAAGACACGACATGGAACTGTTGACCAGAATTGACTACTTGGAAGTGAGCAGAGAAAGATTTGCCTTGTAAAGATGTGTGTGACCATGTGATGAAAAAACAGATAAACTCCGCAGGACCCCTGGGGTTTAGATGTGCTCTCCTGCATCCTTCTGCTTGCTGGAAAACCTACTTGCCTATAAATGGAAAATGTATTTTCCTCTTCTAGTCTAGGAATACAACAGAATACAGTACCAGGTATCTGGACATTTCATAGACTCAAAACCTCACATCCTATGTTTGCTAAGTCCTTCAGTAAAGAATGTCTTCTTATCTAGGGAGCTTGAAAAGATTCAGGACCTAAGCCAAAGTAAAAGAAAACAAAAAAAAGAAGACATCTATTGTCAATATTCAGGATACAGAAACTGAAAATATTTGCAAAAGGCACAGGTGAAGAAAGGATAAAACAAAACAGTTTTTACACTGTTAAAGCTAGGAATAAAGATCTGCCTCCTTATACATCCAGCTGCTTGCCAAGCATTCACCTGTCAGGGATTTTACCCTTCTGCATACTATAGGTGTCAGGGTAAAGCCATAAGCAAAAAAAGAAAAAAAGTTGGTGGAGAATCTTATTTCTATAATCTGTCTCTCCTTTGAAATCCTCTTGAAGCACCAGACAGCTTAAGCCTTTTCTGAATATAAAAGAAGGACATACATTACAGGTAGCAAGATTCAATTCTCTCCTGAAAAAGAAAGAAAGGAGAACGTTTTAGGTAGAGAGAATTTGGTCCTGACTCTTCAGCAAAATGGTGTTTTATATTCCTGGAAACATCACTTCTAGATATAGTAGATATCACTTTTAGATATGGATCAAGTACACTCAGTACTTGATCAGCGAAATAACAGCTCCTTGTCTTCTAATGAATACAGTCACCCTTTATAAAAAGTATTTTGTTATTTCATTCTTATATTTTCATTCATTTCCTACATTCCTACATCTACTCAGGTGATATGATGTTTTTGTTGTAAATCTTTGTCTAATCATGAAAGAACAAGAAAAAAGATGGTGATTTTGTAAGACCATTTGAAAGAGCTAGGAAAAAATGGATGAACCGTGGAACTAAGTTCTCTTCCTCAGATCTGAAATCAATACACAATTTTCAGACAAAGTTCAAACTTGAAATCACTGGCGTTCTGGACAGTTTAATTTCTTTTAATCTGTTCAATTTATTAGCATCAATATTTTGAACTTTAAACAGTTATTCCAAAACTCTGTTTAGACTGTTTGCTGCTTTTTGTTTTTGTAACTGATAGCTTTTACACTTTCATGGTTTAACCCTAGCCAGCAACTAAACCCCATGCAGCTGCTCCCCTTCCCTGCCCCACCGGTGGGATAAGGAGGAGAATCAGAAAAAAAAAGTGAAACTCATGGGTTAAGATATGATCAGTTTAATAACTGAAATAAAATAAAATATAGTAACACCACCACTACCATATTATTAATAATAATAAATATTATTATTATTTTAATGAAGAGGAAGATAACAACAAAAAAAGAGAAATAAAACCCAAGAAAAGACAAGTGGTACACAATGCAGTTGCTCACCACCCACTGATCAATGCCCAGCCAGTCCTCGAACAGAGATCTGCCCCTCCCAGCCAACTGCCCCCAGTTCCTATACTGACCATGACATCTTATGGTATGGAACATCTGTTTGGCTGGTCCAGATCAGCTGTCCTGGCCATGCTCCCTCCCAGCTTCTCCTGCACCTCCTTGCTTGCAAAGCACAGGAACCTGAAAAACCCTTAACCTAGGAGAAGCATTACTCAACAACAACTAAACCATCTGTGTGTTAACATTACTCTCACACTAAATCCAAAACACAGCACTGTACCAGCTACTGGGAAGAAAATAAACTATGTCTGAAACCAGGACATATACTAGATAGTTTGTATATTTTGTGCAGTTCAGTTATTTTCTCTATTATGATAATACCTTTCTTTGTGAGCATTGTCTCTTTTGAAAGCTTTGTTTTTATGTTAGATATTAAGTGAACCAACCCTGTGTTTCCCTGGTAGTCCAGCCCAGGCAAGCATGTGTCCCTCTGGGTAGGTTCTCATTAAAGGATGGCAAATAACAGAGTGTGTTTAAACCTGCCTGGTGAAATATTTGCTTTCCAAATACATCTTACTCCAAACTGTCTGAAAACTGAATGCCTTATGCGAACAACATGGTTCTAATACTATCTTATCCATAATCTAAACATAAAAACACCTTGTATGCACAGTCTAATTAACCTGTTTACAACAAAAACCCATTTTCCTTTAGAACTGAAATCACCACTAAATGCAGTACAAATATTATTACTCACTTGATGCCTCTTCAGGAAAAGCATAAAATATCTCCATTACAAAATATATTAGTTCCAATGTACTTATTTAAAAATTATTGCTATTTTTTGCAATAGTTATTATAACAGAAGATTGGCTTAGTGATCAATTTCTCATTTATTTGATGTTTACATTTTTTGAGATGATTGCTTCACATGTCATGTGTTCTTGATTTTCCAAAGCTTTTTTTTTGTTTCTTTCTACTCAAACCATGTTTGGTGTTCCTTTCATTGGCATGGGAAGTCTTGCACCTGCTGTCCTTTGAACTTGATAAGAAAGATGAACATACTTCTGTATGAGGCTGTTGCAGTGTTATAACTGTTATTGTTTTCTGATTCTCATAAAGCACCTTCCTACAGACATTCCCTACACAAGTCTAAAGAGTAGACTTAAAACAACAGCAGGGTTATACTGACAAAAAAGATATCTGCAGTAATTTTTATCACCAAAAGGTTGTAAAAAAAGATAAAGGCAGTATCAATACAGTCAGCCCCTGGTTATTAGAATAGTGTGGAAAGTTTTGTCTATATGTTAAAAAATTTCCCTGTCTTGTCCCTGGGTTAAAAATTGTTACAGTTTTTTGGGTTTGTCTTTTTCCTCTGCGCAGATTTCCTCATCTTCACTGCAAACAAAGACAGTTCCATCAGCAAACAGTTTGGTATCGAACTGAAGAAGGAGTTTCACAGCCTGGGGAGAATGGATGGTCAAAGGATGCATTTTAGACTTTCAGGCATTTCTCTCCCATCAGTATTTAAAATGGACAACAAACAGGTAGCCTGAAGGAAGGTGAATAATAACAAGGTCAATTTGGCTATTGCTTGTATTGCAGGGTTACGCCCTCACGCTGTCAATGGGACTGCGGAGAGATCTGAACCTGACTGAGTAACGAGCAAACAGGAGAAGCTGAGACTGAATACGGTGAAGCACTAAGGAGCCCAGTATGTGCTCCTGTTTTGCTGATTAAGGATACCAATTAAACTCAGACACCAGAGTGAAAAGAGCAGGCGTACTTTACTGGTGATAACCAAGTAATGTAACAGTGTAATACAGAAAACATGCAGTAAGAAGAAGCAGAACAGTGCACTTAAAGCAACAAACAGGAAAATACAGGGTAATGCATCAAATCATTACTACACGAGAGAGAGAGAGAATAGTAATTAAGAGAAATACATCACCACTTGCATATATTATCATCATCATCCAGATCCGCAGACGCTGGGGAGCCCTGGTTACAGTGAGGATTTGGAGAGCCAGTCCCGGCAAGTGGGAAATCCTACGCTGTGCATCCACCCATAGATGAGGCTTCCAAAGTCGCTGCAAACGGGCCCAGCCTTATATACCAGAGATCGACAAGCCAGAATAGCTGGCACCTTTGTTTTGAGCGGAAAGTTTCTGGTTTCATTCTCCTGTTGGATTCCACCCGAAGCCTGGCTAGGGCTCAGCGGGGGAACCAAGGGAGTTTCTAACAAGGCCAAATACTTAGGTTCTCAGCCTTGAAGAAGGCTGCAAAAGGAAAGTCGGATACATTCTCTCCTCTCTACTGACTATATTTTGTCTTTCACTAGCGAGTTTACATATTTTACTAATGACTACATGCTAAGTTAGCAGCTTCAGCTTGGGGCCTGCTGTTCAGGCTGCAGTATTTCAATACTTTAGCACTTTTACACCAGCATAAGTAGGTTGTTATAACTTAGTACAATACCTACTAGCACAATGATTATATAAAATATACAGGATTCATCTATAGGTCAACTCAGGCTTGGGCCTGTTGTCCAAGCCTTAGCACTTCAGCTCCTTCATTACTGCCATCTTTGAAGGGTGACCCTCCTGCCCACCTGGGAGGACCAGGTGGCAGATGATTGAGTCTCTGGAGTATGTGTTACCTGTTCTGTGCTTCTTGACCACATGCAGGTCTTTAATCAGTGAAAGGTCAGGAAGGCTCTCCATTCCTTTGTTAAGAGAAGACACACTTCCACTTACATTATGAAGTTTCCGTTTGCTGTCAGCCATAGTCAAAACATGGAACTTATTTTATATACATTAAAATATCTTAAAATATGACACTGTTGAGATGTTATATATAAACTTGTCTGTCAGATTTGTAGCCAAGCTACAATAGCTATAAAACTAAGAACCTGAATATATTTTACCCATTTGAGTGAAATGTGAGCATTGACATGATTATGTGATGCTCCAGGTAAACAGTTCTGGACTAGGAAAACTTGTTGTAAGTGGTGCAGAGATCAGGAAACATTGGTTACTATCACTAGAATAACTGAGACAGAATCATAGAACCATAGAACAGTTTGAGTTGGAAGGGACCTTAAAGATCCTCTAGTTCCAAGTCCCCTGCCATGGGCAGGGACACCTTCCACTAGCCCAGGTTGCTCAAAGCCCCATCCAACGTGGCCTTGAACACTGCCAGGGAGGGGGCAGCCACAACCTCCCTGGGCAACCTGTTCCAGTGCCTCACCACCCTCACTGCCAAAAATTTCTTCCTTATCTTCAATCTACATCCCCTTTCAGTTTAAAACTGTTGCCCCTTGTCCTGTCACTACAAACACTGGTAAAAAATCTCTGTATCTTTGTCATAAGCCCATTTTATGTTTTGAAAGGCTGTAGTAAGGTCTTCCAGGAGTCTTCTCTTCTCCAGGCTGAACTATCCCAACTCTCTCAGCCTGTCCTCACAGGAGAGGTACTCCAGTCCTCTGATCATTTTTGTGGCCCTCTGGACCTGCTCCTAACAGGTCCATGTCTTTCTTGTGCTGGGAACCCCAGTGCTGGATGCAGTACTGGATGGGGTCTCCTGAGAGCAGAGGGGGAAAATCACCTCCCTTGACCTGCTGAACACACTTATTTTTATACAGAACAGGATACAGAAAGCCTGAATGAGATTCAGAGACAAGAGAATCATTTGCATCATAATTTTTTCAGGTCTGCCAGTCTGCTGATGAATCAGAGTTCTTCTGTGTGTGTAAGTTGATCATTCATGTTACTTACAGGGTAGGAGGATCCATATCATAAGAGCTGTATGGTATATTTTAATCCAATAAATAGTTATATGTTGTTAGTAATATGGATTACAAAATATTATTCATCATATTTTCAAAACTGATTTTATACAAAGTGATAGAAGCATTTTTAATGTATTATTTTAGATGGTTATTTATAGAAGCTTTTTTTCCTATAAAGTAGAGAAGTTGAGAAGTTCATAGAATTCTTCTTATCCGATCATGTCTGATAGCATAATTTAAATGAAAAGAGGTGTTGAAAAGTTATTTTTTAAATGTAGCAGTGCAAATTAGTTTTAGGAATGGATAAATTCCTACATCCAAATAAATACATTAAATAGTATCAATTCAGCTAATTCAGTGGAAAAGAACTTGGCTGGTGACGACTCTTTATGACGGAAAACCAGGGCCTTGGAAAGCCAGACATATTTTTTCTATTCAAGATCCATTTTCGATCCTTCCAATTAGGATATGTGACAGTTCCTTCTTGCCTTCCTTGAGGTAGAACGGGCCCATTTTTAGGCACATTTAGTAGGTGCTTTGGTGCTTAAACATCAGATTGGCTGGGATGCTCAGGGTCTTTGGTCCTGTTCTGCAGTCCTGCATTATCCCTGGGGAGACTTGGATCCTATCCTAATACAAGTTTTATTACTTCCTTTTAGCTCAGGTGTGCTAGTTGTTCCTCAGTGTGGAGAGACCTGAGAATCTGCTCTTAACTTTTGTATAATTCTCATGTCAAGCTGGTCTGAAGTCTCAGGATCAATATCACCTTTAATACCTCCATGGTCTTCCTCAAATTACCTCCCATCAATTTCAAGCATCTTAATGTCACCTTGATTTTGTGAGGATTTGCATCTTTCTCCCTCAAGGTTTGGGTTTATATTTCAACCCTCTGCCACTTAATATTGTCTTAGAAAATCTGTTTATAGTCTAATCCCTGAAATTCTATTCTACTAGATTCAACACCAATAACACCTTAACAGAAGCACAACAAGATTTGTTTCAGAAGGAAATCACAAAAATACCCTGAAAAAAACTTATCAGGGGAAATAGTTTGGAGTCTTGTGCAGCTAACATGACGCTTTCTTTGTTGCGCAGGTGATATTTTCCTTTGTTTCTCCCTGGTGTTCCACAAAGTCTTCAAAAGAGGTGCATTAACGCTATGTTGAGCAGAGGCCTCTTCGACTTCATCTACTGGCTGGACAAATCATGTGACCAATTCCTGGTCATCAGAGGAATTCAGGAATATAGGGGTCTTTTTCCACATAATTTGGATTGCTTAACACTTTTTAATATAACCATCTTCCAAATTCCAAAACATTCCCAGTCTTTCTACTGTCCTGGGAAGAAAGTGTGTCATGGTGTAGGCCAGTTGGAGGTCGTGTATCCTTGTTGGTGAACCATTCCTCCTGGCCATCGTGGTTCTGTGGGATGACTCATGAGAGTATGCAGGGAGGGTAGTTTTGATGGCATAAAGTCAAAACTCCTATTTTCCATCCCTGCCATCATGTCTGGGATTTTTAATATTTCCTGCCTTTCTGGGAAGTGATTTCTGTTTAAGTCTGTGTACAGTAATGGTCTGGCTTTGTTTCTGAAAGAGCAAGAGAAGAAATATTCTAGAGAATGTGAACTTATGACAAATGTTTGAATGTGGTGTTTCTTTCCAAGAGAGTTGATGTTCTGCAGTACTCACTAATTTATTTGAGTTACTCTGCTTGTAGGACATCTGCCTCCCATCCTTTACTTTGGCAGTCTATAAAATAGCATTGTCTTCTGATGTTCACATCCAGTTTTAAAGGCAGTAGTTACTGAGAAATTAATACTGCAGCACTGTTATTGTGCTGTTCTGAAATTGTCCATAACCTGTGTGCTGCAGCCCTGCTTCTGCTGCAGGAAAGAATGCTTGTTGAGGAGATATGCTTTTGAAAACCTCCTGCCTGGATCCATAATATTATTACCACCCACAATGGGATTATGAGGAAATATTCATGTCTTCAAGGCTCTTTGGAGGTGAAAAAGTTGTTGGATGTTGTGTGCATTAACTACTGTCACAATAGAAGAACATTAGAAGCTTTGCTGATAATAAATTGAGAGTAAAGAGTGGCAGGAGTACAGGTGGCAATCGAGATGTTTGGTTTGATGGGTAAGGCTGTATTCATTGTTTCAAGAGAAGATTCAACTTCCTCAGAAAAAGGTTAGCTAAATGAAAGAGCCACTGAGATAATATCTCAGCATGCCTTGATGAGAAACTCTTCTGAGCATGACCAACTTCATAACTAATCTTATGTTAGAAATTTTCACTATTGAAATAACAGACTGAAGTAAAATAGAAAGTCAAAAGAATGACACAGAAACAAATTAAATCCCCCAATAGCTGCTGGCTTTCCTCAGGCTCCATGGTCTCTATGTATATACTAACTTTATTCTTGCAGAATCTTAATTGCACTGCCTTATTGGAGACTGACCACAGGGTCTCATATCTGAGGTGAGCATTGTCTAAAATCAGCTCCAGAGAAACATCTTCAGCTGCTTAAGGGTGGCAGAAATATGTATTCCCATGACTGCCTAGCAACAGTTGCTGCTGTAGATTTTGTAAGTATTGCTTCATGGATTACTCCTCGGAAGGAACTGTGTGCAATAAGCACGATATGATTGCTTCCATCTCCTATAATTACTCTAATCAGAGGGTGGTCAGAACTTTTAGGCACCATAACAGAATTGTTGGCAACATTCCCCAAACTATCCCCATGGTTTAGATTTTCCCATTGATTAGGTTCAATGTCTGGCCTTAAGAAAGTAGTCCCAAAAATTGGCAAATCTCAGCTTGAAAGTCAAAGTGCCTGATCTTCCTGCTGCCTTTTATACAACATATGCAAACAATTTTTCAACTTATCTGCAAACAAGACCTAGCTGCTTTTTCTATACCTGCTGCAAACCTGGCCACCTCCTCCCGTTATTTTGATTTGAGATCAAGCCACCTATATTTTCTGGACAGGGAAGTAAGAACCAGCTGCAATTAGGGGCTACAGGTGTGAACATTTGTTCCCTTTACGGCAGGCACTCAGCTGTATTTAGTAATTAAAGGCAGGGAAGTGGTGCCTGGGGAAATGTGAACATTTAGTGATAACCTGGGAGTTTTCATAATGCCCTACCAGTGTGTTGTCTACATTGTCATAAACTCTGTATGTATCTGATGTTCCTAAGAGTAAGACTATAGAAGAGGTCACTATAAGAAAAACTAAATAGCCAAAGGTTTCTTTTTGTTAATATGGTGAACAACGAATCTCTAATATTATAGACCTCATAGAAGTGAGTATTCACATTTCCAGTTAATATATGTTGGTGGTTTTATTTTGAAATCAATAGGTTTGTATGAATCAAGTTATAGTATGAGCGAATGTGTTCTGTGACCTAATTAAAAAGACCTAGTTCTCTGATAAATGCAGGAGAAGTTTGTAAGGATTTTGGCATCATTCCATTGATTGCCTTTTCATTTTTCTTTTAGTGGCTATTCTACAGTAAAGGTTTTATAGAGTGTTCAGATTGAATGTAATTAAAACGCTGATATATTTCATGTTGCCTTTTTAGTAGCAGAGCGAAAATGTAAGACTGCACAGCAGAACACCTTTTTTAATCAAGGACCTTAGTTCCAAATGTGCTGAAAAACTGGTGGAAACTAGAACTTCCCAGTGTGAGCAGATGGAGGCTACCTGCTTTGAAAAGCAACTCCTAAAGGTTTAAATATCAGATGAATGTGCCGCTGGGCTGCAAATAACCACTGAATAGCTCCATGTGCACATAAATGAAAACATGCCTTAGAGGCATTTAAAAGTGGAAATAACTACAGACTGACCACATGGGTTGAGGTTTTCAAGGGCAGAAGGCCAAGCTGTGTAACTTTATTCCTTATTGTTTTTCTCTTTTTTTTTTAAATTTTTTCCTTTTTTTTTTTTTTTTAAAAAAAAAGGAAGCCAGAAGTGTTTCAGTTACATGCGCAAAATTCATCAAGGGAATGGTTTCTCTTGACTTATTGCTTTTCCTTTTTCTGCTTTGCAAATATTAACACCGACATCTTTGCATTTTTTTCTTTGTAACAACTACAAATGCTTAGTCCAAACTACCAGGCCTCAGCAGAAAATCAATATCTTCAAGAAAATTGTTTGTTTACAATTATATTTTGATGCTTCTCTTTTAGCCATTTTTTAAAAATCTATTTTAAACAATTCCTGAACGTATATGATGGTTTTCCAGATTGTGGCAGTTTGTCATGGATTTTGCTGTTATTTCCTAGCCAAACTAGGGAAAAAAATCTTATTGGCATATTCGACTGTTGTTGTCCCTCTGCAGAGCAACTTACAGTCTTTATAGTGAATATTATTCTCTTCTTTTATTCTATGGAGAGATTTGTTGGTTCTTTTCCTCAGCCTGAACTCATGTTATCACTATAATCTTGCAGTTATAGTGAGAAACATGTACACAACATTATTATTTGTGTTTTGTCAGATACCTGATTATCTAGCATTGCAGCTGGGCTAACATCATTTATTGATTAGACTTTGCAATCTTTAACTAGTTGAACAATTAATTACTGACTTTGCATAGAAGGTGCGTTTCCTTGGTTCACATGAAGTGCAAAAATTGTAGGAAAACAAGTTAGTGGAAAATGCGAGCAACCTAAGATGTAATTTGGACACAAAAAATAGGTCTCAGGTGGAGTGGTATTTCTCTAAATATATGTGTTGGATGCTTTTATAAAGGTTGACAACTTTGTTTATAGAGGATACTCCTGAGGAATTTTGCCTAGCAGAATTATCTTACCACTTAATTCATGAAGCAGATGGTTTCATAAAAAGCAACAATAACAATAACAGCAACACCAACAAGAAGCCCCACTCTATCACATAATGTAAGAAAAGGTAAATTCTGGGATTAGTCTATTTGTAGGGAAATGCTATGAAACTAGGGGTTAATGTGCAGTGTATGAATATATTTCCCCCTCCCCCCGATTTGGGGGAAATATAAGGTGGTTTATGATTAAGCCTAGTTGCTGGCCTTTGGGCAAGACCAAAGTTCATCCTAAATCTAGCTAAACCAGCCAGTTTAGCTTCTTAGGAATGGTTAAGGAGGGGCAGTTGCTGAAGACAAGGCCATGGAAGGGAATAAAATATCTCCCTCTGCTTTCAGGTACCCCTGATTCTGGAAAGGGGTTGACCAAGGGTGGTTGAAATCCTGAGACAACCTCACTCACAATCTAGGCTGAGGCGGAAGCACACATTGAAGCAGGGTGACTCAAAATCTCAGACTCTGCAGCCTGCAGAAGAAAGCTCCAAGTCTGCACCTAAAGCACCCAGAAGTTTGAAATAAGTTCAGCATGAATCAACTCTGAATCCTGTCAAGTCATGACTAGTGCAATGAAGTTCGAGCCCTGAGTGAGTAGTTACTAAAGTCTAAACTAACTCTTACACATGGCATGAAGATGGTCAATGGATGGACCACTCACTGGATAAGGAATGGGTTGGATGGTCACACTCAGAGTGCTGAGGTTAACAACTTGATGTCCAAGCAGAGAGTAGTGACGAGTGGCATTCCTCAGGGGTCAGTGTTAGGATCAGCGCTGTTTAACATCTTGTCGGTTACATGGACAGTGGGATTGAGTACACCCTCAGAAAGGCTGTCAATGACACCAAGCTGTGTGGTGTGGTTGACATGCTGGAGAGAAGGGATGCCATCCAGAGGTACCTGGACAGGCTGGAGAGGTGGGCCTGTGCAAACCTCATGGAGTTCAACAAGGCCAAGTGCAAGGTGCTGCACATGGGTCAAGGCAATCCCAAGCACAAATCCAGGCTGGGAAATGAGTGGATTGAGAGCAACCCTATGGAGAAAGAATTGGGGGTGCTGGTTGACAAGAAACTTAACATGAGCCAACAATGTGTGCTCGCAGCCCAGAAAGCCAAACTGTATCCTGGGCTGCATCAAGAGAAGTGTGGCCAGCAAGTCGAGGGAGGGGATTCTCCCTCTCTACTCCACTCTCATGAGACACCACCTTCATGCAGTACTGTGTTCATTCAGCTCTGGGCCCCCAACATCAGAAGGACATGGAGCAAGTCCACAGGAGGGCCACGAAGATGGCCAGGGGGCTGAATCACCTCCTTTATGAGGACAGACTGAGAGAGTTGGGGGTATTCAGCCTGAAGAAGAGAAGGCTCCAGGGAGACCTAGCAGTCTTACAGTACTTAAAGGGGGCTACAGGAAAGCTGGGGAGGGATTCTTTATCAGGGAGTGTAGGGATAATGGTTTTAAACTGAATGAGGGTAGATTTGGATATAAGGAAGAAATTCTTCCCTGTGAGGGTGGTGAGACACTGGCACAGGCTTCCCAGAGAAGTTGTGGCTGCCCACTTCCTGGAAGTGTTCAAGGCCAGGTTGGATGGGACTTTGAGCAACCTGGTCTAGTGGAAGGTGTCCCTGCCTGTGGCAGGGGGTTGGAACTAGGTGATCTTTAAGATCCTTTCCAACCCAAACCATTCTATGATTCTATGATATGGTATGGAATATCTCTTTGGTCAGCTCTTGTCAGCTCTCCCGGCTATTCCCCCTCCCAAACTCTTGTCCACCTCCAGACTACTGGCCTTTGAGGAGGAGTCATTGGAAAGGCAGCCTTGATGCTGTCTGAGCACTGCTCAGCAACAGCCAAAACACTTGTGTGTTATCAACACTGTTCTATTACCAGTACAAAGCCCTATATGGGCTTCCATGGCAAAAGTTAACTTCATCCCAGCCAGACCAAATACAACCAGGTAAAAGGTGTTAATACATACTGTCTCTAGCAGCTTTCTCTGTGGGAAAAATAATCCAACTGTACTTTGGAAGCTATTGAAAAGGAAATCAAAGCAGTGCTGAAGCAAATTGCTCTGATGGACAGACTAGCTTATTGTCCTGCTTAGTGTCCACTCATCATTTAACAAGCAAGTTAAAAACAAACAAACAAACAAACAATGAAACAAACCCTTAAAACGTATGGCATTCCCTTCAGATGGGAGTGTGATACCTTAGATATGATATTTTCCTGCTGATAGATCCTGACAGTAGTAGAGTCTATGTTTACAAGTAGCCACACATCTAAAATGGAGGGATGTACAGATCAAATCGGGTACAATTTAATATATTAAAAATGAAAAGATTTTTTTTTCTTTTTTTTTCCTGAAATTTTTGTAGATTAGTAGGAGAATTCAGTGATGTGCAAGAAAACTCTATGGGGAGTTCTTTATGCAATGGCCTACTAAGACTTCAAAGTGGAATAAAAATTAATTTTATGTACTCCAGAGAAAACTGCTACAACAAACTTGACACTGTTCTTTTCAAAAACAAAGTAATCAAAAGTTTATGATTGATTGTGCACCCTGTGGGAGAACTCCATAGAAAAGGCATAAAAATGCCATTTTATTTGAAGAAAAAGAAGCAAAAGCAACCTGCCAAAGCAATAAAACCAAAAGGTTAAGGTATTTGTGAGATAAGACCAGGAGGGGTAGCTTTTCTCAACACCTCATTGGCAGAAAATACCCTAAACAAAGTCTGATGATAGATAAAATGTGATACTATAGTTTAATACACATTGAGGCGAAATACTCAGTGCTATGAATGTGCAGCTTTACCATCCCAGCACAACTTGGAGTAACTAGATTTCTGCTGTGGCTTGAGACACAAGAAGTGTATTGAGGTTTCACCAGCCCTGCTGGTCACAGTGATCAGAGACTGGTGTGTGACTACCTGTAGCTGGGAGATACATGAGATGAATGTCTCCGAGAGCCTAGAAATGTGAGATTTCAAAAATCAACCTTGGAGACAGTCTGCTGGCTGTATATTAATTCAATGTGTTAAGTCAGAGGGAAGAAGGAACATCCACATTTGATAAACAAACTTATAAAAGGAAACAACTTGTTTATTCCAGAAATTTAAGTTTCATCTCTTGAGTACAAACTTGGATACAGTTGCAGCATGTAAAAACAAAACACACAGATGTCAATAAAGTGTTTTTCTAGGACTCATGTTTAGCACTTGTGGTGAGGATGTAGCTGGAAGGGTTTAGAGGACAGAGGGAGTACATATGATGTATTAGCATTGCGGGTGATGGGACCAATAGCTGAGCTTTTTGTACACATGATATAGTTGCATCACAGGTGGTGGGACTCTTATCTGTGCTCTTTCAAGAAACTTCTATACCGCTTTCTTTGGTATATAAGACTTGTGCTATCAGATTGAATGATGGAATTCGGTATAGGAAATGCTGAAATACGTATAGGTATGGGATATAGGTTTTTGCCTCTATCAGTCTGTTGTCCTGTGTCTTATGCTTCTAATAGAAACTTCCTGGGGAAGAACATCCTGTTAGGGCCCTGTGTATATATGTTGCCTAGTGCAGTAATACCTGTGAATTGCCATTGTAACTCTAAAAAAAATTATTCTCATATTTCTGAGGATGACTAGCTGTGTTCATACAACATTTAGAATTCCACCCTGGCCACATGAAGCATACGAAACTTGTTCTAAAGGATTTTCCTGCCTCAGAGTGTTTACAGCATTGACACTGGGAAAAATTATTTTCTTCATCATGGGACTGAGAGATCTCGTAATGTGTCTGGTATGACATTATTTGGGCCTCTTGCAGCCTTGCAAACCAGCCAGTACACCACAGTCTTCCATACTCTGGAGGTCTGACAAAAAAGTCAGGTGAAGTCCCTGCTTTGAATCAAGTAGAGCCAAGATTTGAGCCTGGGCTTGCTTCCTTCTGAATGGGCAAGCAGTCTATATCTGCACTGGGTTTAACGTGTCTTTCTGCAGTCAGTTTGAATGTTTCCCTGAAATGGCAAAAAAACAAAGTTAAAACAATCACAGCAATGCAAGAACAGTCCCATGGTGACTGTCCATATTGTCCTGAAGTCAGGAACATGTAAAACTCTCACACACCTGTCAGGAAAGCAGTTAGAAAGACAGGTTAGCATCAAATGAATTTCTGTCTGCATTTCCTTGGAAAAGTTTTGGAACTGACTTTTTTTCTGAAAAATTGGATAAAACTCTGATTAGTTATGAAATCCCTTGGCATTTGTTTGTGAGCAGCTTCATGTTCTCTTTTGTAAGGCAAGGATTCTTTGTGTATGTTTTGGGTGTCGCAGATAAAGAGATGGAAGAAAAAGGAGAAAAGGAAACCAGAGCAATTCCACCAATTTGTCTCTTCTTTGGGAGTCAATGTGTTTAGTTTTTCATTTCTGTCTTCTTTGGGAATTTCTGTCCATTTGAATAGGCTATGTTAGATTCGAGTCAGAAGGATTAAACAAGGGAAACTATAAGATGTCTTTGCAAGTTCCATTAACAGCTAGTAAACATGGACTTTCTACAGAATTACACTATTGTCTGCAAAGATATTTCCTACCTGCTAGCACTGTAGAGTAAAATGAAACTCCATTTGCTTTACAGAAAAAAAGAGAAAAACACATAAAGACCTTATGAACACTTCAGACTATATTCTTCTTTGGAGAATTTTTTTGTTCATGCAGTGAGTGTGTCATCCATTTTCACTATCAAAGAAGGTATTTAGTACCTCTGATTTTTCACATCTTGTGTAACGAGATCCCCTACTTTGTTCAGCAGTGGGCTCACAGTTTCCCTCGTCTTCCTTTTGTCAGCCATGTACTTATGGAGGCCCTTGTTCTTGTCTTTGATATCCTTGGCCAGATTCAATTCTGCTTGGGCTTTGGTTTTCCTAAAGTCAACCCTGCATCCTCAGACAATTTCTCTGTGTTCCTTCCAGGTCACCCTTTCCATTTAAAAGTGCAAAGTAAATTTGATGAAGAAATACGAGTTCTCTTTGTGACTTCCAGTAGTAGCTCAAGTTGGGTAGAGAAGCTGCAGTTAGGTAGGAGGAAGAAAAGTAGTGCCTTGGAGATTTTTAGGACTGTGGTTTTGCTGATAATGCATGCTACTTAAACTGAAAGATACAGTTTCTAAGACAAAGCAGACCATTCCCATCCAGCTTCTAACAGTGTGCAATAAAATCAGGGAAGGCAAAGAAATTAGGGGATTTTAAAATGCTGACTGTGCATCAGAAAAGCCATTATACAAGATTTTCTTCATCAAGGGGAAGAACTCAAGTACACTTAGAATGAATTGAAAGTGTCTGAAGACCTAAAAATAATGAACTCTGAGTAAAGAAAAAAATTCTCCTTAAGCTGCATAAGATGTGAATATAAGCACAGAAAGAGCTGAACATATCGAAGCCTTCATTATTGATTGTTTAAGACAATACTTCCTGTGTCTGCTTTTATGAACATAGATGTTGAATGCTCATGCACATTAGCTTCGACTGCAGTGAAGGAAGAAATCGTTCTTATCAGCAGGGCTGTATTGTCACCAGAAAGCTTCAGGTACTGAAAAGGTATATTTACTTGATAAATAGTGTAGAAATGGTATCTCAGGCCACACAGTTCCTTAAAACCAAGTGGTCACATAGAATTAAAAAGCTGCTGCATTCTAGATACCAGTTACCTGATGCCTCATGGTAAACCCACTTCTTACAGTTCAGAAGGAACTGCGTTTCTCCATAGTACTTCATAGAGACCCAGACAGAAAGCCCCTTACTGAAAATGCTCAATCAAATTTCTCATCTCCAAGTATTCCCATAAGAACCATAGCATTTAAGAGTGCAAAATAAACATGACTGTCTCCACCTTATTCTTACCTAAAAATTCAATTAATCTCCACTTACCTTGTTACATCTGATTGCAGCAAAATGACCTAACCATTCCTCAGATGAAACAGGTTTTTCTTCTGTTTCATAGTCAGTCTTTATTCCCCTGATGTCAGTATACTTGGATAGAAATGGCATTTCCTTAGCTATATTACAATAACCGTCCCATCAGTTGATCTCCTAAGGTATAAGACTGGCTTATGTCAGCCCAGAGCACCATGCAGTCTAGTCCAGTATCTCTGACACGGCCAGTAGGAGATGCCCAGGGAAGAAGAAATGAATAAAGAGAACATATAGTAATATACTCCCCACCCCCTGCACTGCATTCTCCCATCTGCCAGGACTTTCAGTCTCACAGTCGTCCTGAGCGAGGAATGGTATGTTGTGTCCAATAATACCTGAGGCAATTTTTCCCATGTATTAACATCTTCACCATAGCATCGCTTGGCAAAGAAACTCATAGCTGAATAATCTGCTGAGTGGAGATAAATAATTTCATTTGTTTTTAACTCAATGGCTTAAATGGAAGTGGCTACATTCTTGCACAAAGCATCACTGAACCCCATTCATTTTTCCTCATTTGCTCTTCTGCCCACATACCCTTCCTTCATACCCTTTCAGGAATTACTGGAAGCTGACAGAAACCAAGGATCACTTAAAATTATATTCTCTGCACTAGAAGTAAGGTTTATGAAGGCTTTTTAGCCTTTTTTTTTCCTATTTTCAAGATTTCTTTCTGTCTGAGAGAAGCTAAGAAAACTCTTCACGCATAGATTCTGAAGCATCTAGATTTAACTGCTAAAACTGCCTGTGGATGTTCAGTCCTCAGAGCTGGGTCTAACAACTGAAGCTGATCAGCCTGCACCTGTACACCACAAAGAAAGTGTTTTTTTATTGCAAATACTGAGGAGCAAACACAGTTCTCTGGAGTTCTCTGCTAAGAGCAATGAACAATATACAAGACTTGCCCACTCCTTTTCTGCAGCGTGCTGAGGAGACAGCTCTACCCATCTACCTCATCTGCCTTCCTGGCTAAGGTTGACACTGACTGTGTGTTGAGCCCATTTGTCTCCTCTGGATTTTAACCTTGTCCTTGAGCATGAGCTTCACATTTTATTACCACAGCTACCAACCAAGAGGCATGAACAGTTTTCAGTCAGTGCCAGTCCGCCCTGGATTTGAACACCTGACCCCTGTGGTCATTGCTGCAGCCAGTTGGCAGCTAGAAACATGTTACTGTACAGATAAACAGATAGATTAATGTCTTCCTTCTATAGCAGATATTGTCTTCAAAGGAGCCTCCCAGGCTTCTTCACTGAAGGAGGCATAACTCAAAGAATGTGTGCTGCTTCTCCTTAAAATGAGCTTGTCACCTTTGGCAGCAATTTAAAGACCTAACTTAGGTTGAAGATACTTGTTATGCCTGAGCACATCTGACAGGTTACAACTTCTGAAAGGTCCCATTCCTCCTTCTTCCTCTTCTCCCCATCCCTGCTCCAATCTCATGGTTCCTTCTCTTCCTATCTCTCCTTCTTGCTTCTCATTTAATTTTTTACTGAGGTGAATCAGCTGATTTCCCCTAATTTTTGCTTTCGTTAGTTAATTTAGAGGGAGTTTTATGAGTTGACACAGATCAGCAAAGGATCTGAAGTCTACCAAAATCAGTGCAAGGTGTGCGTGTGGCAGGAGGAGGGGGAGAGAGATAGAAGAGCCTCTTTTTCAGCTGGTAGATTGGCTCCAGAATTACTATGCACCTTCTCCATAAATGTCATATCTAACATGTCAAACCTCTTCAGTGTAAAACCGTATTGGATCCAATGCCAATTCACTGCTTTCCAATAAGAGACATACTGCCCTGTAAGATATGACTGTGCAATCTGAGCACAGATGTGCTAAGAAAGAACATGCAAACAGCTCATTTTTCATGTTCCTTGTCTTGAGTAAAAGCCACCTCTCTTTAACCTCAGAAACAGCGAGCATAATGGTAAACAAAAATTTATGAAGGACACTATTGGCTATGAGTCTTTTTAGAGGATTTTAGTCCACTGGATCTTCATATTCCCTGCTTTCATCAGCCAGCTCTAAGTCAGAGGAATATGCTGGCATGATCTCAGCCTGTTGCCATCCTGCTCTGGTTAAAGCCCCTGGGGTGTCACCCATCAGAGCAACTGCAGAGGAACAGCAGAGTGTGAATCTTGGCTACCGATGTCAAACAGGCAGCTACAGCCACAGTGAACAACATAAGGAAACCCCTGCAACTTTTTTTAATGTTTTTGTTCTTTGCTTTTGGTGAGTGTCTTGTATAAGGCAGAGAACAACAGTTGCTTCAGTGGGAGGAAGACCTAAGGCACCAGCAGTAGCTGGTGCTGCTTGTGCTGCCCACCTAATTGGAGTTCAGACCATCCGCCCGCAGCCAGGGCTTGGAAGGGGAAGGAAATGATGGTCTTACAGCTGCTGCCAGCAGGCACCTGGTGGGCACCGGGCAGAGGTGGGATGTCCAGCAGTCACACCCCCTGCCCGCAGATCTCACCTCCACTGCCTCCCTGGCCCACCACTCCTGCTCCTGGCTGGACAGCTTTCCTCTCTGCGGAAGCACACCAGAGCTTTACACGGGGTGTCCTTCGCCCACCCGAGAGGAGGGGTGCCAGGCTGCAGGAGGCAGAGGCGGGCTCCAGGGGACTTGCGCTGTGCCACGGAGTAAAACCGAGTCCCACAGGCCAGCCACGGACCTCTGACTGCTCCAGCAGAATGTTGTGTTAGCTGCTGTGCACATACGTACAGGCTTTGTGTGTCTCTTCATCGCGGTCCCTGCTTAACCTTTCCCTAGAGATTTTTAAAACATAATCCTAAAACCTAACACTGTGTCTCCCACTGCAGTAATGGACTGTTTTTAAAATAGACGGAGCTTCCTTCAAGAATCAACACTTGAATTTTGGTACCTCTGAGAGTACCTCTTAGCAGTGTCACAACACCCAGAAAACTTAGAAGTGGTGTAGGCAGCCATGTGAGAGGTGCTGGTGGTTGTTGCTCCCCATTTAAGTTATAAAGACTTGGGGAAAAAAAATGCTTGGAAATTTAGCAAGGACACTAAAAAAATTATATTGTGTAAAGTTTATCTAAAACATTTTAAAAACATATGAAGTTTAATTATGAAAACAAAAGTAACTTTTGACACCTTACCCTTTCTATCACATTTTAGGACCTGCTCTTTCACTCTTTTTTTTTTTTTTTTTACCAGCAATTAATGATATTTGATGTAATGATGTTTAATCTGTTTAAACCAATCATGAATCCCATGGTTTATTTCAGTGGGTGTGTTTCTTAACACACACCACATAGGTATAGCTTGGTAAACAAAGGGAGGGTCTGGATGATTTCCCTGTCATTTGTTATTCTCTTAATTGGGCTAGTGGGGTAGTTATACTTCTGATGTGACCGGTTTGAAATATGTTTGACACCATTTGAGTGACAAGGGAAAAGATCAGAAATCTATGATGCACTTTGTGTAGGCATGCATTCAACCACTCAACCGGAAATTCCTTCCCCCTTTGAGGGAATTTGGCAGACATTTGGGATTCTAGAGGTAAAAAATGGGCTGGTCAGCTCTGACACTGGTGGTGGGGCTGTGTGTCAGGGAGAGGCAGGAGCAGGCTGCTGCCCTGCAAGGGGAGGGGAGACAGGAGCTGCAGCATCTTAGTGCATTGTCTGTAACCTCATGAGTGATCTTCTAACATAAACAGTGTAAATTATAGGAATAACACTAACATGGCATATTAAGATGATATCTATAACATATAGGGATGATAATACACAGTAATAAAGATTAAAGTGATCATCACAATAATATCTTGTAAATCATAGATGTGAAAATATTGTTTAGTCATCACTAATAATATATATGTATTATATACATATATATGGAATGGAATATATATGTAAAAGTAGTATAGGAATAAATATAATAATATATAGTCAATACTTATGCATTGACTTCAACAGAGTCATATCAGTTACCTCAGCATGTGAACAAAGTTACATAGTCAGAAAAGAGAATGAACTGTATACTGTGTCATGAGGAATATTTCCTATTTCTTGTGCTTGTTCTGGGACACACTACACTTGCAGAACTATAGTAAACCAGCCATTTCTATGACCTTGATAGTTTTCACACATAATAGCATAAAATCATGTTCTTAATGCCATTGTTTACAGCATTTAAAATAATGCATCCTGGTAGATCTAAATTTTCCAAATATTTTTACGCACTGTAAACGTTTCTATATTTAAGTTGGAGTTGACATTTTTTACGTGTAATTACTGTGGTATATGCTTTAATTACCCTACTTTTTTGAAGAAGCTGCGCTTTATGTTGACAACGGCTTATAAGGTATTTGTAGACAATTCCTTAATTGTACATTGAGTGCCTGTCTAGTGACTGCACTCAACGTTAATCATGTGAAAAGAATGAAGTTTCTTTTGTTAGATAACTAACTGGGTGGGTAATGAGATACTTCACTGTGCAGCATTGCTATTCAGACAGAAACCTGTCAGGACCCCAGCTGTACTTAGAGAAAAAAGAGGCAAGGAGTATTTGAACTTAATTTTTGTTGTTGTTTGAATTCACAGATGACCGTTCTGAATTTGTTCTTGAGAGAACAGTTCAAAACCCTGTGCTTCAAAAATGAAATGGATGTACAGAGAGGTCTATCATCAATCATAAAAAGATGGAGCTGTCAGTTTGTGTGAGTCTGGGATCTTAATTGATGGATTCTATGCAGTTGCTGAGCTGTGTATTAAGACATGCTAAAACCACAGACTTTAGGAAGGTGTGGGTTCTTGAGAAGGTAGCTCTTTGCAAACATTTGTAAATAAAAAAATCAATGTTCAGAAGTCCTTGTCTTCACTTTTATTCACAGCTATAAAAAAGGTTGAAAGTAGTTTTAACACAGAGTTGGGAATTGAGTGCCCTTGCTTTTTCTTCCTCCATATGTGAATTGAACTATATTCACTGTGTATGTCACATGCTTATAGTCTATGCACATTTTGATTTCCAAGTTTACAGTTCACTCTAAATCCTTAGAACTACTCAAAAAAGGTATCCTGTCATTAGCATGACTTGCTGTTGACATATGAATATTTTATTGTTAATTTAAATGAGCAACACAACTAAAACAATAATCTTTTTCTTCTTTTAACTTCTACCAAAGCATCAGATTTTTTGTGTGCTCAGGAGACTATTCTTTTTTCCTTGATAATATGTAATTCTAAAAATAGACAAAATATAGAATGCATAAAAAAGCATATCTTCTACCCAAACACCTGATTTTTTTCAAATAGTTAGCCAGAACTGAGGTAAAAGTGGTTTTCCAGGGCAAGGTAGAATAGCTAAATACTATACAGATCAGTAGTTATAGGTAAGTAGTGACAACAGCAGCACGTGGAAACAGGAGGAGACTTTAAGAATATTATAAAAATGATGTTCTTAATCATCCCATAACTGACAAGCACTCTGATGTTCAGGCATAGAACATGTGTGAAATCCTATTGAAATCACAGTGAGTTTTAGGATTTGAACTGAAGTCCTTTGAAATCAGAATGGAGCTAAGTTTGTTAAGTCCTATAACAGATAAAAATATTACTTAAAGGTCTTAAATCTCTGTTTCTTAGTTGCCATCTGTAAAATAACTGCAATAATATTTGATTTTATTTTCTTATCTGTCTAGATTACAAGGAGTTCAGGAGCAAGGAGTCTCTACTGAGATGCGTTTTAGAATCACTTAGTGCAGTTGGTCTTTCTATCACTCCTAAAGTCCCCAAGAGCTGCAGATGCAGCACAAATCACTTGTAATCCCTTTGACAACTGGTACATGTCTTTGTATTTATTCTAGTAACATTTCATGGAAGTCTCAGGCTTTGAAATATACATGTTGTATTTTTGCACAGAAAAAAAAGATCATTTTGTATAAATAAAATCATTGCCTGGAGATATATTGCTTTCTATTGTAACTCTGTCAAGTACTAAAGTTAACATCCTGATAGCATCAGTCACATTCAAACTGAAAAATATCCACCAACAAGCCACATTCTCCAAAAGCATGCTTCCAACTCACTTGCTGTGATGGATAGAGGTAATGAGTGTACATCTCGGACTAGCAGTCTTTTGAAAATTTTAAAACTTCCAGTGTCTAAATCAGACTTAGATATTGGTTAGAGTTCTAGCACCAAATATGTGTCTATTTTAAAGTCATACTATGAGGGAATTCTTGCTTCCAAAAACCTTAACTTGACATTCCTGTTCCAAACTTCACAAAGACAACATAAGCTACCGAATGTTTTAAAGACTGGCTGTGATAAAATGATCAAACATTTCCAGAAGGCAGTGATGGCAAGCTGAGGAGACTGAAAGAGAGGAGAACCTGAAAAGCACAATCATACAAGTGTAAGTGAAGAAAGATTTCATGTCATGCTGCCATGGGCAAAACAGTCTCATCTCTGATAATTCTTCAGATGTCACAAGTTTGGATGCCTCTGTCAGCAGTTAATTTCGATCATCATACTAAAAAGCTGAAAAGAGAGAATAAGACATTACTATTTCATTCAAGAGGGTTTTTTTTTCCTTCCTTCTTTTAGTTCCAGTTGAAATATTTTTGAAACTGTATTCTTTTCTTTTCTTTTTTTTTTCATTTCTTTTTTTTTGTTTGTTTGTTTGTTTTTTTTTTTTTTTTTGTTATGGACATCTGACTGGTACAGATGCTGTTCTTCACACTACACACAAGCAAGACTTACACTGCAACACATAAGGGAGTGGTTTGCATTTCTTCCTTTGTGCTTGATGATTATCTCAGAGCTGTTACCAACACTCAACGCCACAGGGGCAAACTGAAAACTTTCTGTTTGTGAAGTAGTGACAGAGGGCATAGACCAACAAGCAAAAAAGAATACAGCTTTCTGTGTTGTGGAGTGGTTAAAGGATTCCCCTGAAAGTCCTTTTCTGTTGATCTTTGAGGGTGCAGAATTTCAGGTCTGAGTCCAGTCTCCTGGCTGTTAGAAGCAGAGCATGCTCTGAAGAAGATACATGAACTGCTTTGCTTGCAGGGGGAAGCCTGAATGCAGGTGATCAAAAGAGGTTCTTAAGATCTGAATTGCAATGACTTGCATAACCATTACCTACTATTAACTTGTAAACAAAGCTACACATTAAATGTGAACAGAGTGAGGTTTTCCTACTTAGTGATTTTCAGTTTGTGGTTTGTGGACATGAACTACTCCTCAATTTTCAACAAAGTTAGATTAAGAAGTGTAAATTCATTGGCATTACACAATATTCATTGTTATAGATTAAAAGTAATTTAGCGGGAAATAACCACTTCTCAATTTTTAGTGATCAATAATAAATTTATTAGCAAACGGCGAGTGAGCAAAACAGCGCTGGGTGTGCCGGGAGTCTCTGCTCTACCAGGACACACACCTGACCCGGCAGAACCGAGTCCCTTTAAAGTGTAGGCTTCATCCATATTCATGATGGGCGTACCCTGAGGGGTCTGCAAAGTTGTAAACAAGTTTTCGCGGGCTTTTCTCAGGTTTTCGCGGGCTTTTCTCAGGTTTCGGCGGGCTTGTCTCAGGTTTCCGTCACAGAAGGGGGGGATGACTCAGCACAAGTGTTTTTGTAGTGGCTTGAAGATGGGGGCCATTTTAGCTCCCTTCTAACAACTGATTTTAACAATAGAAACTATATACATATATCTTATTTCTTATTTACATAAGAGAACTACAAAACTGTTCGGCCACAACATCCTGACTACAACTTCTTTTTCCCCTTGAGATTTGAATAACAAATACCATATATGTTTTATTACAATTCCCCCCTTTTCTTTTAACTAATTTTGTTTTTCAAATCTCCTTAACACATCACAGACTTGTTAAATATACATGGTCCGAAAGTTAACCCAATTAATAATAACACTAGGGGTTTCATAAAATGGAGGTTTAACATCAAAATTGCGATTCCTCCCATAGCCCAAATGACCACTATAGTGAGGAGAGTTGGTGGGTTCATCTTCCAATTACTAGCTAATTGTACAAACGTGTCCCCTTTCTGTCTTGCGACAGGATTTGCATGCTCAGATCTTTTCCTTCCCCATACTTTCCAGTTCTCCTTGCCACAACAATCACCTGAACTGGTTGCTTCGAGGCCTTTCTTATTTTCCCCTCTCCATACGTCTCTGCCTCCTCTGCCTACTCCATTCATTCCTTAGAGCAGCAGGGCTTTCCATCTTCTCGGCAGCAGTCGTATTCTGTGGGGTTAGGGTCTTGTTATCGACACCTTAACACCTCCCAGTTCCAGGCTTTCTCTTGTGGGATCGTACAGGGCACTTGGAGTATTTGGAATTTGCAAAGAGTTTGTACTATATTCACGTTATGGGGCTTAGGTTCATTGGTATGCACACAATTTTTCCTGTTGATGGCTGGTTAATTTTCTTTCTCTTTTATAGCACTGGTCACAGTATTCCTTTGGGGAATAGCCGTGGACGCAGTGCGCCCACCAACTTTCCTCACAAGTAGTGCATTTAAAACACACAAAAGGATAACAAACACAGTTAGGGGTTTTACAAAATTCATTTAGTCCTTCTTCCTTCGCAACACTAGCTTCAGATCTCCTGATGTTTCAGCTACTTCCCAGTGATCAGGCGTTAAGGGTCCTTTCACTCTGGTAGCATGAGTCCATCCCTTTTCAGCAGTCCGGACAGCAGTCTCTGTTGTGAGTATAACAAGAAACGGTCCCTCCCAACGAGGGGTAAGAGAGGATTCTTTCCAAGTTTTTATTAACACCTTGTCTCCAGGTCTTATGGAGTGCATACAAATTTCTAATGGAGGTCTCTGTACTACCATCCTTTTTTTGCGTAGTTCTTTTCTCCTATTCATGAGGTTTATTAAGTATGGTTGCAAATTGTCTTTTTCCAATACTGGGTGATCAGTGGGAAATTCCATATCATAGGGCATACCATATAGCATTTCAAACGGGGATATTCCAGTATCAGTTCGGGGCTGGGTCCGGATATTCAGAAGTGCTAGGGGTAAACACTTAACCCAAGACATCTTTGTTTCTGACATTAATTTGGTAAGTTGTTTCTTGATTTCTCCATTCATTCTTTCTACTTTTCCTGAGCTTTGTGGATGCCAGGGAGTGTGGAATTCCCACTTGGTCCCCAGGGAAGTCAATGTCTCTTTGATTACTTTAGACACAAAGTGGGGACCCCTGTCCGAATCAATTACTTCTATATTTCCATACCTAGGGATGATGTTTTCCAAGAGTATTTTTATCACAGTATTTGCTGTAGCTCGAGCAGTGGGAAAGGCCTCCACATAATGAGTGAGATGATCTACCAATACTAGGAGGTATTTGTACCGTCCTACTTTTGGTAGTTCTGTAAAATCGATTTGAATTCTTCCAAATGGTCTGTATGCCAAATCCCATCCCCCTTGAATCTTTTCTCTTAATTGGTACTTATTAATTTTCTGGCAAGTTAAACAGCTTTTTATTATTCCCTTAGCAACATTATAAATTCCTATGCACATGTATTTAATAGCAAACTGGTCTACCAATGCTTTGTACTCCCCAGTGAGTTTTAGTATGGAAATCCTTCATAACTCTCCAAGCCATTGCCTTCGGGAGAACCTTCCTCCCATCAGGTAATTCCCATTCCCCTTGTTTTTCATTAATTCCCATTTGTTTCAATTTTTCTTTCTCTTGGTTAGTAAATGTGAATCCTGATTTGGTGGGGTCTGTTCTTTCGTTTGTGTTTGATTCTGTTACCATCAATGCTAGTAGTGCAGCCCGTTTTGCCTCTTGATCAGCTAGAATATTTCCCCTGATCTGTAGTGAGGTTCCCTGTTGGTGTCCTCTTATATGCACTACTGCTATTTTCTTAGGACCTCTTAATGCTTGGAGAGTCTGGATAATTAGAGACTCATGTATTAGCCCTTTTCCTTGTGAATTAATGAGTCCCCCTTCTTCCCAAATTTTTCCAAAAGTGTGAATTACTCCAAAGGCGTACTTAGAGTCTGTATAAATGGTTCCCTCTTTTTCCTTTAAAATCTGTAACGCTCTTAGTACTGCATATAGTTCACAAGCTTGAGCCGACCAGCTAGGACTCAGTGGTCCTGATTCTACTACCTCTAGGGTGGTTCCACTAATAATTGCATAACCTGATTTTCTTTTTCCTTCTACCACTCTAGAGGATCCATCCACAAACAGCTTTTCCCCTTCTTCTAATTCTGTTTCTTCTAAGTCTGGCCTGATTTTTGCCTGTTCTTCAATGGTATGGAGGCAATTATGGTTTAAACTTTCGCTTGGCTCCCCATATAGGAATTGTGCTGGGTTTTGAAGACTAGTTACTTCAATCTCTAACTTTGGTGAGTGTATTAATATTCCTTCATATTTGAGGAGCCTGGCATCTGTTATCCATTTGTCCGCTTTTTGTTGAAGCACTCCCCTAATGTTATGAGGAGTCAACACCTTCAGATTCCCCCCAAATGTAATTTTATTAGCCTCTTCTACTAACAAGGCCACTGCCACTATCTCCTGGAGGCATGTTGGCCATCCCCTACTTACGGGGTCTAACAATTTAGATATGTATCCCACAGGCTTCCTTTTCCCAGCCCATTCTTGGGTTAATACCCCAAATGCCGTGCCGTCTTCAGTATTGGCAAATAAATAAAAGGGCCTTCTTATATCTGGTAAACTCAATACTGGAGCGTTGACTAAGTCAGTTTTTAATTTTTCTAATTTTTCCTCATCGTCTGGGATCCATTTAAGCAACCCGTCTTTTGTTAATTTCTGGTATAAAAATTTAACTTTTGTACTATAATTTTCAATCCATTGTCTACAGTACCCCAGTAGTCCAAGGAGCTGCCTAACCTGTCGTTTGTTTTTGGGAGCCTGGAGAGAAAGAATTCCATTTACCCTTTCTGGGTCTAATTTCTTGCTCCCTTTACTAATCCAGTGACCTAAATACTTCACACCTCTTCTTCTACAAATTGCAATTTAGATTTGGATACTTTTAATCCTTGGAGGCTTAAGAAATTTAACAACTTAATGCTCTCCTTTCGTACCATCTCTGGGTTGCCTCCTGCTAACAGAAGGTCATCTACATATTGTACTAAAGTAACACCTTCCCCCAAGTTATAATCTTTTAAGATGTGTTCGAGGGCTTGTCCAAAGAGGTTAGGGGACTCAGTAAAACCCTGAGGCAAAACTGTCCACCTCAGCTGTTGTTTCCTAAAGGTATCTGGGTCTTCCCATTCAAAAGCAAAATAATTTCTACATTCCTCTTTTAGAGGACATGCCCCAAAAGCATCTTTCAAGTCTATTATGCTATACCACTGATTTTCAGGATTCAATTGACTAAGTAAAGTATGGGGGTTCGCCACTACAGGAAATCTGGTTACAGTTCTTTTGTTGATTTCTCGTAAGTCATGCACTAATCTATAACTCCCATCTGCCTTCTTAACAGGCAATATTGGAGTATTAAAAGGTGACATACAAGGTTCTAATAGCCCTTGATTAAGGAGTCTCTCTATTTCAGGCTTTAAAGCCTCTCCTGCCTTCTTGCGGTAAGGGATACTGTTTGATTCTAGTCGGGATCTCTGGGTTCCTAATGGTGACTTCGAAGGGGGTGATATCCAATCTACCCACTGTCTCTGGGGTATACCATACTTCTGGGTTAATCTTTTCTTCATCCGCCACTGTGAGGGGGCATAATCTGACTTTGAGTTCTCTTTCTTCTACTTCCAGATTAATTCCCCATTCTATAATCAGATCCCATCCAAGTAAATTATAATCTGCTTCTGGTAATAATAAAAATGTTCCAATCACATATTTGCATTTTGATTCAACAATCACATCATGAAGAACCCGGGCCTCAAACGGTTCACCTTTAGCCCCTATTACACTGATTTTTTCTAATGATACTTTACAGCCTGGAGGCAGAGCCTGAATGGTAGATCTTTCGGCTCCTGAGTCCAGAAGGAACTCTACCTCTTGTCACTGAGGACCCACTTTAAGTTTTATCAAGGGCTCTTTGTTCTTTGGGTTCCCAGCACATAGAGTTCCTGACCCCACTAATCTTCAGAAAACATTTTCTCATCTTGGATTCTCCTCCAGCAACCCTTCTTCACATGCCCCTTCCTTTTGCAATAAAAACATTCCACTTCCTTCATATTAAAGCAGGCAGAACCGTTCAATGAATGAAAATCTCTGATCCCAGAGAAACCATAGTCTCCAGGTAATCATCACATAAAACATCCATGTTCTGCACAGCTTTATTACATGCAGGTACTGGGGAATGCACAGAACAGTTTTCAGGATAAAATAATGTAGTTTGCTGCATGTTTGAGTTGTTACACACTCTGCATTGCCTCCTCTCAACCTGAAACTCCTACTCCTGGGTCTAGACATTTAGAGCAAGGGTAGTTTAAATCTACTGAGACTGTTGCCCATGTACTTCCAGATGCAATCAAATAAAGCATCTGGGCAGCTATACCACACACGCAGTGCGCGGTGTTTACATAGCACATCACAAATTACAAAACTGGTAAGCTCTAGGCCATGGCCTGTGAGGAGAAAGTCTGCAAAGGGCACAGCAGCATCCTCCTTCTTTGGAAAAGACACAACATTTACGAGCTGTCTAGTCAGTGTGCTACAATTATGTCAGTTCCCCATCTTTTGGCTAAGAAGTACAAACCAGATTAGCAGCTCCAAAAGAATGTGGTCTGGGGGCAAATTAGCTTGAACTTGGCTCCCCAGCCCATATACCTGCCTGTATGCTAGAACCCTGATTCTTTTTTTTTTTTTTTTTTTTTTTTCCAACTCCTGCCAATGATGTAAGAGAGCTGCCTGCTTGAAGAACAGGCAGCCAGATTAAGCTGCAGATCTGCTCACTTTTTTCCCTCTTGGACTATTGCTTTCACTCTGATAATGTTTTACTCCGATTTTCTTATTTAAATTGATTCATCACTGTTAAGAAAAAAAAAAAAAAAGCTGCTGAAGCTAGCCAAGGGCTTGTATCTATCACAGTATCTTTTGATCCTTGTCTACAGTCCTTAAAATACCAAGAGGATAGAAAGTTCTAAGCTGTCACCTTCTGATCACCAAGTCAAGCAGGCAAAGGTATACTGAATAATAAACGAGTTATGAAGAGGTGAAACAACATTTAAATAGATCATTATCTGGGTATCCAAACTGATAACGAGAACAATACCACCACTTCAAGTAGGAATCCACCTAAACTTTCTGAGCTTCTCTCAGCAATTCCTCTCCCTTGCCAATCTTCTATCTTTTCTAGCTTCTTCCTAATATTTGCCCAAGACTTAGCCACAAACTGAGTCTTTAATAATGCCTGCCCCACAGGGGTGGCAGGATCTATTCCTGAGTACAACTGTTATTAATATTCTGCCCTTGGGGAACTGACTCTCTTAATTCCTTGAATTATGATAATTCTTAAATTTGCCATGTGGGTTTGGTGGCCTGGGTCTTGATTATTCCAGTTGGGTTTTACCAACAGCCACTTCTGATCTGCTGTGGGACCCACTTGATGTTGCTGGTCCCAAAGTCTTATACCTGCCCTCCTGATCATATCTCGTTCCTCCATAGTAAATAGAATACCTAGGATAGATTGTCCAGGTATATAAATCTGGGCCAAGAAACTGGTCCACCTGTTTGGCTACGCCAAGCGGGTCCTCTAATAAGTTCCCCATTTCTTTTTTAAAAATATCTCCAGTGTTGAGGGGAACAGTGACATACCCCGTTCCCGGTTCCCCTTGTGCCCCCACTCCTGGCACAAGCATTTCTCTAAGGGGGTATAATCTCCCTTCCTTAACTTTGCTTCGGGTAACCCGCTGAGGGGGTCTGGGAGATTCAGGGTCAGAATCATTGGTTACAAGTATGAGCGGGTTAGAAGGGTGGGGGGGGGGTGCTCAGCACAGAGCCCCCTCGAGACAGTTTACTGCAGCCTGTCTCTGAGCAGAAGCCTAAACGCTAATTTGGGGCCGCTCGGTGCCCTCTGCTCCAGCCCCAACCCCCACCCCGGGGCAGCTGGGTGCTCGGGACAAGCCCTCCCGGCTGGGGAGTGGGCAGCTCTGCCCCCCCCCTCCCCCACGCTGGGCCAGGCTCCACGACACTGCTCCAGGGCTCGGCTTGGGCACGCTGCTCGGGTCGGGCGGTGGCGCCCCGGGAACAAGCCCTGTCCCAGCTGGAGCCAGCAGCGGGAGGAGTTCAGCTGCCCCCTCCCATGGATCCAGAGGGCTTGCTTTCCCTCTATCCCATCTTCCAGAGTGCCACTCACTCGCACTCTGGGATTATCAACCTCCTAGTGGGATATCCGGCAATTCTTCCTTGCCCCCACCCATGGATCCAGAGGGCTTGCTTTCCCTCTATCCCATCTTCCAGAGTGCCTTCTTTCACACACACACACGCTCCCCTTACTTGTGACTCGCTCCTTCGCAGGCTACGAGAACTGCACTACTAAAGGGTCCGCACTCGGGTGATCTCTTCGAGACCTCTCACTCATTCGCACTCTGGGATTACCAACCCCAACCGAACGGATAACTGCACAAACGCAAATACTTACTCCTCCCCGGAGTCTTCGATCGGTCTTCGTGCACAAAATTTAAGGGGTTCTGCAGATTCTTTTGCTCACTCCCGAGTTCGAATTAAAAGGGGTTCGGATATCCAGCGTTTTGGCCACGAGATCCTCAGACTGGGGCTATCCGAAGATAGGGCGCCTCCCCTATCTGGGGTTTCGCACCAAAAGATCTGGATCCGAGTCACGGCACCAAATTTGTTATAGATTAAAAGTAACTTAGCGGGAAATAACCACTTCTCAAGTTTTAGTGATCAATAATAAATTTATTAGCAAACGGCGAGTGAGCAAAACAGCGCTGGGTGTGCCGGGAGTCTCTGCTCTACCAGGACACACACCTGACCCGGCAGAACCGAGTCCCTTTAAAGTGTAGGCTTCATCCATATTCATGATGGGCGTACCCTGAGGGGTCTGCAAAGTTGTAAACAAGTTTTCGCGGGCTTTTCTCAGGTTTTCGCGGGCTTTTCTCAGGTTTCGGCGGGCTTGTCTCAGGTTTCCGTCACAGAAGGGGGGGATGACTCAGCACAAGTTTTTTTGTAGTGGCTTGAAGATGGGGGCCATTTTAGCTCCCTTCTAACAACTGATTTTAACAATAGAAACTATATACATATATCTTATTTCTTATTTACATAAGAGAACTACAAAACTGTTCGGCCACAACATCCTGACTACAACTTCTTTTTCCCCTTGAGATTTGAATAACAAATACCATATATGTTTTATTACATTCATCACAAAGAAATTTTCTTAAGGTGTTTGTAAATCCTCTAGTGATTGCTTGGAGGTCCTTAAATGAACACTATTGCTGTATATTCATACTTGCATATTTCACACATATTCTATAATGGAGAGACGGTGATTAACGTGTAAGTGTAAGGATCGTCACAGGATGGTCTTCATCTCAAACTGTTCAGTAAATCTTTACATGATATATTTATCATCAGGGCTCTGGTCCGTATGGGTTTTCCTGTGTGAACAGTGCACATATAAATGCATTCAGTCCTGCTAGAAACTTGGGTGCAGCAGTAGTAGGCCCTTTGCAGGTAGTGGAGATGGAAGTAGTGATAACTCCTGGTGGGATAGATGCTTTTGTTGAAGTAGAAAAGCATGCTGCTTTCAGAAGTGCTTTTTCCCTGAAGACTTGATGAAGAAGCAGATAACTCCTCTTTAGTGCTGTCTGTGAGCTATAAACATCTTCCACTTCTGACTAGTCACACTGGGCAACAGTGATTTCCTGCTGTGGTTTTTCTTTATCTTCCCCACTTTGTACAAGGCAGGAGTTGATTCTTTGCCTCTTATACCTGTCTGAAATGTGAAACCGTTACTGGATGTATTTGCCTTTGTCATATAGATTCCCTGCAGAATTGTTTGAAAAAGGTGGAGATTTTAAGGAACAAATATGTTCCTTCCCTCAGTAAAACATGTTTTTCTTTGGTTTTCCATCATATAGAAAGAAATACTGAAAAGCAGGCTCTCTGACCCAAAGAAGACAGTCACACAAGTCCTTCAAAGTTAATGCTCTTCTCACTCTTCGGTGTTTAGAGCTGGCTGATATTGAGTACTTTTTAGTTTCCTAAAAACTGGGGGGAAAAGTCATGCCAATAGACAAACATACTGATAAGGTGACTACAGAAACAAACTTCTTCGTTATCTGATTTCAGAATATCTTTTCTGCTTTGCTCTTGACTGTATATGATCTCCTTTAAGGCCCCACTTCAAGAGCAGTATTTCAGCGGAGGCGAGGCTCCTCAGCACAGCCCTTTCCCAGAGGAGCAGCTGCTCAAGGCCAGCTTGGACATGGGGCAGCTGTGAAACCTTGGGCCTGGCGGCTGGGAGCACGGCTAAGGTGTGATGAAGAGGTGTGAGGAGCAGGGGCAGGTCCACCGCTGCAGGGAGCTGTGCCGAGGTTCAAGCACTGGTTCCTCTCCTGAGCTCCGGGGCAGCCATGCCCGTGCCTGACGGCATGTTTCTGACCCCAGCCATTCCCTGGACATGAAGTTTTGGCATGAGCTGCCTCACCACCATGGGCTTTGATGGCCCCTGGTCTCTTGGCCGGTCCTGCCTGCCCTGCCTGCCCTGCCTCCTCGCTGCGCCCTGCCCGTGAGGACATGGCTCCCACCGGCGTGGTGCAGCCTCAGCTCCAGCTCCCCTGGGGCTGCCTGGCCCCGCTGCATCCTCACGGTGGTCCCAGGGTCTTCCTCCCCTGCACAGTGTTTGTTTTCCAGTCACTCTAAAATAGTCCTCTCAGACTGGAAAAAACATACAATTTAAAAAGTTAGGATTTTCTCTTATTGCAAATACTGAATTTTGTGCTCTAGCAAGTTTTCTGCTAGAGAAGGGAGACCAGGTGTCTCAGCTCTTCAGAAGAATTTGCTTTGCATTCACAGAAGGAATGTGCTATATACCTATTGATTTTCTTTCTTTATCTAGAAAAGGTTGCACAGCAGAAATTTTCTATTAAAGTATTTATTGCTAGGAAGTTCTTCAGTCAGCTTTATTTGTAGCTTTCAGCAACCATTCCCTCAAAAATTCCCTTTCAGTGTAGGTGTGTCCCAAACCTGTATTTTGTCCCAAAGCTATTTGTGTAGTTATTGAAAAATCTGAAAATTTATGGAGATTGTATTAACCACCTCCAGGTCCCTGTATCAGACAAACATGGAATTTCTTTTTCCCCATCTGTAAAATCACTACACCTTTTTAACCATTCCAATAACATCTAAACAAGTAGCATTCGAAAGTTTTATCATGGTATCTATATAGAGTGATCTGAAGATTAAGCCACAGCAAATGGCTTTTCCCTGGTCCTCAGAGCTATAAACTCAATTATCAGTTTCTGGAAATGCTTTAACTGTCGTGTGGGAGCCAGATGAGACCATAAAGTGTGAGGACAGAGAGGATGCAGTCGTGTCACCCTGTTCTTGTTGTATTTGTGCAGCGGTGCCAAAGAGCTAATCAGCACGCAGGGGAGCTGGCCCACATCACACCTCAGTCACAAGGAAATGAAATCAAGCCTGCTTTCTCTGAACAGCTCCACAACAGCCTTTCAAGGTTCCTAGCCAGATGCCTGCTTTACTGAGGAAAAATTCTCTTTAGGGATTTACTAATGGGGCTTCCCTCATTGTGGAAAAAGCATAGACAGTGAATGAATATATTTAATTTTCAAGTCTATAAAATAATTTGGCTGAACATCAACATCTATTAATTTTTGTTAGCAATGTAAAACCACTGTTTACCTCTAATGTGAAATAAACTTTCAGATAAAGTAATAATGTGAAATGCTCTCAGATGGCTAGAAAGAGTAACAGAATACTAATTATTTTATGGGGTCACTAGCAAAGAAATATAGTCTTAGTAGACGTTTTGGAAAAGATTCATTAGTGCTTTAAAGAGGTTTTTAGCATTTTTCATTTCTATTTAGACATGCTAGCTTAACTGCAGTAATAAGAGTAGTCTTCATTAAGGGTGTTATTTTTCAAGTATTCAAAAGCTAAAAAACAATATGCAAATGTAGGGACTGAGCAGTAATGAATGCTTTTTGTTAGCACTGTTTTACATAGACATAATGGGATAAATAATCCATAAAGGGATTCTCAGAGAGCAAGTCTTTGACAAGGAAATGCTGTTGCTAAGGGAACTTGTTATATTTTTGCAAATGTGCTGGTTTTGGCTGGGACAGAGTTAATTTTCTCCATGGTAGCTAGCCTGGGGCTGTTTTGAATTTGTGTTGAAAACAGTGTTGATAACACAGGGATGTTTTAGATACTGCTGAGCAGTGCTTGCACAGCCTCCAGGCCTTTTCTGCTCCTCACACCACCCCACCAGCCAGGAGCCTGGGGGTGCTCAAGGAGCTCAGGGGGACACAGTCAGGACAGCTGACCCCAACTGACCAAAGGGATATCCCACACCATATGGTATGGGATATAAAAATATCCCATAAGCAATATAAACTGGGGGAAAGAGGAAGGGGGAGACGTTTGGAGTTATGGTGTTTGTCTTCCCAAGTCACCATGTGATGGAGCCCTGCTTTGCTGGAGATGGCTGAACATATTCCTGCACATAGAAGTGGTGAATGAATTCCTTGTTTTCCTTTGCTTGTGCATGCGGCTTTTGCTTTACTTATTCAAGTGTCTTTATCTCAACCCATGAGTTTTCTCACTTTTACCCTTCAGATTCTCTCTCCCATCCCACAGTGGGGGGGCAGTGTGTGAGCAGCTAGCTGGTGATGCTTAGTTGCTGGCTGGGGTTAAACCACGACAGCATAGCAAGTAGCAATTTCTACACTTTTTAACACTATGTATTAGTAGATCTGATTAAACAATTGTGAAAGGGCTTTGGAAAGGTAAAAAGTGCCCTCCTAATTTCAGTCTTATTTTGTGAAGCAAACCACAAGGGAGATGATTTCACTTAACCTTTTACAAGCAAGAAGAAATTAAGGCATTGGTGTATAATGATTTACAAATGGGCCAGGTAGTACAATGATGAGTGTTGGAATAAATTAAGTGAATGACATGCTTTCCAAATAATGCAGTGTTTGGCAACATGGATGTTGCCGCCTAGAAATACTGCCTTGTTCTGTATTCAGCTATGAATGGTAGAGTTAGCTGCTGGGTGTTAAAAATCTGAGCTAAGACTATAGGTTATGTCCTCACAGCATTGTCTAATTAGACACTGGGGCTTTCTGCCTCTTCACTGGTGAAAGGGACCTACTGTCCACTCTGTTCCTTGTCCACCTCATAGCTGTGAAAAGTAAGAAATGATTTTGCTGTTTCTGGCTAAAAAATCTCTCACTTCTTAGAGACAAGAAGAAGCTGAAATCAATATATGATTTAGCAGGTCACCAGGGCCAGTGAAACATCATATATGCAGAGCTGTTGGGCAAAGCCAAGCTATCTCTTCTGTAACACCTGTTTGATGACTAAGGAATCTCAGGTTCAGATGAAAATTAAATAAAAATGGCATTCCTGAAATTGCAGTGATGCAAGAACTGTTAATCTGCTAAGCATATAAATTTTCGGTATCTTTTAAAACAGGTTTAAACAACAGCTGCCTAAGTTTCCTATTTATAACCAGGTCTCTTGCTTCTGCTTGAACACTTTAGTATTGTCTTACACCTTAAGAGTGTTAGGTAATGCCAGAAAACCTGAACTCCTCTCCCATCTAAAACCCATTTATGTGGCTGGATGCATTAATGATGACAATCACATCACAGGAAATGATTGCCTGGCCAGCAGGGGTTAAGGTGTTGAAGGGAACTATCAATCAATCAGTTGTCATTCATAAATTTGTACGGCATAGATAACTTTTCAGTGTGAATGCAATTCTGAAGAAATAGTGTAAACATGAATTATTAAATTATTGAAAAGGATAACAGATATTAGCTACATTTCACATGGGCATATAGAAGTGAACTTTTCTAACACATAAGGAAAAATAAAACTGGTAGGTGAAGATCAGTCAAGATGAGGGCCTTGTTCATGATGCTCTCTACTAGTTTACCAGATACATAAAATCTTCACCAAAGACTCTATATAGCAGTTTTATGCCTACATCCTTCGGTCTAACCTTAATAAAGAGCCTGCATGGAGCTGTACTGACTTTAGGAGTTCAAATGCAGAAAGATTAGATTTGAATCTTTGCAATCTCTAATACTTACATGTAGTAATTTCTTTTTAAATTAAATTGCATACACAAAATTTTTAAAAAAATATTCTGATCAATAACTTGAACCAGTGTACTTAGCAATTAATTACATCGAAATTGAATTGAAGCAAACGAAATTCTTGTACCTTCTTAACACTCTACAGAAAAAAAATTAAGAAAAAGAGATGATAACAATCATGACTGAAGTAAAATAAATCAATACTTGGCAATGTAATCACAATTGTTGCTATTTCAGTTAACGAGGTATCTTACTCATCCTCACATTTAGTCATGTACCTAACACATGCACAGCTTTGACACTTTTGTAGGAAAGGGTCTGTCAGTAGATTGGTGTTTTCATTCTTGTGTAAAAAACAGTGCCTGTTTAAGGATGGCATTACTGCACTACCCGTACTGACATTTCCAACTAATCTGACAACCAGTCTTTTTGATTGATTAACAATGACAACTTGACACAAAGGATATACTACTGTAGACCCTTCTTTTTTTACCGTAGGACAGCTCCATCTGGTATCTCAGGATTTATTTTTACATCCATCCTTTGTTTTTAACATTGGTTAATGGTTGTGGAAGACACGTTCAAATATGTGAGGAAAATGGATATGGTAACAGAATTTGTATTTACCCTGAGATTGTGTAGGATGCTGGTAGGACAGGGTAGAATATTAGCACACAACAGTTAAAACTCTTTACTTTGATCCTATCTCCCAATATTTGAAACACAGGTTTTACTTTCAGCTTTCTTTTTCTTTTTTTCTAAACTTAATATCTTTACCTAGTGAAATACTACAACAGGAAATCTTTAATTTAGAGAATCATTGATTATAAGAATAAGATAGATGTCATTAAGCATGATTATTTAACTCAGCAGTAGAAGTTTAATAATTGAAATGTTGTTTTATTTAGTTTCTCCACTGTAGAACCTCCCTCAGAACTTGTGTGAAGTAAACAAAGAGAATAAACATCAGTGAACCCTGAGAGCAGTCAGTCTAGGCCTTACCATTTTTCACTTCCGAGGATCTGAACCAAGTAATTAAACAAGTTAGAGCAGAAATCAAATCTTACCAGTCCAGCAATCAACAGATTCTTATGGAGCTACAAAATGCCTTTTGTTGTACTTGCTTGTGTATGTATTTGAATTGTCACAAAGTCCAGTAAATGTGTCAGTTCTATCACAGTCTTTTGAAGGGAGAAAAGGGTTGTGGCACTGCAAAGCACATAAATGACACAGTATGATCATTAACATTTATATCACACTTTTCATTCAAAGCTTTTAAGTATTTTTCAAAACCAGTGGAAGTTTCAGTGAGTTCTACTGCTAGTAAGTATCTCTTAAGATTTTTAAAAACAAAGTGATATAATGTGCTTGATCTTTAATTAAACATATCTTCTCCAACACAATCATGACACTATTAAGGAAAGAATTAAACTCCCTGTGTATTGTAGCTACATGCTATAATAATAAAATATACAGATACAGACTGACAGATCAATTATTAGGGCAACACCAGCAGCATGTGACTAGGACACAATCTATTAGCAGGGCAAGTAAACAGTTCTTGGATGAGCCATTTATTTGACGTTCTGTGAATCCACCCTAGTTCAGTGCACCATCTTTCTGGTGTTACTGGTATGCAGTTTTTTGGTGTCCAAATTTTGATATTTCACAGAAAGCAAATTCTTCTCAATTTTTCTTCAGTTAAATTTTAAACAATCAAACCACAGACAGAGCTTTTAGTAACAGCATGATGGGAACAAAATCTAGAAGTTTCTTAACTATTTTGTACAAATATTAAGATTTTACCTTTTATCATTGACCATAGTGGGCCAAATATTTTTATATCATATCACAAACCAAGCTTAGTCACTTATTAAAAAGGTGTATCTCTCTATATCTTGTCTTTCAACTCCTCTGTTCTTTTTCTTTTAGATAGGATTGCTCGTTATTTTATACTTGACAGTTTCTGGACAATTTCTGGATTGTTAAAATGCAGCAGTCTAACTTCAGAAAACTTTGCAAAGATTTATGAAGAAACCATGTTGTTCATGTCAAAATAATAGAACATTTTCTAAACTACTAAATTACTCAGATTGTCAATTGATGCTATGGCACTGGCATTGGCTTACCAGGCAAAACTGTATCATGCCATAGTTTAGAAACTCAGATTTAAAATTCTTTGTCCTCACACTTGGTGGTCCTGGATTTGTAACTGTCATGTTGCTTCTGCTAATGTGTTTTAAATGATTTTGATCAAAATAATAGTTTTTCCTTTCTTTTTGTTTTCTTGCTTGTTATTAATCTTGAAGTCTGCCTCAGCATCAGAAGTAATGTCAGCAGAGGCTTAAGAACTGACGTGTGAATTATTTGCTTTTTCATATACAGCAGAAACTGTAGAGAAGGAAAAATTTGCTGGGATGGACATTAAAGACTGTAGCTTAAAGTTTCACCTTTAGTTTAGTTTCATCAGAAAACAGTCTGATACAGCTGATTAAGAATAGTACAACAATTTTTTTTTTAAATTGGAGAAAGGTTCAGTGATGTTTTATGGAAAATCCAGTGAAAAATGGAAAGACAAATCAAAGTTTTCTTTTGATGATCTACTAATGGCTTAAATAAATTGCTTCAGTCTGATATATATTTCAAATCAATGAATGATTTAAAGTATGTCTACTTTTGTCTCTGATCACTTCATTAATATGGTTTAAAATTTTTGTTATACGTGATTTGAGGTGAATTGTATAATGAACCTCGTCCATTTCTGTTCATACCAAGCTCCTAAGGAAAGCCAAAGCTGCACCAAGATAACCTAGGAGCATGACTCCATTGATTACATCTTACAAATTCACTGTTGCAGTACATCTAGAAACCCTGATGAATACTTTTTCTCTGGTACTGAACACTTAATGAAATTTCAAGCAACTTGTCTTAGGAAAATCACATATGGATTAATAACACAGTTAACTCCTACTGCCTCCCAAGACTAAGTGCATATACTAGCGGAACTCTTGCTGAAGGTACAATAATAGCATTGTTACAGATGTGATGTTCTAAAAAAAATTAAACTAGACCAAAAATGTGAAATATGTTGTTTCTTCCTGTAGAACTTCACTGAAGGTATTTGTATTTCCTCTGTCCCAGGACTGAATCAGGCTCAGCTGATTCAGTCTTGGATTATGCATATGCTAAATCAGGAGGATGAAAACTCAGTTTGCATTTGACATTCCTTCACTTCAGTAGGAAACACCATACATGATTTTTTTCTTCAAGTATACTTAAAACTCATTTGCTTGTTATGTCCTGAATGGAACTTGTACTGATTCACTTGGAAGTAAATCAGTAATTACTTACAATCTGTGCTACTTAGCTGTTCTCTAGTGGTATGATCTTTTTAAGGAAAAAAAAAGAGAAAAATAAAAGTGATATCTAATTTGGTTTTGGCATGTGACATATATGGAGTTAGTTACATTGAGATATTACTGGTGTAAATGAAATTCAGTCTTATTTGTTACACAGTGATCTCATACTACTGCTGAAGTGAATGTGTCAGGTGTATGCATTTGATCGCTCCAGAAACAGGCAAAAAAATTGTATGGTTGAGATCCAGTGCTGAAGCTGGGAAGAACTGTGTAATGAAATATTCCAGATGGGACTGGTATTCAGGGGCATACACCACTTCAGGGTACTCAGATATAATAAGACCGACCAAGTTCTTTACAGGCATGTTTTCTGCTTTGGAGTAACTGGTCTTGAAATTGTTATGCATGAGTTAAAAATAGAAACCCCAGCATCCTGTGGATCTTCAGGTACTAACAGACATCAGTCTTCTAGATCACTTTTGTTGCACGTATATAAGAATAACCTAAATGATGCCTACTAAACAGCTGACATTCTTGGTTTCAATTATTCAATTCTTAGTTATGTCCTTGCTGTGAAAGATAGGGATAATTCTAACTTTTTTTTTTTTTTTTTTTTTTTTTTTTTTTAATACAGACTATTCTAAAAGGAGAGGGGGAAGTTGAAATTAAACTTTTAAAGTCTTTAATGGAGAGCTGTTAATATTCATAAACTTCAGATTTTTTTTTTCTGCACTATGTCTGAAGCTGGTGGTTAGAGCATCAGTTTGTCACCCTTTGATATTTGTTGATCAGCTTCTATGAAGTGACTGTAATGCCATGCATGCATTTCTTAATGAACAGGAGTCATGTCACCATAGAGACAGGCAGAATACCTTTTATTTCTGGTTCTGCTAAAGAAAGACCAGAACATTTAGAGAGTGGATAACAAAGAATGTTCTGATGACTAAAACCTGCAGTTGCTCAGCTGGCCTTAGTGCCACTTGAGTCACTGGGAAAATGTAGTTCTATAATCACAAAAATAAAGGATAAGGAGGGATCTCTGGAGGTCATCTTGTCCAAACCACCTTTCAGACAAGGCTGACTTCAAAGTTAGATCCAGCTTCAAAGTTACACAATGTTGCACAAAGTTCATATTCAGTGAAGTTCCGAATAACTCCTTGGATGGACTTTCTCCTATGAACAATTGTTTCAATGCAGGTTGTACCTCTGCTAGACTGAAAACAGTAGCTTAAGGTAGTTAAGAAAGTTGTCTATTCATGCCAGACACTGTTTAGATTGTGGAGAGAAAGCTAAAGTCACATGGAATTTTCCTGAAAATATTTGTACTGCTGATCTACACATAGTATTTGCAATCTATATGTGCACCATGTTTGCAGAGAGAAGTTTACAGTATTTATGCACAATCTATAGGTATTGATTGCTGGAAAGTGCAATAATCTGTCAAGGGAAAGTCTTTCCCAGCTCTTGCACACATTCCTTAAGATCTAGTATTGTACACAATAGATCAGAGATTGTTGTCCCTAATCTGGGTTTTCCACCCAGTCTGCAAAGAGTCAATCCACACACTAAGTCAAGATATTTGTCTTTATTTCTAGTCTGCAGAATAGGGTGTCAGGCATCTAAGAGCAGCCAGCACCCCAAACACGTCAAGTGTTCCTTTTTCTATAGAAACAAAATGCAGCTGATCTTCTCATACTTCCTTATCCACCTCTCACCCACCCTCATCATACATATGCATTTTATCTCATGTATAAAACATTTGGGGAGGTCCCCTAATTAGCACACTCATTATTCACAAGTAGATGTGCATTTGAGTATTATAATCACCTAAGGATACGCTCTCATCCTGACATTATTACAAAATCGTGCACATAAAACTGCAAAGCAGAAATTTGCAGCTTTCTTATCCTGGGAGTTTCTGTGCCGTCTGTGTTTGAGATTAGGTATGTTGCAAGGTTTTGATGTGACCAAGGTCAGATACTCTCCCATAAGCTTACATAGTTGCTCAGTTTGGAATCTTTGTAATTTAACCCTGTTCTTTCAACCCTCAAGATGGTTTAAGAGAAGGATAAAAAAAAAAATTCCCTAATTGAAGAGAAAAATAGAAAAAGGGTTTCTGAAAATCTGAATTTTCAGTGTAGTAAATCTGATCCCTAAAGCAACATCTCAAAGAAGCACCCTTCAAGCTGCAGTGATCCTACAGATCTTCAGAAATTTAGCATGAAAAGTGTATTTCCTTAATATTATTTTTTTTTTTCAGTTGCCCTAAGCATGCTTAAGGATGCAAAGTTTCTGTTATTTGCATAGTGCTTAAAAAAAACTACAAATGTTTTAAGATCAGAAGATTTTTAAAAATGAGAAAGGTCAACAACAGAGTCTGTGAATTTCAGTCACTGTAAATGCTTTAGAGAAATCTTTAATATAATCCATAGATACAGTTGGTACTGGGCCATAATAAGAATAGATTTTTACTGTCTAAAGAGTGACTCACTGAATGGCACAGTGGTGAACTATTCCCCTATCTCTCAATCCCTCTACCTATCGTCTGTCTTAATACACTTTACTGTACTGAATTTCAAATATATATAAAAAAAGATGGTGATGCAAAAGTCTGTATGTCATGTCCCAATTTCTCAGGACAATGACTCAGGTTTGCTGATTCCCAAGTTAGGATTAAGGTGAAATGACACCAAGGATTCTTCAATTCATAAAACTCAATTTTTATTTGCTCACAACAGATACTTGGCATAAAACTTTGTCAGTAAGCCTTGCAACCTCTGCAACAGGCATTAAACTTACACCGACTAGTGGCAGATCTTATAACATGCCCTGATAAGCCTTAGACATGCCCCAACAAGCCTTGCCTTATATACAGGAATACAGAATAAGAATGGGAGAGAGAAGGGGAGAAAGAGAGAAAAAGAGAAAGACAAAAAAGGAAGATTTCATGAGTCCTGTTTCCATCATTGGTCCAGCCAGCCCAGGGGTCCAGTTCCAGAGGGGTGCATCCTCCTGGGGCCTTGACTTGTGTGCTTTTATAATTCCTTGCCCCTCCTCTGGGTGGGTACTTGGACTCATTAGACTAATTAGGCATCATGCGCAGTTTATGCTTCTAGAATTCTCCTTGCATTTGGTACATGTGCAGTTTGTACTTTCAGATTTTGGAAATGAGTCAGCAGGCTTGGGGGTCGTTGGGGAGTTACTCCCCCCTCCCTGCAGGTGTGACCGTTGTTTGACCTTTCCTTTTGGCACATGCTTGTGAAAACAGCTTCTCTATTGACTCTTCACAGAGTTGCTCAATATAGTTCAGCCTCAGAAAAGTGTGGTCCCACTGCAGTAGGACCACCTCCTCTTGCTGTGCCTCCCTGCAATTAGTTGCACAGCCTCAGCGTTTCCAGAGAAACAGTTTCCTTTGCTAAAGTTCTTCATTGGATGGTTGAGACATTAACTATGGTTTCATTGGACTGACACACTGTATACTGCACATGAAGAATTTTTTAAGGGGACAAAATCAAGCTGCCATTTCTAATTAAATTTCATAACCACAACAACAACTAAAAAAATTTATTGATTGGAAGATTAATTTGAATGTCTGAAGCTCTATTACAATATTCATCCAGATTTTTGTCACAATAATGTGTGAAGGGTCCTGGACAAGTGTCCAGAAATTAGTGAAATATGGCCTCAGATGTGCCACGAGTATTCTTCATTTCCTGAGAGGTTCAAACTTTAGAGCTACAGAAAGATAGGATCAGGCAACTTTCCAGTTCTTCCATTTCATCTCAAAGGCTGTGTATGATTTTCTGTATGTTCAGTGCTGAACATTCGATGCTCAACATTTTTGTCCTTTCAAAGAGTTCTTACTTTAACTTTTTTCCTCCTGTTTCTGTTTATAAAACAGCTTATGTGGATAATAATTATCGGAAGAGAATTTATAACAAAGTAACAGAACTAAATGGCTGTACAATGCTAATTCTGGCATGTTTTCAGATGCAGTTTTTGCATATAGTGTTTTTTATTGCTCGCATGCTGTTTGTTTTTTTTTTTTTAAAAGGTACTTTTCTGCCTTTTCAGTCTGTACATGAAACACTGAAGTAAGTGGTACAAAACCACAGAATCACCAAATCCCAAAATGGTTGAAAGAACTCTTGAGATCACCTAGTCCAACCCCACCTTGTTCAAACAGGGCCACCTAGAGCAGGCTGCCCAGGACCATGTCCAGATGGCATTTGAATATCTCCAAGAATGTGACTTGTGTAAAACAGACTCTATAACTCAAATAGAGTTATAAAGCAGGTATGTTTACTCCGACACCGGGGTGCAAGGGGATTTCTCCACAAAGCTTGCACACCCACCGCACATTTTACCAAAAACTTATCAAGTGTGGATATACATATCCACTGGATTACATAACACAAACATACATATGCATGGGTAAGGCTGGGTTAGCTCTAGAGGCTGGTGTCAGCAGTTTATGCTATCTTTCACCTGCGCATTGCCTCCTGGGGGGCGTCTTCGAGGGTCTTTGGGAGGAAGGCTCGTAGTCTTTCTCACCTTGTACTTTTCCCCAGAGTATGTGCAGATTCTCTTGGCCAATTTCTTGAATAACAAGAGTGTTTTCACCGGTTTACTCATCCTATCTTATCTAAGAGAACCAATGGAACTTCTACCATCCGTATATGGCTATCTTTACTCATTATCAAGACCCAACTAGTTAGAGCACATCTGTTTCCCAAGGACAAAAACATGATATTTTGCTGAACACTGCAGTTCTTGGTAGATTTTCACAGTAAACTGCTTTGTTTTGATGAACACAGTAGTCCTTGGTAAAATTCCACAGAACAGTCTGGACAAGCAGGATTATTAGCAATATTCAAAAATACTATAACTTGCTATAAGTAAGTAAATAAGTCTCAAAACAAGTAATCATTTCTCTGTAGCAAATGGAGACCCCACAACTTCTCTGGGGACCCCATTACAGCATTTGACCACCTTCATAGGACAAGTATCTTTTTTTGGTGTTTAAATGGAATTTTCTCTATTTCAGTTGGTGTTCATTGCCCTCATCCTGCTGCTGGGTAATGTGAAGAAGAGTCAGGCTTTGATATTTTGCCCTTTTCCCCATCAGGTATTTATACATATCAACAGGATGACCCCTGAGCCTTCTCGTTTCCAGGCTGAACAATCCCAGCTCACTAAGCTTCTCCTCTGAGAGAATGCTCAAGCCCTCAGTCATCTTCATAGCCCTTCACTGGACTCACTTTGGTATGTTTATGTCTCTGAAGTATAGGGGAGCCCAGTACTCCAGATGTGTCTCACAGGCTCTGAATAGTGAGGAAAGATCACCTCTCTCAATCTGCTGGCAATGCTCTCTCTAATGCAGCCCAGGAGGCTGTTGACCTTCCTTGCTGCAAGGGTGCATGGCTGGCTTATGGTCAGTCCCAGGTCCTTCTCTCCAACGTTGCTCTCCAGCAAGTTGTTCCCCTGCCTGTCCTAGCACCTGGGGTTATTCCTTCCCAGGTGCAGGACTGTGTTTCTCCTTGTTGAATTTTATGAAGTACCTGACAGTCCCTTTCTCCAGCCTGTTGAGGTCTCTTTGGATGGCAGAACAAACATCTGGTCTGTAAACAGTCCTTCCAGTTTTTTATCACCTGCAAATTTGCTGAGGGTGCACTCTGTCCCAGCATCCAGGTCATTCACAAGGACATTAAATGATGTATTGGCACCAATATTGACCTCTTAAGTGCTCCACTTAGCATGTTTGGAAATGGCTTCCAGGATTCCAGTTCCATCACCTGCCCAGAGATGCTGGAGATACTGACCAATCTGTAGTTTACAGGATCCTCTTTCTTTTCATTCTTGAGGACAGGAGTGGCATTTGTTTTTATCTAGTACTCAGGAGCCTCCCCTGTCTGCTGTGACCTTTTATAAATAATTGAGAGTGGTCCCACACCATGGAAGATTAAAATCCACCGTGATCTTCATAACCAACTCTCCATTGGGTTTCTGTTCCCTTGTTCTGTGATGCCAGTCCAGACTGCATGTAATGATAATTTAATTACAATGTTAATCTCTTTTATTTTCCTTAATATTACCTTTCAAGCCCAGCTAACTTTATAACTTTTAGAAATGCTAATATCTCTCAGGAAAAGCCTGCTAAACAGACTTGTTAATGACACAGTGCTTAGCCAGCCCTAAGTAAGTCATCAACACATTTTGAGGGAAAATAAGTCCTTCCCTCAAAGATCTGTATTGTACACTGAATGCAGCAGTTAAGATCAAATTTCCATATATTGATTGATATATTGATCCATTCTGAGGGGTGTCAAAGGCCCAATATGCAGACTAGACCCACTTCATAGGGAAGTCTGCTGCCTCCCTGGGGCCTGGCAAAACTCCCCATTCTAGTGAGACCCAAGGACTACTACCCTCTCTTAGTTTTTCAGGTGGGTAGCAATGATATTACCAAGAGAACTCCTAAATCAATGAGGAGAGATTTCAGGGCCTTGGGGAAACTGGTTAATGGGTCAGGGGCACAAGTAGTGTTTTCCTCCATCCCTTCAGTTGAAGAACAATACTGGAGAACTCAACAGATGAACTTATGGCTCCAATGCTGGTGTTACTGTCAGGGCTTCAGATTTTTCAATCAGGGATTGGTATACAGGATGCCAGACCTTTTGGCAATGGATGGGATGCACCTGTCCCAGGGCGGGAAAGGATCTTGGGGCAGGAGTTAGCTGGACTCATTGAGAGAGCTTTAAACTAGATTTGAAGGGGGGAGGGCACAAAACTGGAACTCCCAGACATAAGCCCCAGGGTAGATTACCAGAATTTGTGGGCTGTTGTGCCAACGATGACCCTCACCCTGCTATCCCAGTGGAGGCAAGGGATGGAGACATGCAGCACAACAAAGATGCAAGGGATATTGATGGATCAGTAACTGTGGTAACACCTGTGAAAGGTCAGGCCAGACTTAGGACCTCTAAATGCAAAAAGGTGCTGGGGACATCAGCCCATCTGAAGTGCATGTATACCAATGCGCACAGCATGGGTAACAAACAGGAGGAGCTTGAAGCCATGATGAAACAGGAAAATTATGACGTAGTGGCCATTACAGAAACATGGTGGGATGTCTCCCATGACTGGAGTGTGCCAATTGATGGCTACAAACTCTTTAGGAGGGATAGACAAGGAAGGAGAGGTGGTGGGGTGGCGCTGTATGTTAGGGACTGTTATGATTGCTTCGAGCATAAGTATAGTGAAGACAGGGTGAAGTGTCTTTGCGTTAGAATCAGGGGGAAGGCCAACAGGGCAGATTTGAGGTAGGAGTCTACTATAGGCCACCCACCCAGGACAGAGAGGTGGATGAAATATTCTATAGGCACTTAGGGGAAATCTCATGATCGCTTGCCCTTGTTCTTGTGGGAGACTTTAACTTCCCAGACATCTGCTGGAAATACAACACAGCAGAGTGGGACCAGTCCTGGAGATTCCTGGAATGTGTGGGAGACAACTTCCTGATGCAGCTGGTGAGAGAACCAACCAGAGAAGATGACCTGCTGGACCTCCTCTTTGTGAACAGAGAAGGACTGGTAGGTGATGTGCGGTTGGAGGCTGACTAGGGCACAGTGATCATGAAATAATAGAGTTCTCTATTCTTAGGGAGGCCAGGAGAGGGGGAAGCAGAACGGACATCCTGGACTTCCAAACAGCTGACTTTGACTTGTTTAGGCACCTGCTTGACAGGATCTTTTGGGAGATGGTCCTGAAGGGTATAGGGGTCCAGGAAGGCTGGGCACTCTTTAAGAAGGAAGTCTTAATGGCTCAGGAACAGGTGGTCCCCAGGTGCTGTAAGAGAAGCCGGTGACAGAGAAGACCACCCTGACTGAACACGAGCTTTGTCTGGAACTCAGGGAGAAAAGGAGAGTTTACAGCTTTTGGAAGAAGGGGCTAGCCACTCACAGTGATTACAAAGAGGTTGTGAGGCTATGCAGGGCAGAAATCAGGAGGTCTAAACCCCAGCTGGAAATTACTCTGGCTTCAGCAATCAAGGATAACAAGAAATGTTTCTATAAGTATGTGAGCAGCAAAAGAAAGACCAGGGAGAGTATCCATCCCCTGCTAGATACAGGAGGAAACACGGTAACAAGTGATGAGGAGAAGGCTGAAGTCCTTAATGCCTTCTTTGCCTCAGTCTTTCATAGCAAGACTAGTTGTATTGAGGGAATCCAGCCTCCTCAGCCAGAAGACAGAGACTGGGAGAACGACCCCCCTGCATTCCAGGAGGAGACAGTCAGTGACCTACTGCATCACACAGACACACACAAGCCTATGGGACCGGATGGGATACACCCGAGGGTGCTGAAGAAGCTGGCTGGGGTGCTCGCCAAGCCGCTTTCCATCATTTACCAGCAGTCCTGGCTGACCGGGGAGGTCCCGACAGATTGGAAACTGGCCAATGTGACGCTCATCTATAAGAAGGGTTGGAAGGATGATCCAGGAAATTACAGGTCTGTCAGCTTGACGTTGGTGCCCGGGAAGCTGATGGAGCAGCTCATGCAGAGTACCATCATACAACACATGTGGGACAACCAGATGATCAGGCCCAGTCCGCATGGGTTTATGAAAGGCAGGTCCTGCTTGACAAACCTGCTCTCCTTCTACGACAGGGCGACCTGCTTATTGGATGAGGGAAAGGCTGTGAATGTAGTTTACCTCGACCTCAGTAAGGCCTTTGACACCGTTTCCCACAACGTTCTCCTAGTGAAACTGGCTGCTCGCAGCTTGGATGGGCACACACTTTGCTGGGTAAAAAACTGGCTGGATGGCCGGGCCCATAGAGTGGTGGTGAATGGAGTTATATCCAGTTGGCGTCCGGTCACCAGTGGTGTCACCCAGGCCTCGGTTTTGGGGCCACTCCTGTTTAACATCTTTATTAATGATCTCAACGAGGGGATCGAGTGCACCCTCAGTAAGTTTGCAGACGACACCAAGTTGGGTGGGAGTGTTGATCTGCTCGAGGGTAGGGAGGCTCTGCAGAGAGACCTGGACAGGCTGGAGCGATGGGCTGAGGCCAACTGTAGGAGTTTCAATAAGGCCAAATGCCGGGTGCTGCACTTGGGCCACAACAACCCCCAGCAGCGCTACAGGCTTGGGGAGCAGTGGCTGGAGAGCTGCCAGTCAGAGAGGGACCTGGGGGTGTTGGTTGACAGCTGGCTGAACACGAGCCAGCAGTGTACCCAGGTGGCCAAGAAGGCCAAAGGCATCCTGGCTTGTATCAGAAATAGCGTGGCCAGCAGGGACAGGGAAGTGATCTTGACCCTGTACTCGGCACTGGTGAGGCCGCACCTCGATGACTGTGTTCAGTTTTGGGCCCCTCACTACAAAAAGGACATTGAATTACTTGAGCGTGTCCAAAGAAGGGCAACAAAGCTGGTGAAGAGTCTGGAGCACATGTCGTACGAGGAGCAGGTGAGGGAACTGGGGTTGTTTAGTCTGGAGAAGAGGAGGCTGAGGGGACAACTCATTACCTTCTGCAACTACCTGAAAGGAGGTTGCATGGAACTGGGGATGAATCTCTTTAACCAAGTAATAAGTGATAGGACAAGAGGTAATGGCCTCAAGTTGTGCCAGGGAAGGTTTAGACTAGATATTAGGAAGTATTTCTTCACAGAATGGGTAGTTAGGCATTGGAATGGGCTGCCCAGGGAGATGGTGGAGTCCCCATCCCTGGAGGTGTTCAAGAGACGGGTTGACATCACACTTAGGGATATGGTGTAGTTGGGATCTGTGAGTGCTAGGTTAATGGTTGGATGAGATGATCTTCAAGGTACTTTCCAACCTAGATGATTCTGTGATTCTGTGAACCTAAAAACACTCTAAACAATGCCAAGGGGATATTGTGGCAAGCCACACATGTAGAGGCCTCATATCTTATCAAATGTAGATTGACTGTGACATGCTTGATCTCATTTTTATATCCAGCACTTAATATTTAGAAATGACTTGAAAGGGTAGGACACTTGTCTGTTTAGCAAAGGTTTGAAATTTGTCATCTCTGAATTTCTTCAAAATGATCCTTTTAGCCATTAGCAATACATTTCCTCTCATAGATAATGAGCTTTCTTCAATCCTTTAGATAGACATGAAAATAAAGGATAGTATAAGTTTATACGTGAGCAACTGACATCGTCTACCTGGACTTGTGCAAAGCTTTTGACACTGTCCCACACATCACCCCCCTTGTCTCTAAATTGGAGAGACATGGATTTTACGGGTGGACCACTCAGTGGATAAGAAATTGGCTGGATGGTCACATTCAGAAACGTGCAGTCAACAGCTCAATGTCCAAGTGGAGAGCAGTGACGAGTGCCATTCCTCAGGGGTCGGTGTTGGGACCAGTGCTGTTTAACATCCTGGCAACACGGATGGTGGGACTGAGTGCACCCTCAACAAGTCTGCCGATGACACCAAGGTGTGTGGTGAGTTCGACACACTGGAGGGAAGGGATGTCATCCAGAGGGACCTGGACAGGCTGGAGAGGTGGGTCTGTGCAAACCTCATGGAGTTCAACAAGGCCAAGTGCAAGGTGCTGCCCATGGGTCAAGGCAATCCCAAGCACAAATCCAGACTGGGTGATGAGTGGATTGAGAGCAACCCTGCGGAGAAGTACTGTGGGGTATTGGTGGATGGAAAACTGACTGTGAGCCAGCAACATGTGCTCACAGCCCAGAAAACCTACCACATCATGGGCTGCATCAAGGGAAGTGTGGCCAGCAGGTTGAGGGAGGGGATTCTCCCTCTCTAATTCTCTCATGTGACACCCCACCTGCAGTGCTGTGTCCAGCTCTGAGTCCTCAGAACAGGAAAGAAACGGACCTGTTGGAGCAGGTCCAGACGAGGCCACAAAGATTATCAGGGGGCTGGAGAAGGTTCTGGGGACACCTTATAGCAGCCTTCCAGTACTTAAAGGGAAAGATGGGGAGGGACTCTTTATAGGAAGTGTAGTGATAGGACAAGGGGTAATGGTTTTAAACTGAAAGAGGTAGATTTAGATTAGATATAAGGAAGAAATTCTTCACTGTGATAGTGGTGAGACACTGGCACAGGATGCTCAGAGAAGCTGTGGCTGCCCCCTCCCTGGAAGAGTTCAAGGCCAGGTTGGACGGAGTTTTGGGCAACCTGGGCTAGTGGGAGGTATTGGAACTAGATGATCTTTATGGTCCCTTCCACCTCAAACCATTCTATGATTCTATGGTTCTATGATTTAGAAGATACCGAAGGTGTGAAAGATAAATCCTTTCAGAAAGAACAATGGCTGTTCAGCTGGGAAATAAATAGACAAAACCCCAGGACTCCTAGGTGACTTTTGCAATAGTCTTTTGTAGGGTATCTGTGGCATGTAATTTCTGTAGACAAGATTTTCAGGTATATATGAGTGATCAAACATCGTCATTTCTATAATTTTTTTTTTTTTTCCTAACACTGAATTTTACCAAATTAAGTAATTTTTGAAAAGAACTAAGATGACCTCCAGTAAGACAACTATGCATTCAAAGTAAAGAACCATTGGCTTGTGCTTATATGACTCATGTGATGTGACTTGGCAGAACAGTAAATAAAATACAAATGCAATAGGAAATAAAACAATGGGAAAAAATGGTTAAAAATGCAGGGGAAATAATAGGTATCTTCAATATAATTGGCAGTTTTTTCTCATTATGTCAGTGGGTCCAGGATTTATTCACTGCTGCCATGGACATCCTTTAGCCCCTTCTTAAACAGTATTTGACAAGAGCGAGATGCTATTTTGTGTATATTATGTGGCTATTTTGTATGTAGTATGTGAAGAGTGAAGTGGTATCACAAGCACAAAACCATGGAGAAACTGATTCATCTTTCCCCAGGTTTTAAACACAAAGGAAGAAAGGTGTTGTTTGCTTCTGGTGGGATGAGAACAATATGCCAATATGTTCAGAATTAATCTTTTTTTTCATGGTAGTGTCACGTCCCGCTCAGATGAGGGAGACAAGTGGCTCAGATTCGCAAATCCCCAATGGAGCAGACAAGTCTCCAAGTCCAAACATTTATTAACTACCCACAATGTACTGATTGAACACACGATAATTGGCTAGGTATGTAGCAAGTTGTGGCAAGCAATAAAATATGCCTTGCATTTCTTAAGGGAAAAGGGAAAAGAGGGAGATAGAGGCATGCGGAAATACAGATCACGGGTCTGGGTTTCTGCGCTGATCCTGCTGGTGAGGGTTCCAGGAGGCACAGGAGGCATCCGTCTTTTTCGCTTGCATCCATCTTCTTCACTTCACTGCACTGTCCAGGCCCTGCCCCCCACCCCACTTTATTCCCCCCCCTCGATTTATACACACTTTCCTTGGGTCTGTCTCCTAGGTCAACCCACATACCTACGTATCCCATGTATGGGCAGCGGTAAGGTGTTTCATGGGATGATGTAATTATCATGATCATATTAGCCCTCGTTAGGATATTGAGGGCTGTTAACTTTAATATCATTTCGTGGATAATGAAGCAAAGGTCATTCACTGGACAGATGGCCCTTGAAATTTGTCCAGGTGCCCCAGAGCAGAGCTGTCCTGGCTCCACAGGGCTCCCTCCTCCAGCCGCATCTTGTGTTATTCGGGCAGCCTTATCAGCTTTGACCTCCACACTATCCACCCCGTGACTATAGTTTCATCTTGCGAGTGTTTGAGGTATTCCTTAGGTCGGAGGGCCTCAACTTCTATCCCTTTCTCAGGCTGTTCTTCTCAGTCTGTGTTTCTCGCAGGCCTGTTTTTTTGTCTCTCACAATGTCTGTACACATACATTCAGTTACATCATTCCCTGTGCATTCCCTTTGTCTTGAGAGTGTTTGAGGCATCTCTTCGATCAGCCTCAACTTTTGCTTTCTCAGGCTGTTTTTCTTAGTTTCTCGCAGGCCTGGTTTCTCATCTCTCACAGGTAGAAAACATAAAAAGAAAAGCAAAACATTTATGCAACATCTAAACAACATACTTTTGTGGCTGGAGTGCAGAAAGGATGCTCCAGAAGTGATGCTTTCTTGCATGACCCGGAAAGTACAGAGGCAAGCTATTGCCAGAGTGGAGCTGTAAAGTACAGCACCCTGAAATCATCCCTTGAAGGTTAATCATACATGTTGTTAAACCAAACTGACACTGCAAACAATGGGGAAGGACAGTCAGCACCTCTTCCCACCAGGCAGTTTTTTCTTGTCTTGTTTTATGGTATCTGGCCCATTTACAAACTGAATATTGATCCTCTGGATTATACTCGCTCTAGACTTGAACTGATTGTTGCATGTTCCAGTTTCATTATTTTAACTCTAACGAGAAGTTTAGTCACTGGAATTAGTTGTTGTTAAATAATCACAGAGAGCAATCTTTAATTCACTTTAGTTTTATACTATAACCTTGGATATTTGTCCTCCTGACTATCCAATTTCTAATGGGTCTGTAACAAATAACTTTGAAAATGTGAAAGCAAGCACTTTACTTCATATAAACTGAAATGATTGGATGGAAGTGAAACATGCTGTTGATGAGAAACCAATTTTTATGTAATTGCTCATCTGTATGGCCTTGGGTCCTTCAGAAAATAGTTCTGAAAGTATAGCCACTGTTACAACACAAAAGGTTAGGTAAGAGCAATTACTAATGTAAAATTTTGCTTCACGTTGCAGACAAAGCATTTCTGCTTTGCTGTTACTTTTTCTGTACATTGATGAGATAGAGTTCCTGTAAAGACAAGAACAGAAGGTGAAAACCTTAACCAGAGCAATGGTCCCTTTCAAGGATAAGTATCTCCCCTCTGAAAACATTACTTTCACCGAGCAAGAACCATCAAGCTTTTGATGTCCAAAACAACAATTTGCACACATTTAATTTAAATTGAACCAGAATTTTAGGAGTCCTAATTCTATAAGAATGATAAGGTGGAATTGACAGTCATCTTTAACTTGTGGTCTATTATTAACCAAAAATCAAAGCACAATTCCATTCCAGACAAAATTGTCAAGAGTTATGGCTAGGTAACACCAGTATTATAAGTTGGAGTAAAGAGGATAGATGCTTTAGCAAAACCCTAGTTTATATCTCAAATGTGAAGAAAATATTAATAATTGTTATGATTGGTTTTGTTTGTTTGTTTCTGTACTGCTGTTCCTTATTGGTCTATGAGGTTTATTGGAAATCATGAGATAATATATGTTGCTAAAAATGGAAATAAATTATTAAATAAGAACACAGAACCAGATGCCAGGATAGCTCTTTTCTCAGCAAGGTCATTAGCTCTACAAAATTTGATAAGGGTTTTAGTTAAAATACTTAAAATTAGTTGCTGAACTCAGTGTTGGTGGATAGTTACTACCATGTACTATAGGTTAAGTGAAGTCTTGCACAACTGTAACCTGTAAAATCTTTTACTTTTTTGTAGACAGCATCATATGGGACAAAATCTATAAAAGAAGGTGCAGAGAAAATTACCATTTATGTCTGCTTCCAAGGGTTTTGACTGCAATACTGCTGAGTATTGCAGTCCCCATGTTTGTCAATAATAATCACAGATACTCAGCACATTTTAAAATAGAGCTACTTGTTTAGATGCCTGGTTCCAAATGCCTCACTGTACTCAGCCAAGTTTAAAATTAATCTGCTCAGCTTCATCTGTTCCTGACAAGAAATGTTGCCACAGTTGGGAATTAAAAGATACTCAGGTCACTAACGTGGCACTTGGCCAATTAAATCTTTTGTACATTATAAAGGTTAATGAATTAATCCTGGAAAAGTAGTATTCTGCTCTTATTCTGTGAAGAAGTTCAGTCCCTCAAATAAGGATCATGAAGAAAATACTTGAGAGATTATTCTCAAAGGCATGCTTTTGTGGCAAATCAGAGGCCTTAAAAAGTTTTGGATCAAAATGGTATCTGATCACAAATGTAATGTAAAGTCTGTATGGGATAACCCGCCTGGAGCTTGAGATTAAACCCTAGATCTGATTTCTACATGAGTGAATACTGATCCAATTGACTATGACAATGCAGACAGTGGCAATAGTCCCACAGGATCTCTCAGGATCCCCTCAAGTCCTTACACAGCCTGGCAACAGATGTCGGTTGCTCTCAATAGACAGGAGCAGGACAAATGGGAGCATGGCCAAGCACAGGGTTGTGAAGCAGTAAGTCAGGTCATACCTGGAACAACTTCATCAAGGTGTGGCTGAGCTGTGTGATGATCGCCTACACTGCTTCTGAAAGGAAGAGGCATGTACAAATTACCAAGCTCTTTTTGCATGTAAGTGTTTGGTCTGGACTCTTGACAAATGTGTAGATCTCGCACATATAACCAAATTATATTTATCCAAATTCCCAACTTGTTCACCAAAACAAATCAAGAAGTCACCTGAATTTCTTGCTTTAGTTGACGAATGTCATCCAACCACCTCCATCAGATATGAATTTCCTTTGATAAATACAAATGTGATGATCTATCAAACTGCTGAGTTTCTACCTGGCTCGTGGCCATACTCACCATTATCACAGAAGCAAGCATGAATGTCTGCATTATTTGAGGACTGGATGCAGATAGACCTCTATTGATCTCTAACTACCTTAAAAATTAATTGAATGTTGCATGGCTATAATGATGATTTTTTGTTTGGTTGGTTTTTTGTTTGTTTGAGGTTTTGTTTGTTTGTTTGTTTGTTTGTTGTTGTGTTGTGTGTCATCCCATCCCCCTGTCCGTCCCCCCCCGTCCCCCCCCCCGAGTTATACAAGATAAGAATATCACTCATCTTATTTCTCAGGGAAAGAATATACTTCTAAAGTGTTGAAGACAGTTTTCTGAGAAATAGCTTCCCCCTGTTTAGGATTAATTAGATGGTATCTAAAACCAACACATATTTTTTGATGATGCAAACCCAAGGTCTTAACAATGCAGGAACTGCCTAACCACTGTTCTTACAAACATAGACAAAGTGGAGGATCCCAAAAGCTTTATGAAATCAATCTGCATCATTTTTTAAAATAATGCAAGGGAATTCTTGCCAAAATATTTCCCCAAATCAGTATTTTGGCTCACTGAAAGTTTACAGATCTTACATCCCTTTGCCCTAACATTTACATGATGATGATGGTTGAGAGGTTAATATAACAAAAGAATAAAATGGGCTTTTTCTGCCAGATGTGATCAAGTTTTTATACAAAAGGCTTCCAAACTATTATGAATTTTGAAACCTTTGGAGCAAACTCTAGTGATTAACAAAGTCAGTCTCAAAAAACTTGAATGCCTTAGGAAGAGATGTCTTAGCTTTTATTTTGACATTACTGTTCTGCATCTCAAGTAGGTGTAAATGTCATTCTGATAAAGAAAATCCAAACATTTATTGTAAACTTTATGCACTTTATGTAAAATCTATAATTTACTGCTAAATAAGAGAAGAATAATTCTTACATTGAATTATTTCAGTAACTATATAAACCTGCTATAAAATAAGAAGGAATCAGAGTATTAACTGGCTCTTGAGATGGTGTAATTCACATTTTTGGTCACACTGATGAGTATCAACTGCTGTTTCTTAGCTAAAACCTTTACAACTGTTGGGAAAAACAAACAAACAAGTCATCTGGAAGCATGCAATTTCAGAAAGCTTCCACAATGTTGAAGCTATTCCATTTCATATAGAAAAAACATTTATTCCTAATTTAATAGAATCCCAACTACAATGAATTCTTTGCTTTGTTTTGCTTTGTTTTTCCGGAGTTGGGTTTGTAGTAATTCCTTAATTACTAGGAAGAGTCACTGAATGCAAACTATTTGTAAATATATGGATCAGTATGAGGGAAAAGGAAAAGCAAGAAAAGAATCTGTGTCTGTCACTTCTTTAAACAGGCTAGAAACAAAAGAACACAAGAACACTCAGAATCCTTTCTTCTTTGGTTAGAATCCTACACATAAAATACATCAACTGAATACTTCTGTTGGTGTCCAGAATCCCATGCTTCTGAGGTAAAAACCTGTAAGGAAAAAGATGTGGAGTAATCTGTCCTATATTAGATCTCAGACTGACCTCTGACAAAGACTGGCTGAAGTCTTGAAGCTTAGAGTAAATTGGTGGGTAAAAGCTGAAAAGGTACATAAAATAATGAATATAGGTCAAACCTTTCTGAGATGGCTCCTCATCCAAAGAAAGATAATCCCTTTAGTTTAAATGTTGTACAGCATTCAACTGTGATAAAAAGAAATCAAAGATGTCCACCCGCATGGTTTTAATATGTACTTAACATGGTAGTAAAAGAGTCAAAGATAATCTATCCAGCTGCAATCCATCCATGTGCCTTCTTAGGATGCATATAACCAGACTTTAGTACACGGACAGCTTCCAAGTTTGTGACTAGTGACATTGCAGTTACTGACACTGCCCAGACACATACAGTAAAATATGCATCTCCATTCTTAATAGTATCGTAGCAACAGTGACACCCAGTAACAGAATAGAAATACAGCTAGTGATAAAATAGTTGAATTACTTGAGTTTCCTGACAAGCCATTAATTTAGTTTTGTTACAAAGATAACATTAAAATACGCATTTGGCAAATGAACTAACAGGCCATCTCTCCCGAATCACACTAAATTTGTATGGGCATACTTTCAGTCTTGTCTGAAAAAAAAAAAAAAGAACCTCCTCTGGTTAGTAATCACGATGGATATCTTAAAAAGACAATAAGGTGGAAAAGAGAATTGAATCCAACCTATTGGGAGTAAGAATTAGTTTGTGCAAAAATTCAACCAGTATCAGCACATGTTAAATATATAACACTTCTATTTTATTTTCAGCTCAGGTTATAAATCACTCTAAATAGAATGAACATGATATATGATTCCACTTCACTGCTGCATTATTTAAAGTTAAACAGCAAGAAATTTTTTAGTTAAATTTGAAGGGGCAGAAAAGACAAATTACTAAATTCACACCTTGTTTTCACTGCTTACAAACAGTTAAATGATGATAGCAGCTTATGATTTTTCAGAGTAAATTCTGATTAAAGATACGCTATTTTGGTTCTATGCCATTGTTGGAAATCAAAGCCAGTTGTGCCCTTCACCTGACTAATTATATGGTTTAAAATCTACTGCCTTTTCTATCCACAGGCTTCAGTACCGGTACAAGCAACTAATAGTTTTGTCCATGAAGATGTAGTTTTGTGTATATAAACTAAGGGAAAGGTCTTCCAAGGTGGGCTACGAAGTCTTCCTTCTCCAGTTGTCCCTGCTTGTTTTGTTACAAGCATTTACATCAATTTAAAAAAAAAAAAAAAGATATGGTGTTTTCTTGGTGTGCCCTTTCTTTTGCTCAGATGGTGACTGTGTCTTCTTAAAAATGTCAATAAACACATATATGAGAAATTCCCGGGGAAAGAATTACCTGTTTTTCTCCAACTCCTCAATAAGCAAAACATTCTACCTTCTAATCTTTTTCATGGAAGGGTGTTATAATGATATACAGAAAAATATAACATAGGAATAATCTTGTATAGTAAATCAAAGATGAAGAATCAAAACCTCAAATATGTTTCCTTTTCAGAACTGCTCCACTGCATACGTTGCCTATAAATATAATAAAACCAGAATATTTTGACTCATGTCATTAGGAAATTATGGAGCTTGTTCATCTGATGTTTCTAAAGACTAAGTAATTTTCCTTTCCTTGTAAATTTTCATGCCAATGCACAGTGGTTAAAAAAAAAATATTTGTAGAATCCTTCCAGGATTTGTAAATTTATAAAAATGTTCCATTATCATTCAGCTTCTTTACTGATATTATTTAATTTTCTGGAAGTGACCATGAAGATTTACTTTCTATCCATAAAGAAAGGTCTAGAGATTTTTATGAAAATTTTCAAGAATTTTACAGATAAATTAAGTTTAAAGCAATTTTCTCCCCCTCCCCAAGTGGAAAGAACACAGGAGAGAAACACTATACCATGATATTTTGGAGAACAAAGGGGGTTCCCACAGATGCTGTTACTGCTGCTGCCCAGTCGGACCGATACTCTTCTCAAACCCGCAGCTGCTGAGAGGCTTTGTATTCAGGACCGGCTCCTCTCCCATCTGCAGTTTAGGGCAGTCTGCTTCATAGGTCTCCCTAGGACATTCAGGTTTTGAGTTCTCATGTAATATTGGCATTGATCCATTAGAAGACACCTGCCACCTCCTGGTTTTATCAGAAGTTCAAACCATAGGTGTGTTTCAGCTGAAACAGGATGCAGTGAGCAAACTGACATTGTGTATAAATCTGAATTTTGTGGAAAGCTTCCACTAAATCGACTTCATTATGCACTAATACTATATAATAATATATTGTAATATATTACTATATATTATTATATTTAGTATACTACATTATATCTACATATATAATATATACATATATACATACTATATAATGTAGAATATATAATTTTTATATATATTAGTACATCTATTTTAGTATGATACGTTATATATGTTAGTACATAATAATATATAGTAACATATATTACTATAATAAAAATACAGTTGTAATACATAGTAATAATTATATAGTTTCCATAAAGGTGGGAGACAATGATTGAGGTAAACTTATGTTTTTAAAGTGTTTGAGTAGCCCCTGGGTGTTCAAGATTTATAGAACTTTTAAAAGTATGCCTCTTTTGCTAATTACCACCTAAGAAGTTAGGCAAATTTTAGTCCTTGCTTAAATGAGAGACTGTTTTAATAACACAGATAATTAGTAGTAAATTTTTGAAACACTGAATCATTTGCTAATTTCTTTTACAATAGACTATCACTCTGTACCTCTTGCTACTAATTTGGATGTAGTATTTAATTGGACAAATCTCTTTTGAGGTGATTAGTAACAAAAGGGATAAAATTATTTTTGGTTTTGGTTTGGAGGTTTTTTGTTTGTTTGTTCTTTAAATTTTTATTCTGTTCTCCTATTGTATTTATTCAGCCAGTACATATCTATCTGAATGACTTAATTGAATTTCTTAGTGTCTTAACATATAGTGCTAAAGGAGGTTTCTCAGAAGCTTTCAGTGGTCATTCAGATGCAAATAGAGGCAGTCAAATACCTATGAAGAATTTATTTGTGTCTTTCACTGCTTTCAAATTAAGTATCAGCAGCCTCCAACACACCCAGCAGGCTTGTTTCTTTTCCTAGAAATGTCACTATATTTAGGCTGGGTTTGCATGGGTCACAGAATCATCTAGGTTGGAAAGGACCTTGAAGATCATCCAGTCCAACCATTAACCTAACACTGACAGTTCCCAACTACACCATATCCCTCAGCACTATGTCGACCCTACTCTTAAACACCTCCAGGGATGGGGACTCCACCACCTCCCTGGGCAGCCCATTCCAATGCCTAACAACCCGTTCTGTAAAGAAATGCTTCCTAATATCCAATCTAAACCTTCCCTGGCGCAACTTGAGGCCATTACCTCTTGTCTTATCTCTCATTACTTGGTTAAAGAGGCTCATCCCCAGCTCTCTGCAACCTCCTTTCAGGTAGTTGTAGAGAGCGATGAGGTCTCCCCTCAGCCTCCTCTTCTCCAGACTAAACAACCCCAGTTCCCTCAGCCACTCCTCGTACGACCTGTGCTCCAGACCCTTCACCAGTTTGTTGCCCTTCTTTGGACACGCTCAAGTGATTCAATGTCCTTTTTGGAGTGAGGGGCCCAAAACTGAACACAGTAATCGAGGTGTGGCCTCACCAGTGCCGAGTACAGGGTCAAGATCACTTCCCTGTCCCTGCTGGCCATGCTATTTCTGATACAAGCCAGGATGCCTTTGGCCTTCTTGGCCACCTGGGCACACTGCTGGCTCATGTTCAGCTGGCTGTCAGTCAACACCCCCAGGTCCCTCTCTGACTGGCAGCTCTCCAGCCACTGCTCCCCAAGCCTGTAGCGCTGCTGGGGGTTGTTGTGGCCCAAGTGCAGCACCTGGCATTTGGCCTTATTGAAGCTCCTACAGTTGTCCTTAGCCCATCGCTCCAGCCTGTCCAGGTCTAGTTATGATGGAATGAGAAACCCCAGAATAATAGAGAAGGCCCTGTTAATCTCTTACACTTTAATAAGTATTCATTCAGCAGCTAAGGTCCTTATTCAAAATAGTTAAGCACATCCTTAGTCAGAAACCCAATGATATATACTTAAGTAATATACTCTGGCATGTGTAGAGGTGATGTACCATTTTCTAAAAGCAACCCAAGCTTTCTCAGGCTTCTGATAAAATCTTATCATATTCAATCTAGTGCTATTTGGATCTATGTGTATTGTCTGCTGTAAAAACAAACCAAACCAAACCAATACAAAACAAAACCAAACCGCTAGAAGTTAAAATTTTCCCATAAATAATGTGCTATCACTTCAGTAGTGCAGGTTAAAGGAGGGAAGTAAATGAAAAATAAGTATATAAGTATTTCTCCTCTACACAGAAAGCTATCAATTAATCATTTTGTTTTCAATAGTTAGTTGAATGGAATTGCTTAAGTAAATATTCCTCCGTCAGTTCTATGCTGGCAACAGTGTTAAGGGATTTCAGGGTTGCAGTGACTTCACTGCATTAATTAACCCTGCATGTCTCACTGAGCACCAAAAAGAACAGTGACTTTGACTGATGTAACTGTACAGGGGTGGATATTTTCATGTTTGGGATAAGCATATTAAGAGAAGCAAGTACTGCACAAATTAACAAAAAGCAGGGGTACATTACTTCTCTTCATTTTTGTGAAGTCTTTGGGGGAGGAAAGAGCTGTGTCCTTCTGGCAATGCCTTTTTAGCCTAGAGAGGCCAGTAATTGCTGGACTAATGTGTAGAACACAGCTCTGCAGTTTGATGTGCTCTAAAGATGCTGCCAGGGCCAAATACAACCTCTCCCTCCTCCAATGATATGGTGAGGGGAAGAGCTTGTTTTTTACCTGGATTGGATTTAAAAATTAACACTGAACTGTTCCATATCAACCAGACCAAAGTCCCTCTTAGATGTGCCCCGTTCCACCTGGCACCCCAAAATTATAATGTTGCTGGGACTATTACAAAGAGTGGAAGAGTGTTGATAGCTGCTGAGTCAGGTTTCCTAGGAATGTGATCTTTGCTCCCCAACACCTGGAGGGATTCACATGGAATTTAATCTGTTGAATTCATTTTCTTTTGTTCTGGTCCCTAGCCCTTGTCTCCAGTGACTGTTGTCTTTGATTCAGCTGGGTATTGAAGCTTAAAAAACATTAATACCTTTTTTTTTTTTTTTTTCTGGACAGGTATTGATATGAGGAAATGATCACCTACTTTGCAACTTATTTACTTATAGCAACTTATAATGATTTCTGAATATTGCTTAATAATCCTGCTTGCCCTGACTGTTCTGTGGAAGCTTACCAAGGACTATTGTGTTCATCAAAACAAAGCAGTATTCTGTGCAAACTTACCAAGAACTACTATGTTTGGCAAAAATAAGAGACATGTCCTCGGAAAGCAGGTGTACTCTAGCAAGTTTATGGATAGATAGCCATATATGGGCAGTAGAAATTAATAGACTGGTGCTTTTAGATGAGATAGAGGTGGTAAACCAGTGGGAACCACTCTTGGTATTCAAGAAATTGGCCAAGAGAATCTGCGCATGCTCCAAGGAAAAGTACAAGGTGAGAAAGACTACGAGCCTTCCTCCCAAAGACCCCCGAAGATGCCCCCCAGGAGGCAATGCGCAGGTGAAAGAGAACATAAATTGCTGACACCAGCCTTTTGAACTAACCCAACCTTACTCATGCATATGTATGTTTGTGTTATGTAATCCAATGGATATGTATATCCACACTCTATAAGTTTTTGGTAAAGTGTGCTGTGGGTGTGCAAGCTTTGTGGAGAAATCCCCTTGCACCCCGGTGTCAGCGTAAACATGCCTGCTTTATAACTCTCTGAGTTTTAGAGTCTGTTTCTGCAAATCAGTATTTTCTGGGCTTGAACTTAAAAGCATATGTCCTCAAGGACGTGATGTCTCCCTAATGGCCCGTTATTGTAAAATGTCAATTCTTTTCAGTCTTGCATAGTCCCTCCCTTGCTCTCTCACCCCATGTTAATCTAAGATATAATACTGTAATAATAAAATTCAGATTTACCTGAACTAATGCCCTGGACAAAAATTTTCAGATTTATTATTTTATAGTGTCATTGCAGTGATTTTCTAAACGTATCAGAGAGGATGTTGCTAAGGCATGTTTCAGCTGAATGGCCAACCTTTCTTATCAAGCAGTGTGACTGAAAGGACAAGAAATGTAAAGCTGCAAAGCGCTGAATAATTACAATCCCATCGGGGAGGCTCTTTTCACAGCTATCCAACCACCCATGCAGCCATTTAGATGTTAAATTACACTTCATAAAAACCTTTGCAAAAATTGTTACAATAGCTATACAAAAAACCCCATTTGTTGAACTTCATCATTAGCACTGTATCATAAATGTTACAAGAAAAGAGAGAGCTGATCAGCGTGGGCAGCATGTTGGACAGTTCTTGAGCTTTTGCTTCCTGTCCTAACTGGGAAAGTAGACCCAAAAGTTAATGTCTAGCCCAGGGTCTCAGCATTATTAGCAGTGCAAATTTGCTTTTGGTCATACAAGAACTGACGTGCCTCTAGCTGTCTGAAGTTCCACATTAAGTCCCTAAAAAACCCCGAATATTCTTTCTGCTGTTTTTTAAGTTCCACATTTCCAAATAATTTAAAATCTATTTTCTGTGTATCTGTCTGTGTGGTGGGGGGCTGGAGTGTGCACTGTCTGTAAGGGTTGTGTCCATTACAGTAACTGTACAACCTCTAATGTGATGTGTGAGTGCAAGATGCTGACGTGAATCAGAGCTTGTCTAGGCGATACGAGAACATACATGACCCCTGGTTTCTGTGTTCCTGCAGCAAGCAAGCAACATGTCCCATGTACATCAGAAACCACCACCACTGCAGGGAGCACCACTCACAGAGTCGGTGTAATTCTGGTGGGATGTAGTGTGTGGTGAGGTGTCAACACAGGAATTTGTCAGGAATCTGGTTTCAGAATCGTGTGAGACTGGCCTGAGACAGCAAATACAGTTATTTGTCCTAAATATTTCTTTGGCTCTACTCAGAATACTCTTGTCACTCACAAAGTAATTTGAAATTACATGTAGGTTAATGTCTCTCTTTTGACCTTTCTTCTAATAGAATTAATGGCCCATTACTTCTATTGCTTATTTGTATCAGGCCAAATCTGGGCTAAAATATTTTTTCCAAATGCCCTGCTAATGTGCAAGCCATAGTTGCAGCTTGATAAATACCACTGGATTGATGAAATTGAAACTTAAAGTAATGATAATTCTGAGGGGTTTTTCTTTTCTTTGGTTATTTTTTTGGCTTTTTTCTCCTTCTGAAATGCACATGGATAGACATTGAAACCAGAAGAAATCAAGGGCTGACTGAAAGTTAAACTCATTTTCTCCACTTAGCGAAAGTCTCTAAATAACCCAAAAATTCTGTTGTTATGCTGGAAGAAGGGAATTGGCATTTTTACCAGGTGGGATTTTCCCTGCTTCATGGAACCCTCACAGTGCAGGTCAGTGCAAGAACTTGGGATGACCTCTTTGAAGATATCTGGGAGGTGGAGTGACAGTGAGGATGTCTGGGAATGGCAAGAGGAGAATTTGACATTTGATGTTTTCAGTGTCAAAGGCTTTGTAAAGAGGACTCGCTAGTAAATCTAGATAAGACAGTACCTAAAGTCATTCAAGAGCTAGAAAATCTTACAGGATGGGTGACAGTCACATGAATGACAGTCACTGGGTAAATGCTGTAAATACAATACAAGGATAAATCCCTCTGGGAGGCTCTCAGTGGTCTCTACCGGAGCAGCATCGCTGAACTTCAGTGCTAATGGCACCCTCAGGCAGCAGGCAGGCAGACCCAGATGCAGGCAGAAGGTCATCCCCTCAAGGGGGCTTGGAGAGATGGGGTTGGACAGAAACCCACCACAGGGTGACCAAAGGCAATGTCACAGCATGCCCTGGGTAGGAGAAGGTGTCCTGAAGGTGCACAGCCAAGGGTGGGAAGGCAGATGTGCTGGAGAGGCTCTGGACCAGGGTGGGGGTGAGAAGTTGGCTGGACCCCTGCAGCAAGGCCGGCCAAGCACCTACCAGCAGGGTTGTGGGACAAGGAGCACGGCCAGGGAGGCATGGGGAGGGGGTCCCTGGCTGTTCCCAGCACATCTCTGACCGCTTTTGCAGTCTGGCCCCCTACATTAGGGAGCAGCTGGGGTGTGTGGGGCTCCCCTATGGGTGGGAGGCAGGTGGGTGAGAGTGAGGGGGTCAGGGCTGGAGAAGAGGGCAGGGAGACAGGTGACAGCATGGGGGGCTGCTGCTGAACACCTGGTCTCTGGTCAGTGACCTTATTTCTCCTGTAGGACTTCAAATTATCTGACATTGGTTGAGGGGGAAATGCAGTGGGTCACGAGCTGTTGGGAGGATTCCTGAAGGGTGTCAGGGAGGATAACTTTGTGGTACAGGTCTTGGAGGGGCCAAGCAGGGACCTGCTGGCCAGAAGCAAGGAGGAGCTGCTGGGGGAGATGGTAATCAGAGGCAGCCTTGGCTGTAGAGACCCTGAAGTAGTGATGGTCAAGATCCGGGGGAGAGTGAGGATTAGAGAGCAGCAGAGGACAGACTCCAGACTTTAGGAAAAGAAGGAAACTTTGGCATGTGCTAAAGAAAAACTAAAGTACGGGGGGGTGGGGCATGGGGGTATATGTACAACACAAGGTTCATTGGTTCACATTTTCAAGGGCCCCAGTATGACAGCAGACATAATGCTTTTCCATGGGACAGAAATTTCAGTACATTGATGATCTCAGATGACAAGTCAAATAACTTTTTATTAAGCAAAAAGCACAATCACATTATCAGTTCTGAGATCTGTACTCTTTTATTTTTCAGCACATACACCTTAAATTACACCTTCATAAAATGTTTTGCAGGAACACAGAAATTAGAGTTCAGGTACTTCATTTCTTCGTTCCCTCCTGTAGGCTGAGCTCCCTGGTTAACTTGCTTCTCCCATGACACATAGTCAGCAGGTGATTCCAATGGTGCATGACATATCTCTGTCAGGAGGTGCCTGAGGTGCATCAGAAGTGGAGACAAAACTGGACATTATCACTTGAAAAAGGAGGGTACACACATACAACCCCCATAGCTGTCCATGGTGCTTTAAGAGGGAGATGCACTATGAAAAATACTGAAAGAAAATTTGTCAGGTATAGGCAAAACACCCCCCCAAACAAACAAACAAACCTCCCAACAAAATGTTTCAGTTCAGATCAATCTGACCAATGAAAATGCTTCTCTATTTAGTGAAATTAACAATTTTGCACAGAGAATTTCTTTTTTAATGACATTGTATTTCCTATCAATGTTTTTTAACTAGCAGTTCCCAGATGGCCTTTATTAGATACTAATTTCCTAGAAACTATTAATGAGACACTGCTAAGTCCCTTAGGTCATACTGAAAATGTTGTTGGAAATAACGGGAAACTCATTTTGGTTTTATATATGTGTATACTGAGAAGAAATATATATACCTCTAGGGACCACATGCATTCCAATTACTCTGAAATTACTCAAAATAATGATTGAAGTTGTTCTTATCTGAAGTAATTTGTCTACACATTTATGGATTGCTATACTTAACACCGATGATACACTCCAGTTCATTAATAATTTTTGAAAAATGTGGCATCAGGTCTAAGATTTCAGTGATGGTGTTGAAAGCTTTGGTTTGGAAACAGGGTGTTTCTTTAGTTCCTTATATATTCAGAAATCTCAGTGTTCATGAATTGGTAGCTGCAAAACTTTAATAGTTTTTGTTCATTTCTAATTTATAAGATTGCAAAATTTCCAGGGCCATAGACAGTATGTACTGTATAAATGCCATCTTGGCTTTCCTACTCTAGCAACAGTTCATAACCCATCATTTGTTCTGCCCCTAAATCAAGTCTTTCTTCAAATGTGACAGTCTTCAATTTTACGGCTCGTCCTAAGCCATTACTCCAGAGAAGGTATCAGTTGCCTTCCCTCTCCCTTCGCGAACACCACCTCCTGAAGAGCCACACCTGCCATCTGCAGGGGACGGGGCACAGAGGACACCATGGGGCAGAACCCCCCTGCCCTGGAGAGCCCTGAGCACTGGCCTGTGGGGAAGGGGGGACGCAGCTTGCCTGGGATCCCCCTCCCCTCAGTTAAACAGTCCCTTCACTCTCTGAGAACCTCCCTTAGTTATGAAGCTCTGAAACATTCACAAGAAAAAAAAAAAAAACAAACAAACAGTACTAAAAGTCCATTCATTAGCTCTGTATTACTGTTGGTGATTGATGGATAGATGGGCAGTCTCATTTAATGTCTTTATTTTCTAATTAGTAGAGCTATCAACAGACAAAACAAGTGTCATTATTTCTTTGCCACTCATTTGCTATGAGACACAATTTCTTTTTTTATTTTTTGTTTTGGTTGCAAATTTACCCAAACCCATGGGATTGTCCTGACTTCAATACAGATGTATGCACTATGAGTAGGTGCAAATGATCCCACAAGTCTGGAAAAATGTGATTTTATTTATGTGCTATGGCAGTGCCTTTTGCCTCCAAACCCCGCCTCCAAAACCACAGTAAAAATTCTAAAAGAACCCTTTATACCTTCTTGCAGAACAAACGCAATCAGTGTGTCATTCAATATACAAATAAATTTCAACAGCTAAGAAAGAATTAGAATTATTTGATAACTAACTTGCTTATGATCTATCTAGCCCCACAGTTTATTAAAGTCTTGTTCATTATGCTGTTTTCACTCTATCAGGAGAAAACCAGAAAAGACAAAGTGCAGTAGATGTGTTTTGCAATTATTGTACATAAGGATAGTCTTAAATAACTGAATTAATGGTCTTGCTATCAATATTGTTACACTGGATCTGTGCTGGTCACAGCTGCCCACCTAGTAAAACTAGGTAAATCTAGTTGCTCATTTACATATACTAATATTTTGATAAAACAGTTAGCTTTTGCTGCCACCTGCCTCTTACAGACAGGCAAGGTTCATTTGGGATATTTCTTAGCTCTGCCTTGACCTGTGAGCATGCACGTAGTTGATATTGAACTATTAAATCTTGGTATGACTAAAATATTTTAAAAAGCTTGGTTTGAAACAACTGAGAGTCAATTAAAGCGTCCCAGAGGAGTTATATACCTTTTAAATTCAAACTTAGACCTCAGCCTCAAACCCTTCCAAGGCCACTCTCCATTTCCCTAATGCCTTTTCATTTTCATGCACACAGAGATGTCAGACACTGATATGAAGACCTTTATATTTTGATTCTTCTCCAAAAATAGCCCTAGGGCAGGGTTATGTAGATTTTATTTAACCTGTCTTAATTGCTGTTGGGAGAGGGGGATGTAATTTGACTGCCATTGTAACAGAAGAGGCAGCTGAGAATCACAAAATTTGCAGCCTGAGAGAAAAGGTGAATCGGTAAAAACAGTTTCTGCTGGATTTCTTTAAATTAAATTTTCTCCCTCTCAACATATGCACTGTGGTAGGTGCACCTGCCCAATGAAAATAGGGCTTCTTGGCTGCTGAAGTACAGCAGCTCCTGACTGCATTGGTTCTTGGGGCTTCAGGGTAGTTGGGGCCTTCAGGCAATGGGAGCCGCTATTGACCGCAGATCAGATTCGGCCTGGGTATAAATGGAGTCCCCTGGGGAGCCATTTTGAGTTAGTCCCCCACTGGAGCAACACGCTGTAGTTGAGAACTCTCCTCTTGGGTTGGTATGCTGCCCTGAGAAGGTTCTTGAGGTTGAGCCCTCACTTGTTAGGTGAGTGATAGAGTGTTTTGGGATGTCATTAAACAGTAGGGAGTGGTGCTTTATTCTGCATTTTGGGTTGTTGTTAAACCCTAGGAAGTTATTCTGTTCTCATCTTACAGACATTCGAACCTGTAATTTGTGGAGGGCTAGTTAATTGTGTTGACAATAAATTTTTAATTTTTCATGGCTGCTTGTTTATTTGAGACCCTCTGTAACAAATTGGTGTAGTTGGCAGGATGTCAATAGAGGAGTTATTATAGAAGTATAGTTGTGTCCTTTCTCCCCCAGATGTACAATGGGCAAAGGAGAAGTGGTTTGATCCAGTGGCAGTTGAGAGAAAGTTGGGCAGAGCCGGGGAAGTTGGTGGAATGGTGGAAGTGAATGAAAAATGTACACCATCTTAGGTGCCTGCTTGATTCAGGATCAGGATTATTTTGTAGAAGTGGAGAAAGATAATTTACAGGAGTGATTGGAAATTGACTGTTTGAAGACAGAATTGTTATGAGACAGAAGGTGGTTATTAGAAAAAAAATCGAAATTATGTTAGCACGAGAAAAAAAAACCTCCTAGTGTTGTTCAGATTTGAGAGTTAATCACGTGTGTGGATATTGAGTGAGATGGAGATATTTGGGGAGCGTCTGATGAAAGTAGCTTGGAGGAAATAGAGGAATTGGAGGAAAGAAATGTGTGACCTCTCATTAAAACAGAAAGGCATACAGGTCCACAAGGTGGGAACCCCCGAACCTCTGTCAGCACAACCCCCTGGACAGGACCCGAGTTTACTGAAATTCAGGTTAAGTTTTTGCATAAGCTGGATGAAACTGAAACCGAGTATAACCAGTCGATAACATCTTGAGTGGCTTCCTGGGCTGGGGGTGTGGACCCTAAGGAGAGGGGGGAACCTGTTACCATTAAGGTGAAGGGACAGTCGGAGCTGGCGAAGGGAGTACAAAAGGCAGCTGGCATTCAGGCGATGTATGAGAGGGGGAAGTGCAGAATACCGCTTGCGGTGCTGGTGGATCCCCGCCACCTTAGACCTCTCATCAGAGGGCTCCCGTATGCCTTAAAGATCCATGTCCAGTCCCTCAGAGAAAGGATGCAAAGAGCTATTGAGTGCAACCAGCGAAACCCCTCCAACCCTCATGTACATGTGTTAACGTGGGCAGAAGTGCTACATGATCTGGTTGCTTATGGGCAGGAGATGGGCTGGACTGACCCGGGTGGGGGCAGGGATGGGAGCTGGATGGTTCGGCCAGTCAGTCAGAAACTCCACCCTGAGCAGCCTCCTCATAAGGAGTTTAAACCACCCCAGGATAAGTCAGGTCGATTTTATGATTCAGGAAGGAATTATCTTTGGTGGAAGGCATTGGCACTGGGGGTACCCCGGGCAATATTACATGGGCAATCTACTGGTAACATCTTGAAGTTGATGCAATTGCTGGAGGGCAGAACTCGAGAACAAAGGAAAAATATTAGGGTTTGATGTTTTGGCAGATAAACAATGGGATTTACCACATGTCAGCGTGTGGAGTTTTGGAGTTAGGGGGACAGAAGTTACCTGTGTCTCTCAATATCCATTGCCAACTGCTGCCAAACAGGGTATTTTTGAGGTGATTAATGATATTGAAAAAAATTTTAAATGGTATATATTCCCTTTATAATTCTCCGGTGTGGCCAGTCCGCAGGCCCTTTGTCAGCTGCGGGGCCTGGCAAGGCAAGGCTGGTCTGGGTGCAGCTCTGCAGGAGCCACCCACCAGGTCTGGGATGGGCTCTTTGTGGTTCCTTTGCAGGAAGCAAACAGAGATGACTTTGCTCCCACGTGGGACAGTGCGCCATTTCCATTTGCATGTCTTGTCCGGGAATATGGGCACTTGCCGACAGTTGCTTGCAAGGCACTGGCTCAAAAGCTCGCTAAAACCATGCCCGGAGAAGGGGTTAAGATCTCTGGAACACCCCTCCCAACCACCCCCCCCCCTCCTCCTGTGGGAGTCACCCAGCAAGAAGCTGCGAGGAAGTGCTATGTGCAATTAGATAATTATTGTCACACATGGCAGATAGAGAAGGAAACACCCAAATCAATTTAAATGGGTAACAGGAACCACTTTACTGCCAGCGTGGTCCAGGAGTGGGCACACAAGGAATACAGTGGGTTTGCACAGCCCATACTATCCTCAGGCTAAGGGGCATTGTCCACATGCTTGGGATACCTTAGGTAAAGGTGGAAAAACTCACCGTATTAGTGCCCGATGGATAATTACTAGCTTTTAACTTGATGCCTGGGTTCTGATCTGAGCCCTAGTTCTGTTCTTTTTGTAGGATATTGTAGAAACAGATGACTTCAGCATCCTGATTGACATTGGTGATGGTGATCCATATGGACAATCAAGACTCAGACAACAACGTGGTGGCGAATGAATCTTGCAAAATTGGCAGCATTCAGACGAATATGACTGAACTTGATGCTATTGTTTTAATGCCACTTTAGGTCAACAAATGAAGAAAGTGACAAGAGATGTGGGGCAATTGTTGCTATATTAAGCATTAATTTGTTAACTGAATATGTTTAAATCTTCCTTGTTAGAATTGTTAATCGGCTTCCTTCGATTTTGATTGTAATACATTGTATGGTTTGTTTGGTTTTTTTTTTTTTTTGAGATTTGTTTGTATGATCATTTAGGAATGACAATCCAAAATGAGTATGGAGACTCACCGGGACCAAACTCCCTTTTAACCTGCAGGCAAGAGGTGACTGCACCACCGCGTAAAGGAAACCAGTCGAATCATGACTATAGTCGTGGGGTAGATTGTGTGGCAGGTGCACCTGCCCAATGAAGATAGGACTTCTTGGCTGCTGAAGTGTAGCAGCTACTGATTGCCTTTGTTCTCAGGGCTTCAATGTAGTTGGGGCCTTTCGCTAATAGGAGCTCCTATTGACTATAGACCAGATTCACCTGGGTATAAATGGAGTCCCTTGGGGGAGCGATTTTGAGCTTGCCCCCTTGAGCAGCACGCTGTTGTTGAGGACTCTCCCCTTGGGTTGGGATGCTGCCCAAGGAAATTCCTTGATGTGACTTGGATCAGGGCACTGCCCTGAAGGTTGAGAGCCCTCACTTACTAGGTGACTGAAGGAATGTTTTGGGTTGCTGTTAAACCCTAAGAAGGTGTTCTGTTCTCCTCTCACATACATTTGAACTTGTAATTTGTGGAGGGCTAGTTAATTGTGTTGACAATAAATTTTTAATTTTTGGTGGTTGCTTGTTTATTTGAGAGCCTCTGTAACACGCACACAAGGACAACTATGTAAATGAAAGCAATTAGATGACAAACATAGTAATGCTACCCTAATTTGCAAATGAAAATTGACTGAAATGGGAAGTCAAACTGGATGCAATTAGAGCAGCCTAAAGAAGCAGAAACTTACTTGATGCTACACTGATTTGTACTTACCAGGTCTCCCAGTGATGGGTAAAATCATTACTCTGATTGTCACTGTAGCCTTGATATGACTGCTGTGCATCCTGTGTACCTCTGCATGGCCCTGCTGCCCTACAGGGTTCATTTTTTCAAGTCGCTGACTTCTTCCTGCATGAGAAGCCATGACCTGTAACATCAGTCTAATTAGAGGAGAAAAATAAAACTGTTGCATGCAGCCTTGGTGCCTTCCATGGCAAACCATTAGTTTGGAATTGCTGGCTAGAATTCAGTGAAAAGAAAAAAGAAGGCTTGGGATAAGGGGGGATATTCCAGGATTTTAATACTTTCTCTTTGATAATCTACTTTTTATCCTGGTCCTCTGATGAAGTGTAAAATAAACAGTATATGCTTGTCCTCCTCCCACTGCCACTCAGTTTTTGAAGATATAGACTGAATTTTCAATGATGTTTTTATATGTTGGAAGACTCCCAATATTCCACATATTCTCTTAAAATAACAAATTTAGAGGAAAAAAGAGAGAGACCCTACCCCTTCAGTAAAAGAAGGGATGACAGTCTAAGCTCTGTCCTCTCTTGTATCTCTTGTACACAAGAGAGAATTTACATGAATAAACTATTATGAACACCTTCTCTCTGCAAAAGAATCTGCTAGATAAGAGAAAATCCAGCTTGAACCCTTTCAGCAGCACAGCCTGCTTGGTGCATCTCCTTGTGCTCTGGCTCAGTGTGTGCTCTCTCAAACGGCCGGTGCAGCCCAGGAGCTGCTGGCAAACTGACGGTGCACCTGTAACGTACACTGGGACTGATATAACAATGCACTCAGCATGATTAGTACTCTAATATGCTTCTAACTGAATTGTTTGATAAACGTTTTGATATCATTTGTTTGATAAACAAATTGATAAGCATTTTAAGGAGAAAATTACTGACACTTTGATTTTTTTGGCACAACCTCTAGATTTTCAAAGCCAAACAGTTTCTGACAGGGTCTGGGCAATTCTCTTTGCTTCAGGTCTCTCACAGTTGCTTGTACTTATCTGTTCTGCTCTCTTGAGCAGATACTGCCTCTCTGCCTCCTTGTTCTTCCTCCTCCCTTATGAGAACAAACCTAAGCACAAAGATCAAGGAAGTTAGCATATTCTTTTCTTTCTCACCCTGGTAGCTTTATGCAACTTCACTGGTGGGCCATAAGATCTTGTGTTAGGAAATGTATGAATGGAGAATTGAAAATAAGTTACATAAAAAATGTTATATAAACCAGAAGAGATCAACAGAAAATAAAATGTAGTTTTATTTTTTGCTTATTGCAAAGAAAGGGGATAAAGGAGCATAATTTTGGATTAACTCAATATGTGAGACAAACGTCTTCTAAGAGTCTTGTTTTTAACTCATACACCATCTTTCCTTCTTTCTTTAAAGGAGTTTAAGTTGCCAGCTGACAATAGTCTTCCAAAATGAAGAAAGATATTTCTTTTTTACCCTTTTGCAGGCAAATGCAGGAAAGCACTGACATTTCTCTAGTTTGCTTCTTCCTAAGTTGACTGAATGTCGGCAAATATTACCTACTTCCTTAGTTCTCTTAATTTTTAAATGAATGTTCTTTCTAAGAAAAGTCTGAGTTATTTCTAATATATATTTTCATGAGCATTCAAGCACTATGAAAATTTTGCTGGATAAGGCTTTGCCAGAAGCCTCTGTGTGTACACTTTATTCAGGGAATAAATCTGCATATCCTCATGATATTTTTCTATTTTAGCATTAGTTTTTACAGTTCTTGGGAAATGTTCACACCGAACTTACCCTCTAGAACTTGCTTCGTGCAAGGCAGTCCCACAGTATATAAATCTGTATTGAATTAGGTCTTTTCTCTGACTGATTTTCCTCTTCACTGGTTTATGAAAAAGAAATGCATCCGATGTTTTCCCGCATTATATTTAATTCTTTTCTCTTTTGTACTCAGTCCTCTCAGTTAAGTACTGGAAACATTTATGAAAACATATCAAATTGACGGTTGTGTTTCTGAGAAGAAGCATACCTTGAAAACCATAGACTGGGCATAGTTCAACGTGGTCTACTTTCAAGAGAGCAATCGTTAATATAAAAAGCACAGGACGGTTATTGAGAAACTGCAACCCAGCCTGAAGAGGCAATACAGGTTGTATGGGGATAGTGGACACATACAAATGGGTGAGAAAAACCTTTCTGGGATGCCCAAGTGATGTGACCAGTCTTGCCCTGTGTTGATGCTCTCCATGACAGAACTGTTCAAGCACCCACAAGTGTATATGAAACTCTGTCCTTTTAAATTTTTCCAGTTCTTTTCTCAACATAACTAAAAATGTATCTCAAACCCACCAATTTTTTCCAGCATGTTCTTAATTCTTTTGCACCTCTTTCTCTGTCTTTCTCTCCATTACTCTATGTATTGGGCTTAGGGCAACATACACCATCTATTTATTCAAACCATCAACATAAAGATGTACATGACTCATGATGAGCTAAGTTTATATGAGGTGGTGGGCTTGCAGGTCCTTTTTAAATTGCTAACAGTCTGTTCTCTGAAAAGAAGAAAGCTATGTAGGTGCTTTTAGTACAGTAACAGACTAGCTGAAAGCTGTACAGTGGTAATGCAATGGTACGTTGACAATGACAAAGCAGTAAAGCCTCAAGGTTAAAGCACCAGACTGAAACCTGTAGTCTAAAAGATTTTCCCCATTAGCTTGTGAAGTGACTTTTCTGGATTTCCATTTCCTCAGTGTTAAAATGTTTCTAATGGTGTTTGCCTGCTTTATAAATCACTTTCTGCAGAGGGAAGTGGCTGTGCAAGAGGTAGGAGACCTTGTTGTGGAAAGAATCCTCAAGATGCACCTGAGGATGCTTTCAGTTTGCTTGATTTTTATTTGCCTGATCCAAAGAAGATCTGTATATTACCTGCTTTATGTTTGGAAATGTACCTTTCTTCCAGCGCAGTGATTACTGTTTAAGGCATGTCATACTTGGGAACCGGTGCAGCTGCCTGATTACTGGTGTATGAGGAGTACGGAAAGAAGGACAAGTCACTGTGCAGAGGCTGTTGCTGAACCAACTCCCCTTTTAGCCTCAGATCTCTGTGATCAGCTGTTTACTCCTCATGTTAAATCATTACTGATTTAAGTCAGAGCGTTTGATGGGTGTCAACACCAGTCTGTTGCCCATTATACTATAATGGAGCTAAATATGCAAAGTCTTTTCATTATGTACATGCTAAATTCCATGTTGTATTATTCACATGACAAGTTGTTTTCAGTTTAGTTTTTATTTTAACATCTCAAACCATTTTCTGTCTTTATGATCTATCACATCTGTCTATTTTTTGTGTTTCCAATGATTCATAAGTACAATTACGTTAAATGCAGAATAAATAAATTTTAAAATGTGAGTAACTGACAATAATACAAAGTCAAGACCACTGTTCTGAAATGACTCATGTCAGAAGAAAAGCTTTGTGGGTTTTTTTTTCCCCTGTAGCTTTAACTCAGTGTTTTGAGAGCAAGAATCACCATAATTCTCTGCATTCTTACTGTATTACCACTAAGCAAAACACACAGCTCCTTCTGAAGATAAATTGAGAAAGCTGTTCTGTAAGCATGATGCAGCAACCTGCTCTTCTGGTGTGCAACTTGTTATTGTTCCCATTTGACCACATCCCAGGCACAAGTATGCCAGGCCGTTAGGAGATGATGGGCTGATATAACCGTTTCTGAGCAATCGGGAGGACAGGAGCCAGGCTGTTAAAGGGGCACCTTAGCGTTCTGATTCACTGCTGTTAGTAGCCCTTATCTCCACAGATTGGTGTATAGCTCAGGGGAGGTGGGTGGAATCACACCTAGCACCAAGCAGTCCAATAAGGAGGGGTGACGAGAGGTGAGAATCGCACCACCACACCACCATGAAGCAATTCCCATGTTAGGAAGCAATAATTTATCTGGGCCTAAACATAGCTAAAAATGAAACAGATACTCATGCATGGGCACCATTTTTAAAAAAAATGTTGTGTAAAACAGATCACATGTTGTTTTCTTTCTCTTATAGTCTTACTTCTGTATCAACGCAAATTTCATCTGACTCAGACTTAGTGTAGACGAAGAGTTGTGAACTGTCCTGTAAATGACAGCCTGCCTGTCCTTACATAAAATACCACAGCTGATTAGGTGAGCTAATTATGTCTACCCCACCCTCACTGCCCTATGCCCCTTCCAGGAGCCAGCAAGATATCAATTAGGGAAAGTCCAAGGAAGATAGATTTTGAAAATCCTGAAGACTGTCAAGTGTGAGGCTGAAGACTCTGGATGAGTACGGACATCACTGTGATATTTTGTTAAAGGTGGAAAGCAAAGAACAGCTCAGAAGAGAAATACTCCTCCTTCTCTGGACCCATTTTGAAATGAGTCTGCCATAACTATATTTTGTGAGTCCCTATGCATTTTTGAAGAAGCCAGAGCTCACCCACCTTCCAACTCTTATTCAAATCTAGCCCTATCTCATCACACCTCTAGACAGAAAAAGACCCAAGAGAGCACCATTGATGATAAAGGGTAAGCTACCAGTATACAACTAAATGGAGGATTCCAGGACAAACTGAGTCTCAAGAGAAAATTAGAAGAGAACAGGGGAATCTTAAGCTCAGCATGAAGTGATTTGACACTGTCTGCACATTCTCAATCCCTTCTCTCAATATATTAATTAGTCACCTGCTCCAAAATGGAGGGAGGGCAGGAGAATGATTCAAATTGAAGAACAGTTTTGGCACAAGAACAAGTGGGTATCAACTGGCCATTAAAAAGGTTAAGGTGCAATTTAGAAGGCTATTCCTTATTGTCAGAGGAAGAAAGTCATGGAAGAGCTTTGCTAATTTAGTGGCTGTAGGACAGAACTTGATGTAATTTATGATTGGGTTTATAGGATTTGATTGCCTGACCCAAGAAGTTCCTGTCAGTCTGTTATGCATTTTCCCTGCCGTAGTTACAACATCCTCATCAAAATCACATAGGCATTCACGAGTTTCCCTGTTTAGTCATGTTAGCATGAATGGAACAGAAACTACAAAAAGATCTGGCCAGGTACTGCTGTCTTTGGAGCTAATGACAAGTATTCACGGCAAAAAAGATGCCACGTAGCCTCTCAGCTACTTTATAGTATTTGGTCAACAGACTAGCAACCCATGCTGGGGACCACAGTGGGAAGGAATGGAGAAGCCAAACTGTGTGTGTTCAGCATTCAGGTCTGGTCCATAACGGTAGCAAGAGAAATAAAACAGGGTCTGTTTAACGTGACTTATCTGTATTGTCACTTGCTGAAGACAAGTGATTCTTCTTTACTATCACATGTCTGAATTCCCTCTTTAGGAAGCTATGGGAGAGCGTAGGGTATATGTGTATGTGCAGAGTCACTTCTCAGTTTCTTGAGTAATCACATAATGCTTGTAATATCACAGAAGCAATTAATCTTGACAAGCTTCTTACGGAATTTCTACTTTCATTCTTTTTTCTCATTAATACCCTTTTTTTCCTTCTTTTTAATCCTTAGGATTTCCTGACCGTTTCAGGTCATTCTAGATCACACCCAGAGCTTTCTTTAGGCACTCTATACTTATACCATGAATCAGATTTCCTTTTCTATTTTATCTAACAAGACCGTGGGAAGGTTTTACTGAGAGAGGGAGAGACTTCATTAGCACAAAAGCAGAATGTTGCTGCTGCTGCTCTAATGAAGCAGAAGATGCCAACACAACTGAACAAGGGGGAGGATTCAGTGTGCTTTTCTGCAATGTGACTACATTAGAAGAATGGTTGTATAAGACCTTGCTAAACTGGCAGAAGATGCTTAACATGAGTCTATTTTTCCAGAGCCATGTGGATTAATTGCAATCTGAGTTCCATACAGTTACTGGGTCAAGGAAGAGAACAAATGCTCATATTCACTCTCATCACTCCCTTTCATGAACTTCTCATGTTCCATGCCTTTGTTGTTGCTGCCACTGGACATGGACTTTGTTCCTCCAGCACTAGAGCCACGCCTTTTTCTCCTTCTTCTGCCTTGCAACTCACTGTGCAGGATACGGCGCTGTTGTGACTACCAGTAGATCAGAAAGTGAGGCAACACTGTCACCTTTATGCTGGTTTATTGGTCAAGCCTTTTTGCTCTTTGTTAGGATAAGTACTTAGGAGTACTTGATCTAAAGGATGAGTACCTTCCTTAGAACAAGCCATATTTTGGTTTGTTTCCAAAACCATCAATGTACTTTCTCGGAATATTATGAAATATAATAAAATATTGCCTGACTTATGAACCGTCTGTACATACCCCAGCTGTATTGAAATAATATGAATTAATGCCATTAGGCACCTGATAACTCTATCTTGGAAGTAGAACAGATTCATCCAATACTCCAGAGTAGCATCAAAACCTCCATAGGAGACCAGTTTGAGAGTCCTCAACTGGACGGAGAGAGAGACTTCCTGAAAGAGCATTGTTAACCTGCTGTGTTGTAACAGAGGTTCAACATACTTCACTTTTGTGCTTGCGCTTCGTTTGTTGCTGTTTGTTCCACACCTCTGGATGGGTATAACCCCCTTGAGGCTTCTTAGTCTTCTCCAGCACTGTGTTAGAAGGCAGAGGGTAAATCCTCTTCTTTTTCTGATGTAGATGTTTACAGATATTTCAGAATTTAAGATGTCCAGGCAAAGGACACCAACATAAAATTATTCCCCATATTTATAGTTAGCAAGGTCAGGTTGTTAGGAAAAAGTTATGTCTCTGTTGAATGAAGACATTACTAGAAAAACAAACACAGAATTTTTTCAATATCTACATTCTTCTTTATAATTGCTTCCCAGAGAGCAAAAAATTCAAGTTTCAAAATCTTCATAAGCAATATCATTGCAGATATCTTCTTGAGAAAATAAGAGAGATGTAAGGCCAAGAACACTGCAAATATGAGCAAAAAATGTGGGCAAAAATAGAAACACATATTAAGCAGAGGCTGAGAATAATAAATCCAATTAGTTTCATGTATGTCACATAAATCTCTTTTAGGCCAGGTTGAATTTGAGTTTACTGCAGCTCTCTATTCAGTGTCCTGAAGGCATTCCTTCCATATGGGCTGACAAATCAAGGTCGCTTCTATGCAGTTAGGAAGTCTCAATTAGTATTTTAAAGCATTTTCTGAAGTTTTGGGGATGATGTACCTGGAGAAAATAAAAATATTTAAAATTGTGGTTTTTACTACCTGAGAGGACAAAGAGACGAGACTTGATCTCCTTTTTCATGAAAGGCTAGCTAGCTGCAAAGCTGTTTCTTTGTGCCAGCCCAAAGCTTCATAAAAACCGTGCTTTGTGGCACAAAGAGAACTTGAAAGAGAGAATAAAAACATATGTTGTTTTTTTCCCAGCACATCAGGATATGGCTATTCAACTTCAAACATAGTGCCTATGCAATTTATGAGATTCACACTTCTTTTTTTAAATTAAAAGCTTTGTTTCCCATACTTACCTAATCCTAAGCGTGATGACTTGGTAAGGCAAACCACCCAAGGATTTACTGGGGAGGACACTTCAGCATTACATGATGCTGTCATGGGTGGTTTCAGTGTTTCTTTCCCTTGCTCTGATTAGATTGAGACTTCTTCTGCTTTAGAAATGTAGAACTTTTAAGGTACTTCAAGTCAAAGGATTTTACTTACCACAGAAGCTGTTCAAGTACTTTCAACTACTGGGACCTGTGCCTCGGTGAATACCATTCTAACACTCCTCAGGCAATCAGTTTAATTACAGTTACTTCTATTTTTTCTGTCTTTCTTGTTTTCTGCTTTCTCAATATTCCAAATTTCCTCTGGGTGAGCAAAATTTTCAAGTATTTTGATCAGGTGACTAGTCAGCTAAGATAAAGACTTCACCTTTTATCTGTAAAATTTTCCAAAATCCTTACTGCCATCTGTTCATTGCATACATTGCTTAATTATTTCTCTGGGGTCAACACAAAATACAGAGTCTTATATTATAACATACTCCAAAAATAATTTCCTGAAAGTGGTAGCAGTAGGGAGCTTATTTCAAAAAACAGTGTGATTATTGCACTTCCATTAGGAAGCTCCTATAGAATTTTAGTTTATGGGTCATTTATACAGAAAGTGTACATAATAAGTTGAGCGAGACATGAAGAGAGAGAGGATTCAGATGAGAAATTCCCCTTTTTTAAGCAAGAACACACAGATGAAGATTTTAAGTGTAACCTGTGTTAACCCATGAAATGTATCATTCTGAAATATTTGTAAAAGTTTGGCCTGCACATTGCAATTTATTATCTAGCACTATTTAATAGCAACAACAGTGGGCAAAAAGACAGGAAAAGACAGAACCGGATGCATGGCTTTAAATGTTTCATTTCCAAACTGAGTTTCGTTTTTTCAAACTTTCTAATTTCTTTCCAATTTATGCATTAAAAAATATGAAAGCATGATAATACATATATGGATATGGATCATAAAATGATAAGTTAATACTAATGAAGTGATAGCAAACCAGAAGTGGAGTCCATCCTTTGTACATGTCACGCTTTAACTTTATATCTTTATCACTTGGTCCTTTTGCCCTAACATGAATGCTTACTTTGCTTCTCTGTAAACAACATATTTGAGTTCAATCACCAGAAAGCAAACAACTTTTACAAGCTTGTGATGGATTTTTGCAGGCTGACAAATTGATCACCTGTTGCTTTGCACTGAAAGTGCATGTTTGCAAGAGAAGAAATTAGTCAATAAAAAGGCTATCAGTGGTATCGCATACTGAACGCCACATGATTTAGAAGGCTGGAACATTCATGAAAGACATTTTATGAAAACCTTCTTTCTCTAAATGCATTCCGTTTGGCAACACTTCTGTATTTATCTTCCTTGTTTTTCTTGATTTATTTTCTTTTGATGATCATAGAAGCATTTCCCTGATTTCACAAGAGTTAGTCACAAAATTGAAATTAGATATACTTAAGATTCTTGCCTTCAGTGATAATGTAGCCCTAAAAATTTCCCGTGTCCACTACAAGGGTCTTGTCTTGACAGTGAAAAAAGCACTAGCACATGAAGAAAAATTGAGTGAACTGAGCAGTTTCAATTCCAATAGATAGACAGTAAAGTTTTCTAGTATGAATACTGCAGATCTTTGGTCACAACAGGCTTTTGCCGTACATTATGTGGTACACTATGACTGTTTTATGTTCTGTGGATTTATTCTTGAAATTCTGATTCCCTATTTCTTTGTTTTTTTCCCCTGGTAAAATGTTAACAATTTAGCAATGCAACATTTTACAGGTAATTTGAATTATGGAGAGTTATGAAGGGCAGCAAAGGTTTGGGTATAGATCCTGACGATGTTCATATAATTGTGATAATGTAAGTCCTATGACATGCAGTGCAACAGTTTTTGAATATAGCAATCACAGCTATTCAGCAGTTGGGGTTGGTGGTGGTGTCAGATCATTTGAATATCCCAGGACCCATTTGCTTTTATTACTAGGACTGCCTGCTTGATATACATTGTTAAAAAACACTGCACCTTTGAGTAAAAAGAAAATAACATATCTCAGGAAACAGTCTGGCTCTGTAATTTCTGCTTGTAGAGAAAAATGAGAGAATAAAGTAATGTGATTAGTTCCCACAAAACACTGAATCATCTCCATTGGAAGCCAATAAGATGTTTGACCAACATGTTCTTGCATAGTGAATAACTTTCCATTGCCTTGGGGCTGATTTAAAAAATGCTTTGGGAAAAATATATTTTCAAGATTTTTAACCACACAGACAGCATTTTGCTTCCTTAGGTTCTTAAATAAATGTACAGGTATGGCACTGGAGGCTACCAGAACTCTTGAGGCAGGAAGTCCTATGTTCTGTTTCCTTATTTATAAGTTTTCAAGGCCAAACAGTCCCATTAGATAATCTAGTATAGCCTTTTGTGTAGAGATATAATTTAAGAGACAGGGTAAGTACATTTGTAACAAAGACAAGACAGTACTGTCAGACAGATAATAATTTCTCTTATTTCAAATACTTGCATCTCTTTAATTTTCAAATATTTTATAGTAAAGATTTAGAATGGATTTACAACTGAAAAAAACAAAATGGAAAATGAAAACAAGAAATACTGAATAGGCACAGTGTTTTCTTCTCTGCATTTGCAACTTAAATGACAACTGAAGAGGACAAGCTGACAGACGAGAAAGGGATAATTACAATTTAAGAAGTTAGACTGTGGGATATTTTTTTTCTTCACTGTAACAGTCAAAATTGGTTTGCTGGTAGTACATCTTGTGATACTTCATATCTCAGTTCCAGATGTAGAAAGAGCAAATTAGTTGTGTCATGGAGGCCTTTCTGTGCACAGTTTGATAGGACCAGGGTGAGCACATGGCATTGGTGAGACAGTCGGACTGCTTTCAGCCAAGGAACAACGGAGTGTGTGCTCAGGTTTGCCACACAAGAGAAGAAAGGGAGAGAAGAAAAAGAGGTGAGATGGCTGATCTCTCCACAGGCTGTGTACCTTGAAACAATAAGGACATTGTAAACAAAGAAGAAGAGGCATTTATGGGTGCTGGGGACAGGTCAGGACAAGCTGTGTGTATGCAGAGTTCCTCTGTTCATACCTGTGAGATGGGACCATACCTTTAATTTAAAATCTCTTGTTGGTTCCTATGACAGACATTTATCTCATTTATTTATTGGGAAAACAACTACTCAAGCCAATGGGTAGTTATTATAATATATATTTTATATATATGCACACTATATTAATAAGAACTATATTTATACATATATATATATGCACACTATACTAATATATAACATAATGGGTAGTTACTGTACTATACCAGATGTAGAGGATTATTGTTTCTCTGTCTCACCTCACTTAAACTTAAACCAGCACTTATATCGTAAAATAATAATAATGACAATTACATTAACAACAACAATAATAAATTAAAAACCCTTCTTGATTTAGATTTAAGAGATTATTTTGGTCTCAAAGAGAATTTTCTCTTTTGTTAAATTTTTTATGTTGTCTTGAAAGTGGACTTTTTCAATCAGAAACAACTTTTTTTTTTTTTTTTTTTTTTTTTTTTTTTAATCTATTGTAAATAACATGGAATTTTACTTAGAAAAGGAGAAATCCCATAGTTCTTGTCCTGGAAACAACATTTGAATGCTGCACTTCCATCTGTAAAGTTACACACCTGCTTTAAAGAATCTACAACTGAGGTAATATAATAGAAAACATCACATTCCGATTTATATTTCACAAGGTTCAGTAAGTGATGTACAGGAAAAGATAAAATAGGGAAAAAATAGGAACTCATTTTACCATTGAGTTACACAGTTGAGAATTCAATCACTCTCAGCTATTGCTACTCTGTGAAAACTAAACCCTTGCCTTCCCACCAGGATAAGCCCACTGACAAGCATGTTTCATGCTTCTTTCAGCAGCAGGCTTACACAGGAGTGGGCTATGAGAGGTACCTGGCTTTTTTAGCTGAGATGTGCTAACTTTGCATTCATCTCTGGATAACTGTGTTTGAGGGGTTTCATTTTTAAATTTTGAAAAGCATATTTAGTCTCTATTGTAATTATCAAAGATGAAAACAATATTCACATGAAGTGCATGATTAGTGAGTCAGAATGGAGTCTGTCATGGCTTCAGACAAAACGATAGTTGCTTTTGGTGAGGTCTCCACAGTTAAAAAAGGGAGCAAATGTCTGACTTGTCATGAGGGGAGAGTGCAGCTACAGTGGAGATGAGGAACAGCCAGAAACAAAATAGGAGCACAAGGAAGATGAATGTTAACATAAAAGCTGTCACGGATGCAGCCCAAACGAAGCACACTCAACCACAAGTGATGTTAAGGTTGAAACGGGCACCAGGAGCAGGCTGAGGCCATCGTGATCTGTATTCCAGAGACACTCAAGGTCAAGGGCTTCTGAAAATTGTGTTGCGTCTTGCTGTAAATCTGATCTTTATGGGCATTGTGTGATGAAATAGTTCCCTTTTACAAGTGACTTTGATTTACGCTCTCTAATTTAAGTGATCAATAGATTAAAAGAAAGAAATAAAGTGCATGGATTTTAGGGCTCAAAAGTGCTCTTTACTGATCCTGTATCACCAAAAATGCAACTAACAAAACCATACATTATTTCATTAAAGTTTCTATGAAACTGACAACCTGTTTTGCTATGTTAAATTCACAGTTTCCAATCAACATTTCAGCCATCATTTGCAGTTAAATAAATACAAAATTAAGAAGTCAGTGAGAATTTCCTATGTGACATAGCACTTGGGTTATTGGCTTTAATGCTGATAAATTTGGGTTATCTGTACTGAAGACAATAAATTAAATCTTAATTGACTGCCAGATTCTGAATAATAAATTCTGAATTCCTTGAATAATCTTCATCAGCATTTTTTCTGTTAAGAGTATTCTTGGGATAACTCTGCTACTGCTTAATTTGTCAGCCACCTGATGCCATGTGTTCCAGCCAGTAGCTCATATCAAGGTTAATTTACACATTATATCACTGAAAATTTATAAATTTTGCCTTCAACCTGAAAATGTGACTAGTAATTTTGCAAGTTTTTATATGCACCTGCTGTTTTCCAGCCTCTTGTAAAATAAAAGCCTGGCTTTCAATCTCTGGGTGATCAGGACTTCTCATCATAAGGTAATACCTGCCTATAATATGGTCTTAGTTTACCTCTGAATGATTTCATGGGAAAAGGAGGGAAAAGAGAATGTCACGTGGTAACCAGACTAGTGAGCCTCATGGTGCTGAAGACTGTTCTCAGCAGGGTTTGCCATGATGCTTTGCAACAAGAAAGAAATGGGATTCCCTTGTCAGACTCAGTAGCACATCCAAAACTTTGATCAGTTGTTATTGAACTGAAGTCTCTTGAAGTCTGTTTACTTAAGTTAAAATGCAGACCACATTTCCTTTCACATTTTTGTATTTCTATAGTCTGAAAGACATCATACAAATTATTAAATATTCCCATTGAAAATTTATATTGCTTTTTCTGCATGCACCACACCTTTTTGTACATGTTAATGTGTTTTTAATGCAAGTTAAGAGATGCAAAACAAATAAAAGACTTTTCACTTATTAATTTGCTGAGCTCTTGTGATTTGGTTTTAATGAAGAATAAGTTGGTTAAGTTTTCATTAAGTTAAGGTTTGTCCCAACATCTTAAACAAATTGTCTTGCATTTCAGTGTGAGTTTTCTGAATAGTCTTAAAGTTGTGAATTCCTTCTTGCTCTTGTGGTTCTGGAAACCTGAAAATTTCTAAACTGGAATTGTGAGGGTAAGGCATGTTAAGCTGCTTTAAAATGCTAAAACTCCTTGCAATGGAGGGCAAGGTTTTGCCAAGACTGGGATGAGAAATTAAGGTTCATGAAAATGTCATTAGTGGACTAAGGAAAGATGCTAATTATCCATTTTGCATTGCTTATTGGAACAAATGTGAAACTTACTTCAACCAGCTTTAAGTGATAGCAGGACTGTATTTGTGTTTTCTCTCTTTTTTTTTTTTTTTTTTTTTAGATTTAAGATTGTTTGTTCTTTTGTTTTTTTGTTTTTTTTTAATTTAAGATAAATACTGGCAACCTGTCACAAGTGGAGTCCCCTGGGGATCAATATTGGGCCCAATGTCATTTAATATCTTCATAAATGACCTGGATGATGGGATCAAGTGTACCCCAATGAAGTTTGCTGATGATACCAAACTCAGTGGGGAAGTGGACACTTGGGAAGGGAGACCCACCCTGCAGAAAGACCTGGACAGGCTGGAAGAGTGGGCTAACAAGAACCTTATGGAGTTCAACAAGGACAAGTCTTGCACCTGTGTAAACAAAATCCAGGAGTGCAGCACAGGCTGGGATCTACCTGGCTGGGGACCAGCTCTGCGGAAAGGGACCTGGGGGTCCTGGTGGACAACAAGTTCAATGTGAGTGAACAGTGTGCTGCAGCAACAAAGAAACTCAACAGGATGCTGGGTTGCATCAACAGTGCATCACCAGCAGAGCTAAATAAAACATTATCCCACTCTACTCAGCACTTGTCAAGCCACACCTGGATACTGTGTTCAGCATTGGTCCACACTATGCAAAAAAGATGTGGACAGGCTGGAGAGGGTCCAGAGGAGGGCCACAAAGGTGATCAAGGGACTGGCAAGCCTGTCATACGAGGAAGGGATGGGTTTGTCCAGCCTTGAGAAGGCTTAGGGGAGACTTTATCACCATGTTCCAGTATTTAAAGTGTGGCTACAAGAAGATGGAGACTCCCTTTATACAAGGAGTCACATGGAAAAGGTGAGGGGTAGTGGGTACAAGTTATTCCTGGGGAGATTCTGATTGGACAAAAAATGAAAATTTTTCACAATGAGAATAATCAACCACTGCAATAATCTCCCTGGGGAATCCTCAACATTGGACACTTCTAAGATTCAGCTGGACAGAGTGGTGGGCCATCTTGTTTGGACTGTGATTTTGCTGAGAAAGGTTGGACCAGACGATCCTTGAGGTCCCTTCCAACCTGGTACTCTATGATTTTATTATTCTATGACACTGTCTTAAATCAGTCTTGAACCTTTTTGTAGGGGATGTACAAAGATGTGCAGGGAAACAGTTTACAGGTCAGCATTGCGCAGACTGACAGGAAGGTCTCAGATGGTTTTGGACAGTGTGAAGGAGAGCATTTAGCCACCTTGAGATGTCCCAGGGGCTGTTAGCCCCACGAGGTTCAACAGCTCTTCTTTTTTCCAGCTCAAACTTTCTTGATGTGAGAAGCTGTTTCACATTCAGAATCAGCCCTGCCAACTCCCTTTTTAAGCTGTCCAGCAAAAATTTGATAAGGCACTGACATTTATTATGTTACACTAGCTAATTTGTAATAACATGTATTTTTGGCTTATCTCCCTTGTTCAACCAAAACGTCAATACTTAGCAACTTTATAAAAAGCCATTGTGTGCATAGGCTTATTTGAAATGCAATTAAATATTTTTATGGCATTATATGGAATGAATCTACTTATTTTTCCTCACAGTAAAGAGGTACCAGAATAATAAAAAGATGTGAAAGAGTATGACTCCTGATGAGGTAACCACGGCTGTCTGAGTGCACTCTGGACTTTCTGTGGCTCTTGTCTGTTTTTCTTTTCTGTGGCTCCTCTGAGCCGTTTTTGTCTCTTACATCCCACATGGCAGATGAACTCAAAGTAACGTTCAAAACCAACCTGTTAATAACAAGCCTTAATAGACTTGTGGCAGACATTACTATTTCTAAACTTTCAGAATCTGCATTCTGAAAGGACTTAAAGCAAAGATATTGTTAATCAAATGAAGAGACCCACAGTCCCTGCTCCTGTGCCCACTTTCAAAAAGGTGCTGTCCAGATGTGAATTTATAAATTTTGCCAGCTCTATGATTCTCCCATGGGAGAGTAGTTTATTCTAAAACTGTTCTGTTTTACTCATGATCTTGCTTATCATGTGTTTTGCTGATTAAGGATACCAATTAAGCTCAGACACCAGAGTGAAAAGAGTAGGCGTGTTTTACTAGTGATAACTACATACTGTAATAGAGTAATACAGAATCACAGAATCAATCACAGAATCATCTAGGTTGGAAAGGACCTTGAAGATCATCTAGTCCAACCATTAGCCTAGCACTGACAGTTCCCAACTACACCATATCCCTCAGTGCTATGTCGACCCTACTCTTAAACACCTCCAGGGATGGGGACTCCACCACCTCCCTGGGCAGCCCATTCCAACGCCTAACAACCCCCTCTGTGAAGAAATACTTCCTAATATCTAGTCTAAACCTTCCCTGGCGCAACTTGAGGCCATTACCTCTTGTCCTATCGCTTATTACTTGGTTAAAGAGGCTTATCCCCAGCTCTCTGCAGCCTCCTTTCAGGTAGCTGTAGAGGGTGATGAGGTCTCCCCTCAGCTTCTTCTGCTCCAGACTAAACAACCCCAGTTCCCTCAGCTGTTCCTTGTACGACCTGTGCTCCAGACCCTGCACCAGCTTCGTTGCCCTTCTCTGGACACGCTCGAGTCATTCAATGTCCTTTTTGGAGTGAGGGGCCCAAAACTGAACACAGCAATCGAGGTGCGGCCTCACCAGTGCTGAGTACAGGGTCAAGATCACTTCCCTGTCCCTGCTGGCCACGCTATTTCTGATACAAACCAGGATGCCATTGGCCTTCTTGGCCACCTGGGCACACTGCTGGCTCATGTTCAGCTGGCTGTCAATCAACACCCCCAGGTCCCTCTCTGACTGGCAGCTCTCCAGCCACTGCTCCCCAAGCCTGTAGCGCTGCTGGGGGTTGTTGTGGCCCAAGTGCAGCACCCAGCATTTGGCCTTATTGAAACTCCTACAGTTGGCCTCAGCCCATCGCTCCAGCCTGTCCAGGTCTCTCTGCAGAGCCTCCCTACCCTCGAGCAGATCAACACTCCCACCCAACTTGGTGTCATCTGCAAATTTACTGAGGGTGAACTCAATCCCCTCATCTAGGTCATCAATAAAGATGTTAAACAGGAGTGGCCCCAAAACCGAGGCCCTGGGGGACATGCAGTAAGAAAAGGCAGAATAATGCACCTAAAGCAACAAATAGGAAAATACAGGGTAACGCATCAAATCATTACTACATGAGAGAGAGAATAGTGATTAAGAAAGATACATCACCACTTGCATACTTTACCATCATCCAGATCTGCAGTCGCTGGGGAGCCCCAGTTACAGTGAGGATTTGGAGAGCCTGTCCCGTCAAGTGGGAAGTCCTACGTGATGCGTCCATCCGTAATGAGGCATCCAAAGTTGCTGCAAGTGGGTCCAGCCTTATGTACCCAAAAATCAGCAAGCCAGAACAACTTGCACCTTTGTTTTGAGCAGAAAATTTCTGGTTTCATTCTCCTGTTGGATTCCACCCAAAGCCTGGCCAGGGCTCGGTGGGGGAGACCAAGGGAGTTTCTAACGAGTCCACATACTTGGGTTCTCAGCCTTGAACAAGGCTAAACAAGGGAAGTTGGATACATTCTGTCAGCATTTCATCCTTACTACTGATTATATTCTGTCTAAGCTACATCTTTCACTAGTGAGCATACGTACGTTGTTAATGATTACATACTAAGTTAGCAGCTTTGGCTTGGAGCCTGTTCTTCAGGCTTCAGTATTTCAATACTTTAGTACTTTTTACATCAGCATAAGTGGTTTGTTATAACTTAGTACAATACCTACTAGCACAATGGTTATCAGTTATAAAATATACAGGATTCATCTATAGGTCAACTCAGGCTTGGGCCTGTTGTCCAAGCCTTAGCACTTCATCATGCCTTCCGAATACCAAGAACTTGTTAATAACTTCAGAAACATCTTTATCTTCTGGTTTCTAATCTAATGGACTATCCATGATTCATTATTAACATTATTATGAAATTATTCACACTCAAATACTGCCCAAAATAAGAACCTTAACCTCTAGCCATTTTCCCAAAGAAAATAACATCTGTTTGAGTAATTTTTAAAGAGTAAGCCACCACTGAAGAGTTGAAATGGTTTCCTTATCAGGTCTGGTGATTTTTGTGAAGCTTTTTCAAAGACATTGACATTTCTTCATTCTCTGATCATCTAACCTGGTGCTTTGAATTCCATCTAAGCAGCAGATACTTAAAAGTTAGGACAATAGCATTCAATAACATGGCATTTTGGTTTCTGTTTGTATTTTAGTTTAAGTAACTCTACCAAGGTGTTGCAAAATGTCTTTAAAAGAAACATGAAAAGTACTTGGCTTTCCTACAATATATTGGCCTGTTTGTTGTTTGCAAAAGAAAATCCTTTTATCTTTATTTGGTCTAAATAAAAACAGCAGCTGGCATTTACTGCTGTCATCGATTACTTTGTATATAATACCTACAAACAAGAATGAGTTCTACAGAAAGTTAGGAAGATAAAGGGCTTCCCTCAAAGACATTTCTACCACACCAGTGCTTTCCAGAAATAGACTGGTAATGCAGATATACTTCACAGGGGTATTTTTTGGCAAGAATTCCATTATATCACTGTTGTATAATTTCAGTAGCTCATGACAGAGATTGCTCCAAAGGAAAATCATGTAAATATTCCTGAAAGTGGCAAGCAGGGAAAGAGGTAAAAACATAAACACTGCTGTACTGAATTAGACAAAAGTACCGCTAGGCCCCATTTTCAGTCTCCACTTCCCAAAAGTGAGACCCTAGGGAAGAAAATTTGAGAGCAAGGCAAGCAAGGGAAACATGCAATGATCTCTCCCTGACAGCTCTTTCAGACTCCAGTGAACTCCCTGAGCTGACAGTGACGTTATTGTAGGTAACAACAGCCAATGGATTTTCCTCCCATTAATTTGTCTAGTTACTTCCTGGAGAAAAATGCATTCACAACTGATGATGCAAGATATTTCACAGATTAATCATAGAATGTTGAAAAAACACTTTGGGAAGTTGTTTTGCATCTGTCACCTCAAAATCATTTGTTGTCTCCTGGTTCCTCTACTGGAAGGGGCAGTGAATAATGAGTCTCTGTTCACTCTCTCCCAGTCATTCAGTGTTGTATAGACTCTTGTGTTCTTTTATATTTCTTTTCCAGATTGAAGCATCCCAGGCTGTAAGGACTCCATGTACATTTCACAATAGATACATTTCAGCACAATTTACAAAATGGATGAAGTGAACACCTGAATGAAACCAACATTTCTGCATTCAACACCTTGAATGGTGTGTGTGTTTAGACTTCAGAATGTTGTTCTGCAGCATCACCCTTGTTCCAACTTCTAGTAAAAACCTCTATAAAAATTAAAAAAAAAACCCAAGATGATGCTTGCATTTGCTGGTTAATAAAAAAAAAGTAAACTAAACTGAAGCTTTTTGGGCATCAACAATTTAAGTTGTTTTACCTGTCTTCCCCTTTTCATTTACTGTTATCTGGATCTCTAAGGTGTAACATAATAGCAAACTGGCACTAACAAATGAAAAAACCCCAACAAACTGAACAAAACCCACCACCTTGCCCTCATAAGTCCCTGACCCAAGGAGTTTATTTTCAGTCTACCTTAAATGAAAAAAAGAGGAAGCTTCCACAGCTTGGTTACATATTTTTGCTTTGATAACAAATCTCTGGTGTTACCGTTAATGTACTCTTTTAGGATTTTTAGGCTTGTTGTCTAAGAAGAAAAATGTGGTTTTATTCTAAGCTGTCCAAAGACAACAAAAAGTAGAACTCAAAACTGCCAGGAGAAGGCCTGCCTTTATGGCAGACGTTTCGTGAATCTTTCACACAGAGATGAAAACCTAAGCCAATCCTGCTCATGCACAGACACCCATGGATAGTATTATGGGGGTTTTGACATGGGGTAGTGTTTGCGTGGGGAATTAGATGGCTCAGAGAGGATGATTAATTTCTGTCCAAATCATGTTGGGAGTCTCTGTTGCAAGAGTGCTCTCAATGACATCTTCATCTGAGTCAGAAGAACCTCCTGAAACTGTTTTGCTCAGTTCTTATAACCCAGATGTCTGTGGATGCATGTGACCATCCCAGTGGTTACTGCCTGATGGAGAAAAAGTTGATAAGATGTTCCTTTTCGATGTAGGAGAAAGTTCATTAGAAAGATTAGAAAAGAATGGAATTCAAAAGCTAATATGCACCTTATCTAACATCCAGAACAATTAGCAAGCTAAATTATGCTACCTCGACAGCAGTACAAATTCTTTGCATATACACATGTAAGTTATTCTTGAAATATGAAATGAGATCAAATATTCGAGTACATGAAGTATCTGTTGAATGTAGGGATTCCACACCATACAAATTCCTGTCACACAACATACATGACATGCAATTGTATCACAAAAATTTTGCAAATCTCCAAAAAGGACAGACTAGAAACTTCTCCAAGTGAAATGTTTTGTTGAATTTCAAAGGGTGCTCTTTATGATTTCACATATTGCCTGAAGTGTTGTATGTGCATAGGTCTGGGGTGCACAGGACTAAATCAGTTTTCAAGTGATTACAAAGGGGACTTTGTCCCATAGCATGACAGTCAGTATACCCTGTGCCAGTCTGACCATATTTACCATAAGGGTTGTGCCACCACTGTGGTGTCAATATCAAGCCATAGCCCAGCCACACTGGGGAAAACGTAAAGTTAATCACTATACTGATAAAGTTAGTTACATCTCTTCATAAATCTTGTGAATTCTAACACATGACTCAACTGGCTGTGCCAGTACAGGTGCTTTAGTGTAGATGCACAGGAGTGCTTTTGTCCAAAGAGCACACTTTGCTTGTGAAGGGTGTTATTATACCGATTTGCTGCCAGTACAGGTAGTGGACAGATGTTTACAGAGCAAACAGGCCGAGTGGCTGTATATAAATCTGTCCCCAAACTGCTTGTTATTGCCATTCTGGTGCAGTTTGCTGTCCCCTCCACTTTGCCAGCTGGAAGGGATCAGACAAGCTCTTCACATGGGCAAGGTCAGCTAGGCTGGCTCCAAACCAACAGCAAGGGAGCTTTACTCCAGCTGGGCTGGTTTTGCCAAAGAAGATCAGGAAGAGTTTCCATAGCCCCTTGTGTCAGCATAAGGATGGGAAGGTGTCTCCCAGGTGTTGGTAGAAATTGATGGTGGGGACATTAAGCTGGTCACCTGCTCCACTGAGATTCAGAACTAAATGTCTGTGCATGGTCAGAACATTTTGTCTATACACAATCTCCACATCAGTACAAGCAGCTCATTATAGACATCACCTCAAACCCGAGTGTGTATAGTTATGTATGTATGTTGAGGCTGGGATAGAGGTGCTACTTTAGTTATATAAAATTCCAAAGTTTGCAAAGTACAATTTATTTTTTTTCTTTCCTCCCAACTTTGAAAAGTAGGAGAACAGATTTATTTCTTTAGAGAGATAGACACCTCTCACATCTTGCAGCACTCAAGTTTCACACCCAAAATTGAAACAGACCTTGGACCTGTGTCAGAAATTTATTTTTGCAGACTCTGGATTTGCACAGTGTGTAGTTTTTGGCTACCGCAGTGAAAGAAACAAATAATCTATTTTAATTTCATAGCTGGCAAACAGTAGTTTAGTGACTTTACAGCCCATTTTGCAGCCAAACTGCTTTTGTTCAACAACTCTATATCTTGCTTTAGAGGCAAAACTTTATGATAAATTATGATAAGCTATTCCCCTCAATCTATTTATTTAATATGACCTAGAGCTGTATTCCAGAGCCATATATCTGTAAAATATACTCCTGCGATAAAGCAAACAGAAGATGGGCGTGAAACCATACCTCAACTCTTTCAAATGTCATTAAAAACCTGCTCATACTATGAACTTAGGTACTTTTCTTAGGTGTCATCACAGTAAGAGGTGAAATGTTTGGGAAAAAAAACCCCAAATAAACAAAGGATCCAATGTTACCCAAAATAAGGATATACTTTAAAAATAATACTGTTTTCTCCTTAATGTTTGAATCTGTTTTGTGACTAGACCACTGGGATCTCGGCAAGCAATTGTCTCACTTTTGGAGGTTAACTCTTAAGTGTATTAATTTTTTAAAAATGAATACAAAATCAAGAATACCAGAAAAGATTACTAATATGATGATATTTGTGAGTGTACACATTAATATGTAATATAAAAAGTTAATCTATATGCTTCATACATATTTGCAAAGGTGTATCTTATTTTTGTCACCTCAACTATATTGCTACTGTGCCAGTCAATGGCACTAGGACCAACCTTATGACTCCGGAAACTTTGTTAGATACTAATTCAGAGTCTATGGCCGAGATGGAATGAATATGATTTTGTGGATATCACAAGGTGTTGCATTTTACTCAGTTATTGCACTCAACAGCATTTCTTTCACCTCAGCACAGATCTTAGAAAAGAATGTAGTCCTGACTGTAAGGCTGCTCTCAATGTTTCCAGAATGATCGAATTACTTTGATAGTTTTCATTTTGCTAAGTCCTTCTCCTCCCTTCTCAGACACACTTATCAACATAAACATGATACTGTAAAATGACTGTTGGCTGGTCTGCAATAATCTACATCTCTGCAACCTTCTAGCAGTTACCAGTGTGGGGTCTTTAATGTGCCTCGACATTTTCAACATGGCACTTGACAACAAAGAGCTTGTAGAGGTAAACGATATAATTTCTAATGGTCAGCCTTTTTCTCACAATCGCCTGGATTTCCTTCACCTTGCAATATGCGATGTAAGAAACCCCAGAGTGACTACAGCACAATTTTGAATCAATGAACCATGGGATTTCTGACCAGAATGTTGTCTGCTCCTTTCAAAACATGGCATTGATGTGTGGTTGCTATAGTTTTCTTCACAAATACATTTGTCATTGTGAACACGTTTCTATCAGAAAATAACAAAATGGTGGGTATGTGCAGTGTGATGTGAATCACTAAGAATGGATACACAAAATGCACAGTTTTCCAGCGTAGGCATGCCCTTAGGTCTCACTTCATTCCCTTTAATGTCAGTGGAGTAACACTTCAGTTACAGAGAGTAGGGAGAAACACCTTTCAGATGTAGTAAATAAATCCTTGGCATCACTGTTTTTGAAAAGAAATATTTTATTTTTTTAAACTCAACCTCTACCATCTGTTCTGCTCTCTAATTACAAGTGCATGATGTAAATAATTCAGAAATGTGTCGCAAAAAAATGAGATAGAAATTATTTAGATCTCTGCTTGTGTATCTCCTGGTCTTATTTCTACTAAGGAAACATCTGCTTTATTTTTCTCTTCTATTTCAGACAGCTGGAGAAATTGTCACAAAGAAATCTCTGCCATGGCTTAAAGAAGTCCAGGATGCATTAAAGAACCCTGTTGCACTCTCACAGGCTGCAATGGAAACTTTAATGAACATTTAAATGCACTGAATATATTCTATGGATTTTCCTATCATGTCTTCAGTTCTCCTGAATCTATTTGTAGGGTTGGTTCTTTTTTTTTGAGGTGATAATTAAGTGCCTACAGGAACATTCTCACTTGGGAGGAAATATTTAAAGGACAGAGACTAAGCAAACTTAGGGTCTATGGTGATCTCTCACTTTACAGTTATTATTTGGTGAAAGAAAAAATCATATAATTTTTTTCAAGAAATGGGCAATAATCTCTTTAGAGAGGTGGCTGTGATTTGAGTAAGAATCAATGTTATGTCAGACATAGCCTAGGGCTTGAATGCAGTCCCAGAGGCTATTTTATCTGCTCACAGAGAAAAAGGTGATGTCATCGTCCTTCATCACATTTCCATGATTTCCATACCTTTCCATAGGCAGCTTTACACTTTGTGTGGCGGGTGACACAAAAACTACATCAGGAAGATGCCCCAGCTGAAAACTGTCCTAGCCAGAAAAGAGAGTATTCCTTGGCCAGGTCAGTTGCCTGGGTCTGTTTCTCCAGCAGTGGCAATGCAAGCACAAACAGCCAGGAGGAAAGAAAGGCGCTTAGGTCTGCCTCTGTTGGCAGCATGTACATTCATCTTGGTGTTAATGCCACTAAAAGCAGCCCAATTATTAAAGCGCTCAAGAATATATTTCTGGCAAAAAAAAATCTGCATTGAATGCCAGCCACAGAGACTTCAAAACATTTTTTTATTCTTACCTTTCTTCTTGAGCACACAGCACTTGGATGCAGATTTTCAGTCCTTGGAACTGCTGCTCTGGCTCTGGAGACAATCCCTTTTCCAGGGATCCAAGACATTCTCTGTCACTGAACATTCTGACATTTGTGGGGGCAGAGAGGGAGTTGTTTAATTTTTTTATCTAAACCCCCCAAACGTTCTGAGCAAATGTGAGTTCACTTTGTGTAATATCAAGATAAACATAATTGTTAAGAAAGTGGTCAGGACCAACTAGTTCAGGAAAACCAAAAAACTCCCATTTCTACCCTTATCTTTAGGTAACCCTAAGAGAATAGATATTTCTCTTGTTTGAAAACTTATAAACCTCAGGGTATGTTGTTGTTCTTGTCCATATTCTCCAAATTAGAGAGCTGTGAAGGCATGACTCATTAAAACTCAACACTGAGATGCTGACACCTTGCCCTTCTTTGTACTTCAGAAAAACACAGTGTGCAGGGATGGAAAGAAAGAAACCGTGGTTCAATGTATCCTTTTAAAAGCAGACAATTTTTTTGACTGTTCTTGACTGTGAGGTAGCTAGTAAACAGTGAGAGGGAAATGCTTTACAATGGTGATATTGATAGGGTTTTTGCTGCACATTGTTTGAGCTGTGACAGAGCAAATGAATCCAGACTACTGAGTCTATGCCACCCTTGCAAAGTACTAAGCAATTAAGTCTCTCAGAAGGTATAAGAGCATATCCAAAAGATATGGAGCATGACAAAAACTTCAGAAAAGCATAGGACTAATCACTCCACTCCGTACAAGTCTCTATGTAACAATATTAAACACTCAGCAGTTGGTGCATTTCTCTAATGCACGTGGCTTTATACTTATGACCAGACTTCACAGGTTGCTCTAGGTTATTCCAAAGGCTGTTGCAATGTGAAATAAAATAGATCTATCTAGGAGCATTCCTTTTGCTATTACCTTCTCAAGCTTTTGTGACAATTTCTTTACCTCAGCAGCAGATTTGGTTTCTCTATTAATTTATGAAGTTGAAAGGAAATTACTCCCTTACAGTGAAGCAGTATGCAAATGTTTTATAGTTACTAAAATTCTCGTTGATATCATACCTCTCCTTACTGAATCTACTGTCTATCACTAGACAAGGTAACTTGAAAGCCAGCCTCTCAAATATATCTGTACATCTGCACCTTCCTCCCACCCCTCCCTTCTTCCCAGACTCAGCCTTGCTACCAATTTCTCTACCTCATCCCCTCCAGTGGCTGAGGGGACAGGAGATGGCGGTTGCTGTCAGTTTATCACTCGTTGTTTCTGCCACTCCTTCCACTAGACCAGGTTGCTCTAAGCCCTGTCCAACCTGGCCTTCAACATTTCCAGGAAGATGGCCTCTGCAAGTCCTCTGGGCAACCTGTTCCAGTGTCTCACCACTCTCACAGTAAAGAATTTCCTCCTTATATCTAATCTATATCCCTCCCCATCTTTCCTGTAGTCCACTTCAAGTACTGGAAGGCTGCTATAGGGTCTCCCCAGAGCCTTCTCTTCTCCAGGCTGAACACCCCCAACTCTCTTACCCCATCCTCATAGGGGAGGTGCTCCAGCCCCCTGAGCATCTTTGTGGCTTCCTCTGGACTCGTTCAAGCATGTCCCTGTCCTTCTTATGTTGGGGGCCCCAGAGCTGGACACAGCACTGGAGGTGGCGTCTCATGAGAGCGGAGTAGAGGGGGAGGATCACCTACCTTGACCTGCTGGTTACACTTCTCTTGATGCAGCCCAGGACATGTTTGGCTGTTCCCATTAAGGATCAATATTAAAGTCAGTATTAGAGAGCAGATAGTAGACACATTAAGACCTAAATCTGCCCAAATTGGCAAGCACCTAGTCCTCTGAAGCTTGTGGGAGAAAATATTTATTAATTTGGTCTGCCCTGATTTGATCTAACACACTTACAGATCACTGTCTAACTCTGTTTTAAAACCAACAACAAATCAGTGAATTGAAGCAACACTGTTGAATGCAGTGATGATATAAAGTAGATTTTACTTGAACTCCTTTTATAGTGCTACTCTGAGAGATTCTTTCAATTAGATTTTTAAGCTCTGTGACAGTACCAGCTCAGCTCTCCGAATTATTTAGTAAAATTTTACACTGCCATCAAATTAAAAGTCTTTATATGAAGACAGGTTAACACAGGTAGGAGAAGGAAGGAATAAGAAAGAAAATATTGAGAATCAAAAAAGAAAAGTGCAAAAGTGCTTAGGGAACTACTTTTTACAGATAAAGACTTTATTTTCATTGTTATTTGGCCCTCTTAACAGATGGTGGTTCCATTAAAACTAACCAGTATCTAGAAGCAAAGATTTTCTACTGTTTTACCAATGCTATAAGGATGTAATACTCAATGCCGTGAGACTGTCATTACCTCAGGAACCTTGCAGTACACAAAATAGTCTTGGATATACAGCAAAGTGCTGGGAGGGAGCAAGCTTGTAATGAGAGAAGCAGAGAGGAGGGAAGGGAATTTAATAGAAACTATAATTCCATCCAACAGCAATCCTGTTAACTCAGCATTGACAGAGACTTGACTCAAAGACAAAAGCACTTGGTAGATGTCATTCTTCTCCAGGACTGGAAAAAAGAGCTGAATGAATTGGAAGAATGTCTAAAGAGTGCCTACTGAAAATAATTGTTTGCTGTTTTAGACAAAACACTATTTCCACATACATTTTCTGTGAAATTTATTCTCTTTATTATAAACAGAACATTTCACTTAATGACTAGAAGGGGCTTTCAGTTAACATAATAATAACCAATGCCTGAGCTGTAAATCCATTAAGTACAGTGTTTATTTATTCCAGGATAAAGTTACTTCCTTTGAGGAAACAACTCCACATTACTTCTCAGACTCACTGGGAAGGATGAAACAATGCTAACAGAAGTGAGGATCTTCCACGTTAGTACGCACAAAGCCTAGCCGGTCATTGGTGCATGCTACCACTTTGCCTCAGTCCATCTCTGTGAGCTGTCTCTCATGCTTGACAACAGTCAGCAACAGTCAGCAATTTGAAGCAAAATATTCTCAACATCAATTCAACACAGTACAGAGCCCTGTATTCAAATACTATATAATCCTGCACACACTTGTAATAATGGACTAATTGTACAGTTTTAGGCTGTATTGCCTAATTTTGACTTAAGTTAGAGGATTTTAGCTATACATGGTTTGCTCATGTGAAGAAAAGAAAAAAGCAAACCAGCAATGTCTAAAGAATTTGCAGCTCCAGGATATTCTTTTCCATTGAGAGATTTCTAAACTCCTATGTAATCCTTAATATAACAGGAGTCCCAAATAGCATGACATGGAAAATGTAGAACAATATTTTTAATTATCTTAGGCAAATGTCCCTGAATGCTAGATTTCTTCAGAAAACCAATGGATGTGCCATCACATTTTTGCTTAAAAAGAAAGATCATTTAAAGAATGCAAAACAAAAGGAATGTATAAAAATATACGTAGCATATTTTAAAATACACTTAGAACACTACAAGTTTTATGACCATATATATGAAACAAGTTCATATCCAACAGGTTCAATCATGTGCAGTACATTATTTAAAATATTATTTTAAAATAATTACTTACATTTTTTAATTTCCATTTGTCCCTCTATGAATTTTTCCTTTCAAATTATTATTTAGATTATTATTGCTTCTAGCAATTTTACCTTTCAGATTATTTTTATGTATCAAACAAGAAACTACAAAATCAGGTTTTCTAGGCCATATAATTAAAAAAAAAAATTATTTGATTCCACTATTTAAACAGAGGGAATAATTTTTGTGGTCTTAAAAATAGACCATGTGTGACCCTTTTGTTTGCTTATTAGTCTAAATTAAATCTGTGCAGATGAATGTATGCCCATCTGCTCCACTGAGTACCCACAATAATCTTGCTCTCAGTGCAAGATTTTGGTATGTCTCTAAATGAAGCGAGGGCCAAAATCCAAAGATGAACAATGAAATTGGAGTTTTCTCAAGAAAGGTGTGAGAAAGGCATGCTCTCTTATTGTTGCATCCATTTGTTGGGTTACATATGGCTTGCAACTTTTGAGGATGTAAGAGTACCCTGATACACATTTAATTTGTGCTTGTTTGGATCTGTCTGCACCGCCGTTGTCTGATAGCACAAAAGACTGAGTAACCATGTAAGAGACGAAGCTGTCAATGCTCTGAGAGGATGCACACTAACACTGTAACAACTGCCCCCCACAGTGTGAGAATAGAAGACCAACAGCTGAAAGACAGAAAGTGTTGTCCTTACAGATTCCGTCTCACTGGCAGACCACTCATTTTCTGCCAGAGGTCCCTTCCAAGCTACTCTTCCATTCCTATTATCACTCCTTTATCTGAGATTTTATTCAGGTTTCAAGCATTCTTAGTATATCTTGCTCTTAATAGATTTATTCTCCTCTATCTTGTGTATTTTCTTTTTCTTTTTGTTTTTGAATCTCTTTCAATGTACAGAATCTTGTTCCCTTTTCAGTAATCCAAGGTCACAGCATAAACAATTCTGTTGTAACTTTTATTACTGAGTTACAAATCAAATAAGAAAGAAAATTATAGACATCATTGCAATTTTTTATTTTATTAAAAGAAGGGGTTAGAAAAAAAATCCAAACCTGTGTGCTACAAAAAAACCCTGGAATGTAACTGGTGTTGTTTTCATAGTTTATGCTGTGATAATAACACTTTTATTTACATTATGAGAATATAAAGAGTTTGACAATGAAAGAAAATTCCACAGTTCAGTGTGCACTGGTTAGTTTATACCATCTCAAGACTTCTACTCAAGAGGGATTTTGCACACAGCTGGGAAGTTGCAAACGTTGTAAGTATTGTTAGCGTTATGAAAACTACGCTTGCCAGTCACCATGGGTTTGCCTTCAGGTTTCCACTGAGTCAGCTGAAAGACAGATTCCTCTACAAAAGTACTTCTTATTAACAGCACTACAGTTTGAGCTGGGTGCCGCTGAAGAGGGACCCCAAAGAAAGAAATCCTTGGGCAGCTATACCCTTACAATCTATGTTCCCCACCCCTCACATGACAGTTTGGACCAATAGTAATATTAAAGTCTGGGGTCTTCTTGCTTTTTACTGATTTGAGCTGTTTGTTATTTTGTTACTAAACGGGTTGCTAAGTGGTCATTTTGTTAGACAATATACAGTGGTTATAGAACCTGTTTCACATCCTCTTGGGTCAGTTTCAGATGGTTGTGTGGTTAGCTTTTTGGCATGGGGTGATACTGTTCATGTACCACGGTTTATAGGCTTTGTCTACTGTAGCTATTAATGTTTAAGCTGCTCCCCTTCTAGAGCAACATCTAGATGAAAGTTCAGTTTGCAGTCTAAGGTTTCAGCTACTTTAGCTTCTAGTGCTAAGCAAGGCTATTAATCCTAACAATTAACAGTCCTCCCTTTGTTTTTATAGGCATACCTGCCTTATAAAGGGTCATTAAGAAGAGTACATCTATATCCCTGCATGCTCCTAAGTATTATGTCTCATAAACAAGTGTGATCACATCAAAAAAGCAACAAACCAATAAGAACATAACAACTGTAGAAAATAAAAATGAGTGACAAGCAAAAATTAAGTCCCCAGTGGCTGAACAGTGTTTTCCACTGTTCTTAATGACTTTTAAAACACTTATTAGTACACCTTGTAGTATGTAGTATATGGAGCACAATTTTTACAGCATAACAAGCCAACCATGCTGATAAAACCTGAGTTCTCCTCCTGGGGTATTGCTTGGATGTATAGCAGCTCTGTATGGATTATCAATACACCAAACAGGACACTATCCACTTTTAACAGTGTCTGAAGGTCTACTTGGCCATGCTGCAGGAGCCTCTCTGGTCCGGGTAGCTCTAGAAAGGAAATAAAAGTGACATGGTTCTGGAATCCTTTCCTCCTTTGGGAATTTGAATAGTCCTGGCTTTAATCTCCATGGCAAGATTGATGGGGTTCTGCTGGAGGTTGTTTGTTGAACTGATGTTCCTTAGGAATTTATTTGACATGTGAGTGGTGGATCCAGGCTTCCCTCCCTGTAGCATTTACAGCAATGTAAGACTTTATTAAGACAGAATATGCCCCTTCCCACCTGGTCTCCAGTTTAGATTTATGGGAAAATATTTTTATTAAAACTCTATTTCCAGGCTGAAAATCATGCATCTGTATCTCTGGAGGGGTGGTTTTGTACCACTGAGCATGACAGATGTTTTTGTATCCCCAATACAAGTTTTGTGACCCATTCATCTCCGTGTAAGAGGCTGATGCTAGTGGGGATAAAGGTCCTGGGTGTAGTTAAGAGTCTGCCAAACACTGGTGACAAGCCTAGAGGTTGCTGAGGGGTATTTTCAATATCCTGATAACCTATAGTATTTGTCCTAAAACTTCAGGCTATTTCAAACCTATCTGAGTACAAGTTTGAGTAATTTTTTCATTTTATAAAAATTTCATTGGAGACTTTGGTATGATCCTCACAGTGTACTACAGCAATTTCTCTTGGGAGCTTAATAGCTTCCAACAGCATTTGGATTCCAGTTCCATTAGAAATATTCTTTTCTGCCAACATAAAGAACTCTTGTTTTTTCCATAGCATAGCCGTTGCATCACACACTCCAAGAGTTATATTTAGGAACGGTATATATAGTTATTGGCTGATTACGCCCCCACCAGGTTGCTTTTGTTAATGCAGCTAATTCAACCACGAGCACTCACCGAGGGTTGTGAAGTACCTCTAAGTTTCTCACCACCGTAGCCTGTGTATGTTTTTTCATCATGTAGTATGAAGATCCATCAGTGAAAACGGTTAGATCAGAGTTCTCTAGAGACTGGTCTCGCAGTTCTTCTCGTAGATGGTTGGAGTGAAACACTATCTTAGCACAATGTTCATATGTCTCACCATTGGAGTGAATAGGCAGTAAAGTTGCTCCATTCAAAACATTACATCTTTGTGAAGTAATATTAACTCCATTTAAAATTGTTAACTCATAACGATGTGTCCTTTGTGGGGACAATGTTTGTGTAGCATGTTGTTTAAGAATCAGTTCCACTTCATGTGGGACTGTAACGGTCTGATGAAACCATAGTTAATGTTTCAAATATCCAATAAAGAATTTTGGTAAAGGACAGGTTCTCTGTGCACACACCTGGATTGGGCAGGCAACAGCAGGAAGAAGCAGTGAGAGGAGGGATTCCCACGGAGGTGGGATTGCACTTTTCCGGGGCTGAAATTCCCTGTCTTGAGTGACTCCATAAAGAGCCAATAAAGGACCTGTTTTCACGATGCATGTGCCAAGAAGAAAGGTCAGACAATAGTCATACCTTCAGAGAGGAATAAGTCCCTAATGACCCCCAAGCCCAGCGACTCACTTCCAGAAGAATCTGAAGGTATAAACTATGTATGCACCAAAACAAAGAGAATCGTAGAAGCATAGACGGCAGATGATGCTTAATTAGCCTAATGAGTCCAAGTGCCCACCTGCAGGAGGGGCAAGGAATTATAAAAGGGAACGAGTCAAAGCCTCGGGTGGCTGCATCCCTCTGGAACTGGACCCCTGGGCTGGCTGGACCAACGGTGGAATCAGGACTGGTGAAATTGCCCTTTTTGTCTTTCTCTCTTGCTCCCTGTCTCTCTCCCATTCTCTTTTTCTCTCCCATTCTCATTGTGTAAACCCATGTATAAGGCAGTGTTTGTCAGGGCATGTTCAAGACTTGTCGGGGCATGTTACGGGATCCTGCCACTAGTCAGTGTATGTTGTAAGGTCTGTCGGTGTATGTTATGAAGTTTAACGCTTGTTGCAGAGGTTGCAAGTCTTACAGAGAAAGTTTCATGCCAGTATCTATATTGTGAACAGATAAAAATTGAGTTTTGCGAATTGAAGAATCCCTGGTGTTGTATCACCTTAATCCTGACCTGGGAATCAGCGAATCTGAGTCGTTGTCCTGAGAAATCAGGACGTGACAGGGACATAGACAGTTGTTGGGTGACCCAGAACTAATGGTCTGCTCCTTTTTATGATGGTCTCTGTCATTGCTATTGCTTTTGAAGGAAAGCTGCTACTTGAAATTGCTAATGTACAGGGACCTGTAAAATAAGACATTTAGTTTTAATGTTAGACATCACTTATGTTTTACTAGCTTTTCTTTTTTTTCCTGTATTTTCCCTGTATTTTACTGTAATGCATATAATTTCATTTATACTTTTTCCTAACTACCCTCTGTAGTCATTAGCCATTTACCCACTGTTTTAAAACCTTTAACTCCTTGCCTAGTAAAGATAAGACAGATCTTGGACAGTCTGAAAAACTCCCTGAGTACATCCCTAATAGCAGGAACCTAAAGAAAACAAGTGCCTAAGAAGACACCAGTGTCAAGATAAGTGACTGAAAGCTGGAACAAACAGGAGGTGAAGGACGGATGAGGTCACTCTATGACCAGATATGGACATGAGAAACCTAAAGTTCACTAATGGACAGTGTGAGGAAGGCTGTGTGGACCCCTAAGGAGGGGAGAAGACCCTCACTCTATTTTTACTACGCATGCTCAGACTATGTAAATGAATTCTAAGAACCCATTAGCATAAGACTGCCTTTTCTAAGAAATCTGATGCATATGTATGTTTTTTGTGTCTATTAGTCAGAGAATTTTGTTAGTAAGTGCGGCACTTGTGGTGGAGCGATCCCCAGTGCTGCCCAGCGCTGCGAATAAAGAATCCCTGCTGAACAGTTACACCGACTGTGGAGTGAAGCTCTTTGTTTCACTTTAACGCTGGAATTATTCCCTGCTGCTAAAGGATCCAGTTGAGTTAAGTAAAAAGCCACAGGGCGGCGGTGTGGACCTAGCTTTTGTGTAAGAATTCCGGTGGTTACTCCGGTTTTCTTATGCACAAATAGCTGAAAGGTCTTGCAGTAATCTAGCAGTCCCTGTGCCGGAGCAGAAGTTAAAGCTTCTTTTATAGCTTGGAAAGCCTTTTCTCTCTCTGGACCTCAACATATAGGCTCCACTTCCTCTGCCTTCGTAGCTTTTGCAAATGTCTTACTTAACTCATCTAGCACTGGTATCCAGGGTCTGCAGTATCCTACTGCACCTAAAAATCCTTGCAGTTCTTTGTTACTGGTCGAGGTATTTCTATAATAGCCTGGATCTGTTCTGGGTGTATTAATCTTTGTTCTTCTATTAACATAAATTGTAAATATTCTACCTCCTGCTGGCACAGCTGAAGCTTGGAAAGAGGTGCCCGGTGACCTTTTACTGCTAAAGCAGTACATAGAGAAATAGTATATTTCAAGCAATCTTTGTATGTCTTGCTGGCAAGTAACAAATCATACACATATTGTACAAGTATAGGTAATGTAATGTAATATCTTTCAAATTTTCTCCTTGCCACCCCAGCACATGATCCTTAAAATAGTTGCAGATACCAGAGGCAGCTTGGTCCACAGACACACTTGCTGCCAATTCAGTTAAGAGTCACTCCCCTGTAAGTCAACAAAGCTTGTTGCAGTCTTCCTGAGTAGTCATTGGGGTGTTCGTCTGGCTTCTGTCTACATTATTGTAGTTTAGTTTAATTTACTCTTACCTCCCCACAAACTCTAATCACATTTATCAGATTTCTAACCACTGTTAGGAAATTATCTCTATTTGTTTGATTATTATAATCCTAATTAAAATCAACCTGAGGCCAGGCAGTCCAACTTCCCCCCACCTGTAGAATTAATTCCACATTCTTTTCACTTACTTATGTATTTCTGTCCGGATGGAACAAGTCTCTCAGTAACAGTTAACATCAACCCAGGATGGATTCTGCACAAATATTGGAAAACAATGATGCACATCGACCCACACCTTCCCTTAACCTGGGAATCTGATTTCCCCACATAACCAAATCCATGGGGTTCCAGGGATGATGGGTGGATACAGGTAACACTGGTAGTGGGGAGATGACCGTTCTACACACACGCACGCATCCCCCTGATCCCCGCCCCCTACCCCCCCACCCCCCCACCCCCACCCTGCAGAGGCAATGGTGTTGAATTAACAAACAATACAGAGGGAGAAGTATAGGGTGGTGCCGAGACTGGCTCTGCAGGCACCACGTTAAATTAGTCACAATTGCTGAGGCTAAAGCTCTTTCTCAAGGATTTCATACTCATTTTTGGCCATCCTCTTTATGGTGGTCGTATGCCCAATTATCCTATCCATATCAGTAATCCTTTTTCTGAGTTTTTTCACCTTCTAAAATTTTCCAGAGGGCAGATCCTTTAAATTCAAAGGATCCTTCATGGGGTCATACTCTTGCTCTTCTGAGAGCTGGCCAGTCTTCCTTATACAGTGTTATTGCTCATTTTTCTGATAGACCTTCAGTGCCATCTATTTTCCTCCAATTTTCTAGTACCCCAGCTAAGGTCATCCCCTTCTCTATTCCAGATATGTTCCCCATATCTGTATGTCAAATTTGTGCATCTTATGCTGCTCACACCATGCACACCTCTTCTAGCATACTTCCAAGCTGGGACTCAAACACCTTCAGACCCAAAATACCTAGAGCACCCTTCCGAGGTGGGACTCAAACCTGCTCAGACTCAGAATACTTAGAATTTAGTAGTGGAGTTTTAGCACTCACCAATATTTAGCTTTTAGTGATGAAATTTAGCACTCACTGGTCAGCACCTCACATCTCCAAAGTTCCCAGGTGAATTCACTTGGCAGTTGGACATTTGGAAATGAGAGTCTGAAAACCAACGGTGGTTGCTTGGAGTCCCATCTGGGTCTCCAAACTGTTATGGAAATTACACATGTCAGTTACCATAACAGGGTTTGGCTCTAGCTTTCTACTGAGTCGGTCAGCTGAACGATAGATTCCTCTATGAAAGTACTTCTTAACAACACTACAACTTGAGCTGGGTGCCTCTGAAGAGGTGCCCCAAAGAAAGAAATCCCTGGGCAGTTATACCCTTACAATTTAAGTTCTCCACCCCTCTGTGACAGTTCGAACCAATAGTAATATTAAGGCCTGTGATCTTCTTGCTTTTTGTTGGTTTGACTTGTTGGTTATTTTGTTACTAAACGGGTTGCTAAGTGGTCATCTTCTTATACAACATACAGTGGTTATAGATCTTGTTTCACATCTTGTTGGGATGGTTTTGGCTAATTCTGTGGTTAGCTTTTTAGCATGCTGTAATACAGTTGTCACAGTTCATGTACCATGGTCTATAGGCTTTGTCTACTGTAGCTATTAATATTCAAGCTGCTCCCTTTCTAGAGCAATACCTGGGTGAAAGTTCACAGTTTATGGCCTAAGGCTTCAGCTACATTAGCTTCTAGTGCTCAGCAAGGCTATTAATCCTAACAATTCTTAACAGTTAGATTATTGTGCTATTATTCCTTCCTATCAAGAGACCCAAAGGTGGAAAAATTTTGCACTTATTACACACAGACATGAGAATAGATGGAGACAGAATAAAAAATCCAATTGACTTGCCTTTCCCTTGTCCTATCAACAGTAAAACAAACACCAAAAATCATTACAGCTTAAGAAATTACTTACACAAAGCAAAGGCAGGGGGTGTTCAAATGTTAAGATTTTCTACCATGTACATATAGGAATAGCTAAAATAATGTTTTATCCATCAAGATTTTCAGGTACATTTGTCAATTAGTTATAATATTTGAGTAAGTTTGAAGGGCACTTTTGGGTCTATTCTAATTTGATATTCTGACAGATGGTGGAATTTTCCCCTTATTATTTTACTAGAAATCACAATTTCTCTCAGCTAACTGGAAGATCAGTGAACAATAGATGTTCTCCAGATCAGGGACACGTGGCACACTTTGCAGCCTCATTGTCTCCATGGAGGTCCATGCAGAGCTCTGTCAGGAACAGCCTGGGACCTGGGAAGAAGTCCTTGTTTGTCTGGGATTGAATTACTGAAGGGAGGGTAAAAAGAAGATGGAGCCTGACTCTCTTTGGTGGTGCCCAGTGACAGAGCAAGGGGAAATGGGCAAAAACTGAAACACAGGAGGTTCCTCTTGACCATCAGGAAACACTTTTTCACTGTGACGGTAACAAGCACAAGAACAGGTTACTCAGAGAGATTGTGGAGTCTCCGTCCTTAGAGATATTGAAATGCCATCTGGACATAGTCCTGGGCAACTGGCTTTAAGTATCCCTTACTTGAGCCGGGGAGTTGGACCAGATGACCTCCAGAGATCTCTTCCAACCTCAACCACTCTAGACTATCAGGAGTCCAGATCCTATTACTGGTTTTGCAACTGTTTTTCATAGTAATTGTCATGTCTCAGTAATATGGAAATACTAATATTTCCTTTGTCAAAAACACAGCTGAAAAGTAATATGTACTTTATAGATAATTTAAAAGGCACTGAACTCACTCCCTAGATCCAGCAAATGGCTTCAGCAAGTACATAACCTAAAGTACTATAGCAGTCCAGAAGAAATCATCTGGATAATTAACATTCAGCCTTCTTGAATTGAGGAAACATTTAAAAATTGCCACTTGGCAACAGTAAAGAAAGCCTTTACTTTGATTTTTTCTGATGTATATTAGTACTTTCTAAAATAGACATCAACTTTTCAGTCAACAAAACCATAAGTGTTTCAGTCCACAAAATAATAAGCCTTATTAAATAAGAGAAGATGCTGGACTTGATGTTCATCAGTCTTTTTCACTGGCTAATGAGCAAAAGCAACAGCTACACTTTTATCTTTCTTTACGTATGTGTTACTACGTCTTACCCTTTTTCAACATATATTCATGCCATTTACATCAATGGTTGTTCCTATACTGTGTTCACACCCAATAGTTTAAAAAAAAAATAAATTTAGAAATTTTAGACTGGAATGGCCTTATCCTTCACTTTGGGTTGTCAGATAGACACTGAATAGCATGTGCTGTTCTTTTCTTACAGTCTGTTTTATCAATTAAGTTGAACATGATAAAATATACTGAAGGATTAGCTAATGAGACCATCTAGGCTGATTTTTCCTAATGACCAAAGAATTTATGCAGTAATCTCCAACCTTCACATCCTTAATTTTATTTGAACAAGATTGTGCTTAGTCTAGAACACATGGGTACATCTAGAACACATGGGTACCATCTTACAAGATTGTCCTAACCATTGTGTGGAGCACAGTCAGGTCTTAAAGGAAGTTAGCCCTGTTAGTCAACTGCAGCTTTCAAAACTTGATGCAGTAGGGCTCTTCGCATTTTACCATGGCTACCACTGAAATCATTCCACAGGAAGCACCTAATTTTACATTTCCACAGTCCCTGAAACCACAATAGAAGTCTTGTAGTGAATGAAGTTATGCACATGTGTGACAAGATTGGATGTTTAGCCATTGCTTTGTTCAGTAGACAGATTCATTGTTGTATGAGAAACACTTAAAACTTGTTTTTAGACCAAGATATTGCACTGATTTAATGCCAGCAAGACTGATAATGCCAAGCTTTGCAAATAAATTCATATCATTTAATGTTATCTCTGCTGTAAAACTACTTGCATACTTGTTTGAAAATTATGAAGCCTGTTTAGTACCCTAATGTTGTACCTGACATTTTGGTAAAATATATTCAGTGTGGACTCACGTCCTCTGGCTTATTATTCAGCACCTGTAACATTCTTTGTGGAAAGTTACATAGTTAAAATATTAGAAAATCTGGTCTTTGAAGTCCACATTAATTATCAGTAAGTTGTAGTATCCTGCATAGTTTATGAAGTTCAGGAAAAAATATTTTTCCATTAAACAGGAGCAGCTGTTGTAACTGAACCAGTGACAAAAGAAATCTTGTAATCCTTTGTAAAAAATCAAGTTTTATATATTAGGGTTAGGACTTAAGGTTAGGCTTAGGGTTTAATTTTCATGCTTAGGATAAGCATTTAGATTTAAGGTTAGCACTAGGTTTTAGGGTTAAGGTCATATTTAGGCTTAAGGTCATATTTAGGCTTAAGGTTTATTGTTAGGGTTTATAATAAGGGTAAGGGTATGGCTAAGATTAGGGCTAGGATAAAGTTTTAGAGTTAAGATGTAGGGTTGGGTTTAGGGATTTAGGGCTAGCTTTTAGGATTTGGGTTAGGGTTGCAGTTTTCAGTTAGGATTAAGATTAGAGCTGGTGTTTAGGGTTATGGTTACTGTCAAGGTTCAGGTTTTCATATGGTGCAAGGATTATCTTCATATTTATGCTAGTGTTTAGGACTAGGCTTAAGTTTCTCCCACTGTCATCTTTTTATTCTACAAATATGAAGGAAAACATCAATAACCTGAAGAGTGATTCTGGACAATTTCTTGAAACGTTTTGAAGGTGATTATCAGGAAGGAAGGAATGAAAGTTGATGAACTATTGTCACTGCAAAGCATCTCAGCAGTTCACATTTCAGCTCAATACTGTGTGATAGACATTGTAGTTTATTGTGGCCCTGTGCTGGCCCTGTATTTTATTATAGCAACTCAAATGTTTTCAAAAAGAATATTTTCAAATTCACCAACAGCTTCTTTTAGTCCAGGTCTTTTTTTGTTTTTACCATCCTGTCATTCCCTGCAGTTACAGGCTTCTTTGGACTTTTTTCAGACAGAAAATATATTTTTTTAAGCAGGAAAGTGATTCAAACTGATATTAATTGTTGATCTTTTTTGCATTTCCACTCTTAGCATTTCAGAGTTGAAAATTATTACAGTTGTTAAAATTAGAAGCATTTTTGACCCACAGTGTTTAAAGAAGAAATCCAAAAGTATACACAATTTTTTTTGGGAGTTAATTGGTCCCTCTGAGTTTGCTGTTTTATGACTGGCATGATCTCTTCACTGTGTGTTCATACCCGCTCAACTACTCAGTTGGTAATATAAGTGTCAGAAAAGGGGTTTTGGTCCAGCAGCGTTCATAGCAAATGAATGAGTCTGATTTAGAAACAGCATGTCCTCTCATGTCTCTAAAAGAAGTAGACAAAATAACTCAAGTATTGGCTGGCTCATCAAGCTCTGATAGGCTGCCACAGACTGCCTGTGTACCCCAAAGGGTTGACAGATAACGACAGATGACCTCTTAGCAGCACAGGTTGACAGTAACAGCACAGAGTAGCATCAGTCAGATATGGAAGATAACTCGACTGCCTCATAAGGATTTGAAATCAGCTATTTTAACACAGCTACCAATGGATTCAAATAATCAGGAAATCAAAAACATTCACTTTAGCAGTCATACTTACCTTCCTAGTGACGTAGAAAATAAAGGAAGTTAATAATCTTAAAGCAAACCAAGTCTTTTGTTGATTACCTCCGTTAGCCTTTCAGGACATAAAGGGTGTTGGATGCAAAGTTAAGGCTAATGAGATCAGTACCTTTGTTATCACAACATCACATCTGTGAATTGTCTCAATGTCATGGGACCAGCCTTCTCTCCCTCCTTGGTTTGATGGGAGCACACCTCTGCCATGAATGAGGCGGGTTTGTAGCAGGAAGACAATGTTTCTTTTCCCTATATTTTTTTTTTTTTTTTTTAAGAAATGTTCAGCTACTGTCTGAGGTATGTCATCTGTGAGACAGGATAGAAAACTGATGTTTTTTTTGTCCAGACATCAGGAAGTTAGCAAAGCTCTGAAACAGCTAACTGATGGTTTTTTTGTCCAGACATCAGGAAGTTAGCAAAGCTCTGAAACAGCTTCAAGCAGATATAGCCTCTGGGAGTGGCAGGTTGTCTACTGAAATGCTGAAGTCCAGGAGACAATTAGTTTCTCGTCTTTCTTTCAAGTCTGAGAGAAAAGCAAAAGTGCTTCAAGAATAAAAAAGCAACCATGCTCTTTATGAAAACCCCTGAGTATCTTTCTTGTAGCTATGATTAGTACTGTGCTAGGCATCTTTCCCTAAGTGTTCCACTCATAGACAAAGTGATGCCTGAGAACTAGCTGTGGCTTAATTGCAGAGCCAATCACATGGTATTAAGAAAATTCAGCAAAAATGTGAGTAACAGCACTACTCTACTGTAACTGTAGCTAGTGGACTGACAAATCTGACACCACTGTCAGCCAAGTAGGTCTGATCCTCTGCAAGCTGAACTGTCCAGTTAACTCTTCAGACCCATCCTTTTCTTTCATGATTGCATAGAAAGTCAAGTAATAGGAAGTGGATCTGTGGGTGAGGAATTAATCATTAGAAATGGAGTCACTGAGGCTGTTGACTTCCATTTTCTCTGTTCACAGCAATGCTGAAGATGACTGAAGCAAAAAAAGTGGGTAGTCCATTATCAGAGTGATGTCTGCCTTAGGAAATTGAGATCCAAAGTGAAACCATCACCTGTGAGCTTCCTTGGTTTTACTTCTGCTGATGGTTGGGGAATTATTTTACAATCAGTAGAAGACCTGCAGAATTTCTCTGTTGAAGCATCCAAAGTCTGCAGTCTTTCTTTCAGCGACCGGAGGTGAGAAATTGTTTTTAACATGTTCCCACTCAGCCTGTTAGCCTTCCAGCCATTGCCATTAATGCAGTATCAAAGCGGCTAATTAAGGTCTAATTAATGATGAAATCTCCTTCTATATTTTTTTCTGTGGCTCCTCAGGTCTGGAGCAAATGAGGAAACCAGGACTTCACCAAGTTTTGGTGTGCCACTGTCTCCTGGGATCCCAGTTCTCATTCACGTCTTCAAGCCTTGGGCTTTGGACCATGAAAACCACCATCTGCTAGAGCCGGTAACAACTCTGTTTAGGTGCTGGAGACACTGTATCCACTGGCATAAAGGAATAAGAAATGCTGAGCAAAGCTGATCACTAGCAAGAAATCTCTGCTGACAAGGCCTGTGTGTGCTGTCTGGTTCCATAGACTAGAGAGAAAACTCCAAGCTCCCAACCACATTGTTAAAGGCAGCTTGCCTGTGGCAAAAAGGCAGCTAGATGTGGCAAAGGAAATCCTGAAATCCTCCTTAAAGTCTGTCAGATCACCTTCAACAACAATGGGAAAGAGCCTTTTTAACCAAGCATCTGGAGGTGAACCTGTTAGAATGCTGCCACAGGTATTGAAATAAAATACCTACTCCAGCAGGTCAGGAGGAAGAAAAAGAAACATAAAAAAAAAAAAAAAATGTTATCATCTTTCTGGCACCAGATTTGACCTGTTCAACTTGCAGACATTTTTGTTTATCATGGATCCCTGTAAGCCAGGCCCATGGGCAGGCAGTGAGACATAAACAGCTATGTTAGATGGGATGAACAGTCTTTACAACCATTATCACAGACATGGCTGCAAATCATCCATCTCTTTCTTTCACTTTTAGGTCAGATACTTACACATGTGTGAAGTGGGAAAAGTGACCCTAAGTCCTACTGGAAGTTCTTTGATGTCTGTAGAGGGAATTGCTTCAAAGGAAAGTGCTGGGTATTACTGATGAAGTCTGAAGAGAAAATGAATCCAGAGAAAAAGTTGCCTCTGGATTTCCAGTCTCTTTCTAGGGTGCCCCCACTCAGAATTTCTAAACTTATGAGCAGTTTTGTTCCCAGTCATCTGTCATTTAACCAGACTACAAAAAAACAAGGAGAAATAAAAAGGACCCTGACTCTGCAGTGCTGTAAAACAAGCAGCAGAGCTCAAGCACTGCCATGGCAGCAACTGCTCATTAGCCAGAATCAAAGTCATGTTGCCAGAAGCTTTTATGGAGTACTACCAAGTAAAAGATATAATTTTCTGCCCACAACATGCTGGTAGAAGGTGCCATTCTGGTGGAGATATTTTGCTCCTTTCTGCAGTTTGTGAAGTTGCTCTTGTAACAGATGAGAAAATCAGTCATGGAAAAAACATTCCTGTTTTACTGACCACTCCTGTGTTCTCCCCAGTCTGGCCTGACAAGTTTTGGATGCTAGTCACCTCTGTGTGGGGCCTTCATCAGCTCAGCTAGCAAGATGATTTTACTGAGGGGGGAAAAAAAAAAAAAAAAAAAAAAGAATGAAAAAAAAGGCATAAGGGAATATACCTGTATGGCACATATGCATTTTCAATTTAAGGGCACTTTAGCTGTACTCAAACATTCAGAATAAAAATAGAACCTCAGTTTTCTGACTAAATGTGTGCAGGCATGATACCCACACTAAAGATTTGATTGCTTCACTGTTATGCAAATAAAAAGACAAGTTTAAGAAATTATTTAAATGATGCCCCACATTTATTTCTAGCTGTCATGGAGCAATTAAATGTAGTTTAATGCTTAGCTGAAGCAAAAACCAAGAGGAGGTGGTATTCTAATTCAATTAAACAGTTCCTTCCTATATACTGCTGCTTGCCAGAAAGGTATGAAAATCACAAAGTACAGTTTAGATTATTTAATTAAAGTTTTAAAAAAACCCAAATGTCAATGGCTGTTATAAAATAAATTTAAAAATTTTAAAAAGCTTTAAAAGCTACACTCTTTTGGACACCTTTGTGTCTAATTTACTTTTATTGAATGAATTTAAAGAAAGATCCATTCCTGGGTCCTGTTCCACATCCACAGCTCTGACTGTGTGATCCCTGGCAGGTCACTTATGACCGCTTTCAGATGTCATTCTTGGTCTTTGGAAACACAGGCAGGTGCCTAAGGAAAGTTTCAGAAGTGGACAGCCATCAAAGTGCCATCCATGTGAGTGCACATTATAGTATAATTGTGAAATATATGGCTGTCAGTTTTATGTGATTTAAGGCCATGTAAGGCATTAAATATACTTTAAACCATACAGTCAGGTAACTTTGCTTAGTTAATACTATATTATTCTGAGTAGGAATGGTCCAAATATAATTTTTCTAAAATTCTAAGTTAAAGTTGTGAATGTTTAGAAAAGATAATCTTTATTCTTCCTTTTAATTTATTTAAATGTATTAAATTTTTATGTTTATATAAACAGTTGTGCATCTGAATTTACACAGATTATATTCAGTAACAGTCACATCAAAATTCCTGTAATGTTTCTGATATAACTGGAAGCTGAGTTTTTTATTAAATATTCTTAAATAGTTTCTGGCAGATTTTTGTTCAGAGATTTTTCTATCAAAGGTGGTTGTGTTTCTTTATCTAAACTGTATTCCAGGATTTGGAAAGTTATGTACCTGCATCTCTTGAGTAAATAATTATATTATCAAGTAAGACTTTTTACCTTAAATCCTTAGTTCCCTATATCTAAGTTCTCATCTGTATGCAGCTACATAGCATTAACATTATCAATCAAGTAGATTTATATTATAGCACATAAATTGCAGATGGACTCAGACTTTTCACTCCTTATGCATGTGTTCTTTCACACCCCTAATGAGACTGCTATTGTACTCCAGTACCTACAGATAATCAAGTTTAACCTAAAGGAACCACATTATGAAGTTAATATTTTATTTGTAGTTTTATTGCAAAAACTTTACTTTTGTCTTTAAGAATATAAAAGACATGCTTGTTTTAAGGTCACTGCAAATCACTCACTTTTCTCTAATAGCATCTTCCAACTGAACAAAATTGCCATTCAGTACCTTGAGAATTTAGTTTGAGTAAGTTGCAGCTTTTGTGCTTGAAATGTAATTTCAGAGTGCTGTAAATACATTAATTCCCTATTGAGGTTGGAAATAATTTCAAAATATCATGATAACATTTTCAGTTATTTTCAGTGATGAAATATTAACATTTACTTAAAGGTTTCTTCATCACTGGAAACTAAAACACAAGCCTGTTAGCTGAAATTTCATCCTGACAGCTTAACAGATGAAACCTTACTATTTTTTTTTCACGGTGGTTCTCCTCTATCATATGATGCTGAGAGGTTTACAGAAGTAGGTGTTAACCATAATCTTTTAATCCCTATTTTCTGGCTTACACTCCAGAAATTGGTGTGGCCTCAAAAAGATCCAGACTGAAAGACAAATGAAGTCTCAACTGCAAGAATGTGTTTGAGATAGTTGTGGATGCATTGAACTCAGCTTTATAGCAAACTTTGGTTTCTCCCATGATTTTTTGTTCAATAACTTGTTTTTACACATGAGAAATAAACATATTGAAGCAGATATTTTTTGGTAGCATCTATGGTGGTTGATAGGCTGTAAAAACTCATCAGTGTTGAGCAGACTAGAACGGTGTAATGTTTAGACATCGAAGTCCTAAATGACAATTAGAAATTGGGAGACAACGAGACACATCTGTACCTGTATCAGTACAACAACGTTTTTAGAGCTGCTTTACTGCCATGAAAATGCCAGAACTATGACAGACCAAAGCACCATCTAGCCAACTCTCCTCTCTCCAGCCATACCTGCACTGAGTGACTAGGGACAGCATGAGAGAGGGGGAAGCAATATACTTGTAGTTGTGCAGAATAAGCTTGCAGCCCCCTTTGAATGATGGCTTGTATACTTCCACAGCCCTCGATGGATTCTTATTCCATAAACCTGACTGTCTGTGTTTTTAGCTCATACAACCCATACAGGCATCCAACCTCCACAACAGCCAGTGCCTAGGCATTTTGTTGTGTTACTACACCTTGTGTGAAAAAACAATCTCCTTTTGTTTATTTTGAACCCCCTGCCCACTTCTTCCACTGAATGTCCTGACAGTCTCCCCTGGGACTCGTTTCTAGATGTGGCCATGTCGGATGGCTTCCTGAGGCCCAGAGGACCTGAGCATGCCCAGCTTTGATCCTCATGTCATTGACTGTGAATGTCTGGAAATCTTGGGATGACTCGCAAGCTGTCCTTTTTGCCTAGTGTGCTTTACACCAAGCATGAATATCATCTGAGACAGAGGCAGTGTGCAACCATTCTAGGTCGTTTGCTTAACCAATAATCTCACCTTTGGTATCCTGCACATCTGTCTGACACCTTTGGAAAATCGGTGATTTTTATATATTTTCATAAGTCAGCATTCTCAGCAAGATGTCCAGTACCAGACTTTCACTCCTTCCCCTTTCATCTCAGCTCCTCATGACATTGATGTTGCGTGACTAATAACAAATGACTAGAAATAGTGTCAGGGTTTAAAGGTTTGAGCTGACTGTTTAAATCAAGCTGACATTAACCTTTTTTTTACAATATACTTTGGACCAGACCCTTGGTAGCTGTAGTGGTGTTTTTCCACTGAACCCCATAAGCAGAGCTAATTCCATGGCAGCTGAGAATCCACCCAGAACTCATAAAATTCAAAATCAAGGTCTTATTTATAATGACAGAATGTTATTAAGAGAACCTCAGAGTGACACTCAAGCACTGGTGTGCTGAAGTGAGAGCTGAATAGTCTCAGTTGTACCACATCTCAGCCTTAGCAGAACAATATTACCCACTTACTTTCAATTTCCATATCGAAGTCTCAGAACAATATTATCCACTTCAAGATTGTGTGTGCTCAGCTTATAATGGATGACATTGACACCTTAACATGACAATATTAAGAATTTTACTGGCATAATCCTAAAAATCTCCTTGTAGATCCACCTGGGTTTGGGTTTTTTTTGTTTTTTTTTTTTTCTTTTTCTGCTCTGGTTAATACCAAATCAGTTATATTAATGATTTTGTTGCCACATTACTGTCCAAAGAGCTGTGAAACTGCACACACCAACTGTAGCCTGCTGCTTTCAGGAAATGAAAAATACCAAAGAGCTCTTTCTGAGAAATGCACTCTATGTTGGTATTAGCATCACTCTCCAATTAATATGCAGAAAAAGAAACATGTTAAATCCCCATCAAGAGAATTTTTTCCCTTTTTTTTTTTTTATTGCTTAGAGTCAGTCTCTCTTCAATTGGCTGCAGTAAGTTCATCAAATAGGGCAATATATTCTATTAATTCAGAATGTCTCATCCTACATGTTACCTACACTACTGAGTAGTTAAGTACTGAGTTCTTAAGTACTTACTAGTTACTAGTACTGCAGCAATCTGATTTGCCGGCTTTAATTTAGTTACAGATTTTCCTTCTTTTTTTTATACTCTGGAAATCCAGGGAAAAAAGGGAAAGTTAGTGACACTCACGTGATGTCCATAATGGAAAGAGAAATGAATATGCAAGTGACAGTTCAGCAGAGTTCCAATAGGGCACATAAAACAGATTAATTTCAGAAGCAGGAAGTTTATGAAATCCAAAACTTTGTGAGGAAAGACTGGTTGTCACGTAAAGTAGAACCTGTAGCAATTTTAGAAAAAATAAATAAAACTTCTAGGTCACTTGAACAGTTCAGTGATCCTTGAAATAAAGCCTTATTTCTGCCTTTCAGATTGTTTGCATTTTTCTGTGACATAGGTTAGACTTTGCTTTGTATTGCTGTTACAGTTTCCTAGTCTGAAACCCCAGAAACAATGTTAAAGTTACTTTTTTAAATGGCACAAGTAAGACTGGAGACATTTTGGAGCTTAAGCCTGACATTTATGCAGGTGAATGAACCTTTTCATAGCTGTCTATCAGGGAAGATAGACAGACACCATGGCTCTCATGAAAACTATGAGAACTGGCTGCCTGAATGTGTCTGGAGAATTGAGGATGCACGTGGATTGGGCCATAGATGAGACATTGGGCACAATCTTGTCCAAGCAATTCCCCTGAAACAAAAGTTTCTGTAGAGTCTGTTTCTCGTGCAGTCACCCTCTGAACTGTACAGAGCCTTTCCATTTTGGGTGAGCTCCCTGGACTAATCCTGAGTTCTTTTTTAGATAGGATGTGCCTGAAGCTTCAACTAATTATTTTGTTTTATCCTTTTAAATAAGCATAAGTAACAGCTTTCAAAGGTTTGTGTTATTTTGTAGTTCCTTGCAACTGAATCGCTATTACAATCTTCAAAAACATAATAATCAACAGAAAGTTGAATTTTATAAACAAGATTGATTTTTACTTGCAATTATTGCAACTATAAAAATGTCCGTCCAGCACAAACACATGCCACTCTTCCCTCCTATACCCATTTGAACAGGTTTATTAAAAGGGACATATCTTAGGACATGAATTTCAATGAATCTGTGAGCTCTGATATAATTGACTGTGATGTCTAAAGGCACTAAGGAAAGCAACATTATCTATTTTCCTAATTTAAAGGCTAGCAATAACAGCTGATCCTTCAACAGGAGCTAATGAACAACATCTAAAGCAACATCTTGTTTTGCAGATTAGAAATGGGTACTTAAGGCAATGATGAGAAACAGAGATGCTGTTCAGTTTTGTCTTGCTTTTTGTTGCATACAGACTCGCTGGAGGCTGTGAGTGCGTGGGTGCAAACTATATTCATTGTGATCCAAAGACTACTGAGGCAAATCAGAGGTCCCCAGCAGCTTTGCAGGGTTTCAGATCTGGGCTTGATACGTAGGTTATCAAATGCAGCCTGTACTGTAATGATTTATTGCAAAGAGCCAAACAGTCCTCCTGGGTGAGAAGGCCGTGTTCTCACTCCATCCAGAAGTGAGCATGCGCAATCCTGCACGGCGGCTGTGTTCTGTGGGGAGCATTTGCCTGCAGGGCGGTCGCAAAGCAGAAGTCACACAGCAGCTTTAATTAATTATCAGCCTATCAGGTACTTTTGTAAAGCTAATCTTTTGATGATCAAATGCCAGGAACTAAACTACAGACTAGACAGACATACATCTTGCTCATGCCAAGACACTCTTCTTTTGAACATCGACAAAATTATCTATAATATTTTGCGAGATATCTAGCTCATTCTTTACATGTCACTGGTAACCATAAAGGTATTTTTGAGTCTGCAATGCTTGGAGTAACAGACATTGCAGTCTGGTTATTGATCAATAGCCTTTTTTTGGCACTGTGAATACTATAAATAGATTCTTCTCTTTTCCGCTTTGCGCTCATCTGTGAAAGTGAAGTTGAAAATCACTGCATTAGCTGCAACAACCAGTTTCAATTCAAAGTTATGCACTATGTAAAGCTTATTTTTTATGCTACTTCTGTCTGAGGTGTTCTACTTGTTAATAACTAATGGTGTCAAAACCTCTGGACATATCCCATATTTTTCAACGTAAACTAGCTCAGAGAAAAGGACGGAGTAATGTCAACACAAGGCAAGAATTATAGAAGCCAATGGACATCTCTTCATTAGATTGAACAAGAGCTGAATTGGGTCAAAATACACATTCATTCACTTGAACACACGAGGGGTTAGTACAGAATTAATGGGTTGGACTTATGACAAGGGATGCTATTTCTGCTTCCATAGTCCAACAAATCAAACTTCCAAAGGTGGTAAAAGGTAGTGTATTTCCCACTGACATTAGTTTACCTAAACACATTTGGAACAAAGACAAATAAGGATGCTATTAGTGACACACATTTTGAATTATGACCTCTCCAGTCTTTGTCTCTGTATTTGGTCTTCCTTTATTTTAGACAGAGTCCATATGACAAAAGTGCTTATAACCAACAGGGTGTAGTAATGTGAGGTGTTGTTCAAGCATCTTGTCCCATTTCCAAACTCAGAGATAGTTGCAGCATAATCTTAGAAGCAGCTGAAAGTTTTCAGGAGTCTGAAAAGGTACTTCCAAAACAATCTTTTCTCAAATAGCATGATTTATGAATATCTACAACTAAATTTGGGGAAACTCAAAACAAGCCGAATACAGGAACATACATTTAAATTAAGCATCAAAAGAGAGGAAGAGTTAACTGAGAATGCCTAGAGAGACTGGAAGAAGAAATTACTTGCCACCTTTATTATCAAATGATATCATAAAGTCAAACTGAAAACAGGGAAATATAAGGGACAGATATGTAGAAAAGTTTGAGAGAAACTTGTCAGATACCTGAATAGGGAGAAGTTAAAAAGTAATTATTTTTTTCCCTGTTTCTGAAAAGTCTTGAGTAAGACAGGATTGTTGCAATACTGATATTCCACAAGAGGAAGCACTCCTGTCGTCCCAAAGTTGTGAATTTCCAGTTTAAACACATTTCCAGTTTGATGAGTATTTCTGTGAAGTTTTTGGACGCTCATACTTGGTACAAATTTTAGTTTGTTTTTTCTTGCAAAAGTCATGCCAAAACTTTTGTATACCTTTAAGAAATGGGCAAAGAATAATTTACTATTTTTTATTGTTTTAATATAGGCACAATATATACATAAACATATATGCATATGTGTATATACATGTACTTATATATGATTTTATTTTAACTTAAGGCAAAAACATCAAAATATCTGAATGAAATTAAAATTCCACCCAAAATACTCCTCTAAGAAATGCATAAAGATAAAAATCTAAGGTAAAAAATGCACAAGAGAAAAGGGAGACCAGTGAGTGTAACTTGTGAGGATAGGGAGCACATTATTACTTTTCATGATTTTAGGTGAGAAAATGATGACTGAGAAATTTCTCACATAAAATTACCTCAGAGTTACATGAAGAATGTAGGTCACAGAATCTCCAATTAATAGTCTACCTGTCCTTCCTCTTCTTAAGAACAAAAAAAAAAAAAAAAGAAGAAAAATAACTTTTTCAATATTGTTACACACACAATATATAAGATGAAATATTTGATTATTTGGGGCATTGCAGCCAGATGACCTTTATCACTATAGAGAGCGCCCTGAACTGGTTTCTAGCTGCTTTTTCAGATATGGGCCAGATTTTCAGCTTGCATAGCACCCTTGAAATTAGAGGAATTGTGCCAGCATCAGACAAGACAAACTACTATTGATGCAAACAACCAGGAATGTTTAGTTTAGTTTCACTAGGAATTCCTGTTCATTTGAAGACTGATGAACCTGAAGGAGAGACAACCTACATACCTTCATGCAAAGAGTAAATGGTATTTGGAAATTTCCAGGCATCCAACACAGCAATGTAGAGCTTTGATGACCCTGATTACTATTAAGCCTAGAGAGAGCCTTAAAAGTATTGCTGAATCAAGACTTCAAGTATCAGTATGATAATTTCCTGTTTTTCACCACTGGGAAAGCACACTGGTAAGAATAATTTGTGTCTGTTGGCCGAGTATTTTTATTGGAGCATTAAAAATCTTGTGAGAATGGAAGTAAGCAAAAAAGTCTTCATTTGAAACTTTTAAATTATGTACGTTCCTATCTGCCACCATTTCTTACCTCAAGACCACACTGACTTGCACTAGGTCACATGGCTAGAGCCTGATTGACTCTGTCTGAGAATATAAAGTCTGTTCTTATGACACGGTTCAGCACTTACTCACTTTTGTTCTTCATGCTACAGTCCTTATATCCAGTCTTGCAGATGTCACACTGTTTCCCATTGTTCTCAGCCCCCTTCAATTGTACAATTACAACAGAAGTTAAGACTGCTTGGAGTCACATATTTTACTGTGTAAAACTATTTTGCCACATCTTTGAAGTTAGCAAGGTCATAACTTTATTTATCCACCATTAGCACTGTAATAGTTCACAATGTGAATTCTCAGAGCATCATTTTATTTTACTGCAACCACTGGATATGAATCTACAAATGCTAAAATTCAATAACAGCAGAGAACAACCAACTGGAAGATGTCATAAACTGAATGAACAGCAGGATGATGAGTTAAAAAACATCATTTTGCCAGCTCAAACTTATATGCAGCCTCTTGGAATTAGCCCAGCAAGTGGCCTTTGAGAATCTGTAGGACCACTACACCGTGAAAAAGTGAATGTGGTTAAAAGACACTGAATAGAAATCCAAAACCTTTTACAACTTTTTCCTGTTCCTTCTCTAGCTTCTCTAATTATCTGTAATGAGAGAAGGCTGAGGGGCCAAACCAGTTTGGTCTGGTCTGAAATGAACTACAGAGTCCAGTACTGTTACATCAGCTTGTAATTCACTTATTTGTTACACCAGCAGGAAAATTCACACATTAAAAACTGGTATTTCTCCCTCCCTTCCAGGGAAAGATCATGAACAGGATTTGACACAGCAAACCCTTCTTTCAGTTCCTGTGTGGTCCTCTGACACAAAGCTGAGCCCAACTCCAAACACTGTGAGCGGGAAGGATCATCTGGTTTATTCCCATGAGCAAATGATCAGCAGTGAACAGGTATTTTACACAAGTCACAGGAAATTCTCTTGAAAAGAGGACTTAATAACAGCTCACTCCTTTACTGTAACACAAATCCCACTGGCCTGAACGCATAGTAAGAATTCTTCAACCAGTGGGGACCCATTAATATTTAGGCATTTCTGAACTGTCAGAAATATTCTGAATTTTTACTAATACAAAAGAAGTATTGGGGAAGAAAATAACAAGATCTGTTCTCTATGACAAAAACTAATTTGAAGTAAAATAGATTATTGAAATACCACTGTAGATATCTCAGTTTACAGCCAAGTGAGCCTGAAACAAACTTTTTCACTGATTTCTGTGGCTCTGCCCATTTGTTGCATGCAGGTCTAAGTAATATTCTACTAGAATAAGGTCACTGAAACAGACATAAGACTAAGTGAGGAAGTCCCAAGACTTTAATCAACTGCATTCTTTCCCCTGCACCTGTAGTATGTGAATTTCTGTTACAAAAATTAACACCCTCCCGCCATGATGCCAGCTCTGATCCTGGTGTTGGAGATGCCATTCACTCTGGTAATGGAGAGAGATTGATCACCTTTCACCTCCTGGCTGTGGTAACCTGGCACGAAGGCGACGGACTCCTGTTCAGGTGGGATCGGCGTCCACTGGGTTGGGGTGCTGTCACCCCGTGTGTCAGTGTACACTGTGTGCTGGAGAGCAGCTGCACATCTGGTGCTGCAAACCAGTTAGGGAGTGAGCAGTGAGGAGAGGGGAGAGACAGGTGTGGTGATAACAATGTCCTCTGCCTCCTGGGTGAAGGGGGATGAACTAATCTGATATGTTATGGCAGTGAAAGCATAGGCCTGTGCTGAGACTTTAAAAGCCCCAGTTTGAGGCTGGACAACTGAAATCAGAGCAGCTTTGAAAAAGTCATGGTAAACAACCTCCCAGACTCAGTGAGATCCAGAGTGAGGATTTATAGCTGGGATCAGAAGGTAAATTTCTTCAGAGAAAACCCTCTTCCCCACGCTACCAGGCAGCACTCCTCCACCACTTGACGAATGTCCTCAGCTCTTACCAGTTTCCATAAATTACTGTAGCATCAATAAATAAATATCACAGCAAAAAAAGGTAACTAAGTGCTTATATTTCTAAAACTGCATGAAAAGAAATACCTTCTATTGCACTCAACATTCTACTGCTAAGTTGATTCTTGCATTTTCTGCTTAAAACATTTTATCTATGTTTTTTCCATTATATTGCTTTCACGTCTTTCCTACAGTCTACTTTCTTATCGTCTAATCTCCGTCTTTTGTCCTGCAGAAATATTCTGTGAGTTAAATATGAGTTCACTTAAAATGGACGATAACAATTACAATGAAATCTTTAAGTCACATTGACACTTTGGAGATTCTTAAAGACATTTCCCATAGACATCTCCCATAATCAATAAGTAAATTTCACATTCTTATCATGGGTGTTATATTTGTTCTAATTTGGAAGTGATTGTTTTAATAAGTAAAGTATAAAACACACACAAAAAATTTAAATGCAAGATTTCCTGAAGCTTTTCTTGCATTTCTGCATTTCTTGAAGTGAACAGTTTCTGGAAGGGGTAAAATGGCAAGGCTGGAAGTTCTGGATTGCCCTTGACAAGCAGAAAAATTCATCTGTCCATGCGACCTGAAGGGAGGAAATGTGCCTCTGTCTCTCAAGCTGGCTACTAGTTGTATGGTGCAAAACCTTTAGGCATTTGATTAACCTTAAACACCTTGATTGACCTTAATATTTCTGAACTTGAGAAATAATCCTGAGCATTCTGAGAGAAGGGAACCCAAAAACCATGCAGTGGAATCTTGTATTCTTTCTTACCTACCTCCCTTTACTACTGAAGTCATATTCTTATAGCTCGTATAAATTATTTTGCCTGCCTGAAAGTCTCTCATGTGTGATGTTCCTGAACTATGAGAATGATAAAGAGCCTTTCATACTTTAAAAATAGTGCATTCTTGATTTAGCTACAGTAATATGAGTTGCTTAAGAAACTGATTGCATATTCCAGTCCTAATCCTTTTAACATATATTGGAAAGCAAAATGAAAATTGAAATACAACAAATGATAACAGCCTAAAATGCACAGGTTTTAACCTACATTGTGAGACTACATGAGTAATTTATAACACACCTGGGAAGTTTACATTAGCAAATATCACACTCTAAGCTGCCAGTGAGAGAACCTGTGTCATGAGTTCCACCAGACAGGTGACTGCAATTGTCAGCCCGTTCTCCAGCATCACATAAATCATGGCTCTGACACCTGTGAATGAGCTGGATTTCTTGTATTATCTCAGAATCACAGAATGGTTTGGGTTGGAAGGGACCTTATAGATCATCTAGTTCCAGCCCCCCTTCCATGGGCAGGGACACCTTCCACTAGACCAGGTTGCTCAAAGCCCTGTCCAGCCTGGCTTGAACACTGCCAGGGAGGGGGCAGCCACAACCCCTCTGGGCAACCTGTTCCAGTGTCTCACCACCCTCACAGTAAAGAATTTCTTCCTCATATCTAATCTAAATCTACCCTATTTCAGTTTAAATCTACCCTCTGATGTAGATGTGATGAAGATTTCAATGCCTTGAATTCTTCAGTGTGTGTATGTTGTCCCTATCCAGTGTTGGGGGAGGTTTCGATATGATCCCAAGAGTGAGGTTAAGACACAAATGAGGTCAAATGTTGTATGTCCCAAACAGTTTTTATTATTAAAAGTGAAGAGTGGTAGCTATAGGACAGAATGGAATGAAAAGACAGAAATCAAGCAAGCATGTGGAACAGAGTGGCAAGAATAGTCACCACCAGTGACGTCCTGTTGGTCCTCAGTCTTCAGTTCTTCAGTGGTGGGTGCACACTGAGCAAAGTTTTGTGTTGTGTTTTAAGTTCATCTTATCAGCTGATTAGCATATCTGCCCACCTTTAGCTTTTCCTCTGGTCCCACATGTTTTTGCTGACTTCATGCTGCTTGAACAATCATCTGGCTTCTGGGGCAGAAATTCTCACCTCTTACCAGTTCATTAGCAATGCATGCATGGTGTCTGGTGTACACAATAGAGCCACAAATAGCTACATGATGGTGATAAACATTTGGTTTCGCTCAGTCCATGTGTCCTTTGAGGCTCATCTAAGGAGTTTGTCAATACAACTGCAAGGGAGTGGGGAGTGCATCCTTTGATACACTTCTCCTTTCTTGGGTGACATTCTTTAGAGTAATCCAAAGGCTCAGCTTGTCCTTGAGGTTTGCACAGACACAAACAAGCTTTGAGATGGTCATTTGACATTTCAGTCTCTCACGTGTAATACACTAGGTATACAAAGGGTGGTTACACCAAATGTATGTTATGTAACTACATGTCTCCACAGGTAACTTCTTGTAAGGGAGGTAGAACATAATTCGTTCTGTGAATGAAACTGAAGTGGGACTCTGGAGAGAGGAGTTTAATTCTCCTGACCAACTTACTGTCATTAACTCTCTCAGATCCCCATTTGCACATTAGAAAAAAAGATACTTCATTTACATCTTTAGATCCCATATTCTTAGTGGCACAGACCTGGAATATTATAAATTACCTCTTTCTGTAGATTAAAACTACCCAGTATGACCTCATCCTTCTGCATTTCTTACCTCCTGACCAACAGTTAACATGTTTATACAGCACCTAGCACAAAGTGATTCTGAAGAGTACAGCTCTAAGTACCATAATGACAACAGTCATAAATACATTTAAAAATGCAGAAAAGAGTTAATCTATGTTCTCGAGTCTCATAGTTTAAAAGATTCCTGTGAACTCCTCTGTACATATGATGGTCTAAAACACTGCAACAAAGATGAGCTGACCCAATCACCGAAGTCCAAAAGATGAAAACCTTTAAGTGCAGGCATATTGTTATTCATGAGCATAGTCCTGTTGAGCTGCATTATCTACCTATGGCATTGAGTGAGGCTTCTATGTCAATTCATACAGGACAGAGCTCTTAGAAGGTCTTCTGAGCAGACAGCAGGATCTTTCAAACAGTAAAACTTCTAAAGAAGTTCAAAATATCAATGTTAAAGCTAATTTTTAGTTTCCCTTTAAATGAGGACAAATGAAGAAATGGAGAATGGAGAAATTAAAACTTTTTCTTGATGTATTTACTTTTTGTCTTCTAAACACTCATTTATGTGTGGAAACCTGTTTCAACAGGAAAATTCAGACTGAAGGGTGCAACTCCTGAAGTCTTCCCAGGATACTGTCAGATGACGATTCATCCACCACCTGCTTGTTCTCCATTTTACTAATCAAATGCCAGTTAAAATCACAGTCGGAGGTAGGACATTACAAAGAAACTTACTTTCATTAGAAGAATCTTATTTTAAAGGAATTTCAACCAATAAAATAAAGAGAAAGAAAAAGTTAACAGATTACAAGCAGGTCACCCACCTTCAGCATCATTCCATAAGAACTGCATACCTTAACTGAATGAAGTCAGTTTTTAAAAAATACTCTTAGTTTAAATTCAGAATTTCTATCTTGCTTTAATGGGCAATTACTGTAGTAAAAGTAGTGAGATTACAATGAAAACCTGTTTCATTGCTCTGAAATGGTTTCTCACTTTGTATTTGTTTGTGCCTTGTTCTCTCTACTCAGATTTAAATGGAAATGTCACCACATGCACACTTTTGTTAGGGTTTCTGAACAGTATTTCTGAACCACATCTTCCTTTATGAGCTTGTTTTTGCTGCCACACTTTGTGTGCTAGAGTACACTACATCTGAACTTTCCTGCGATGCACCGTGGACTCTGCACAGCCCATTTTGAGTCACAGGAAAGGGATGGGATCTTCTAGTGATGGTGGAAGATGGAGGATTCAAAACTCTTGTTTACTGACATATTTTTCAGCATTTCCAAATACGAATTGTTCTCATTTACCTGAGAGATCCTGGATGTTATTTTCAATTCAGGAGATTTTTCCCTTTCCCTTTCCCTTTCCCTTTCCCTTTCCCTTTCCCTTTCCCTTTCCCTTTCCCTTTCCCTTTCCCTTTCCCTTTCCCTTTCCCTTTCCCTTTCCCTTTCCCTTTCCCTTTCCCTTTCCCTTTCCCTTTCCCTTTCCCTTTCCCTTTCCCTTTCCCTGCCATCAGTCAGCCTGCTGGGGGCACTGATGCCACAATTTAGAGGTTTTGTGGTTTTGAGTAAAAGCAAGGAGGGACCTTAGCCCACATCGGATGTGTGATCTGTCCAGATGTTTCCAGATGTTCCTCTCCCTCTACCTTCTTTGGATGGACCGGGGAGGGAGGATTGAAATTACTTCTATTAAAGTATTTTTTCCAAGGACAATCTTTTAAGAAGATTAACTATTTAAAACTAAATGGCAGTTGGGCTTGGTTACTATACATGGATTTAGTTAATTGTGAAGATGTGGAGACAAACATTAAATCTGTGGTAAAAGATAACACATCATACAGAAAGCACAAGAAGGGTAAACAAAATCTCGTTTATACAGTTGAACTTCCCGCATTCCCTGGCAGTTAACTGCATTGTCAAGTCCGGTCTGCAAGACATCCATATGCACAGCAACGCTTTCCCTGAAAAAATGCATTTTATTGTAAGAAAAATTCCTGTCTGACATAGGTCAGATCTGTTATCTGTTCTGCAGTACTGAAACAGGACAGCTTTCCGGTTGCTGGGTATGATGTAGCTCTGGGAAGAACCAGGCTGATGCGAGAAGGACACAGCCACTCGCATTTGTAGAACAGTGAACAAAACTGCCAGCATTGAGGGAACTGTGTCCTTGGTCTAACAAGAGGTAGGTCGTCTTCTACCAGGGTGGGAAGCAACAGATCACAGGGATCTAAGCAGTTAGAGAATCATTAAGTATTGAGGAGAAGTGTGGTAAGTAAAGGATACGACAGCTCTGAAAGAAACCTGCCCTTCCAAATATGTGTTGAAGAAGCCTAGTCACCAGCTCTGCTCCTGCCACTTGATCTCCTCCAGGAGTCTAATACTTTCCTTATATCAGCCTGAACCAGCACACAATTTTCTGAACTTAATTTGCTAATGGGGAGGTATGCTGGGCATTTTGTGATACTTGTGGTTGGCCCTGGACAGTCTGGCAACTCTTGGCAGCCAAGGTCCAATCTAAAGTTCTCTGAAATCAAGATGCTTTGGCTCAGTTCTCTGAGTGAACAGAGCAATGTCAGCCTTAGGGGCATCAGCAGGGCAGGGTGCTGCAGTAACTCAAATGTGATGGGTGCACAGTAATGGCATCATCCTCTGGTCAGAACAAAAGTGTCCGTTCAGGGAACCTAATTGTTCACTTTGCTCATAAGCAATGTTGTGCCAGATTTTTCTTGTTTTGACCAGCACCAACTCCTGAGCAGAAGCTTGGGCAGCCTTGAAGGAAATGGTTCTTTCTGTGAAGAGTTCCCAA